>NC_092747.1:19938116-20243501 GCF_047496795.1 Chiloscyllium punctatum | reverse complement strand
GTTGATGGGAAGAGATTAAGGCAGAAGGCTTCTGCCTTCAGTAAATGGGGGATTCACTACCTATGCTAATATGGAAAGGAAGTAAATGGGGGATTCACATACATATGCTAATATGGAGGGGAAGTAAGACAATGGGAGTTTAACAGGGTTGTGGCCAGGGCTATCGGTCTTGTCTGGAAAGGGCAAATTCCTCTGTCTGGGGCTATGGGGAAATCCACATGTGTGGCCCCACTGGGCTCTATTTCTGAGATACAGTCAGTCTCCCCCCTCCTGAGATGGTTTGTCTTTATTATAAGAGTACAGGTTTTCAGTTGATACTGTAGTAAGTCCTTTGGTAGTGGAATGTTTAACCCTTGAGTCCCCAATGTGTCCTGAAGGAGAAGCAAAGCATGGAACTGACCCCCCCCCCTGTGGCATTTTAACTTCCTCATTTCTCTACAGTATAACGCCTCATTAAAGCTGAATCTGTTTTCCAGAATAAATTAGATTCCCTACAGTGCGGAAACAGGCCCTTCGGCCCAACCAGTCCACACTGACCGTCCAAAGAGTAACCCACCCAGACCCATTTCCCTCTGACTAATGCACCTAGAATTACGGTCAATTTGGCACAGCCAGTTCACCTGACCTGCACATCTTTGGACTGTGGGAGGAAACTCCACACAGACACGAGGAGAGCGTGCAAACTCCACACAGCCAGTCACCCAAGGCTGGAATTGAACCTGGGACCCTGGTGCTGTGAGGCAGCAGTGCTAACCACTGAGTCACCGTGCCATATAATCACACAGCACAGAAGGAGACCCTTCGGTCCATCCAGTCCGTGCCGAAAATAATCCCAAACTAAACTAGTCCATCTGCCTTCTCCTGGTCCATATCCCTCCAAACCTTTCCTATTCATGTACTTATCCAAATGTCTTTTAATGCACCCACATCCACCACTTCCTCTGGAAGTTCATTCCACCCTCTGTGTGAAAAAATGTCCCTCATGTTTTTTTTAAAATCTTTCGCCTCTCACCTTAAAAATGTGGCCACATTACTGAAATCCCCCATCCCAGGGAAAAGACGCTACTATTAACTCTGTCTATACCCCTCATTATTTCATAAACTTCTACAGGGTTGCCTTGCTCACGGGATGGAATGAAAGTGGGAACAAGGTACTGAGTTGGGAGATAAGGTATGGTTATATCTAATGGTGAAGCTGACTCAAAAGGCCAAGTGGCCTATACCTGCTCCTATTTTGTATGCTTCTGTATTTCCCACCAAACACTGGGTGTGAACCCCACTGGTGCCCTGGTAGCATTCATTGGTTTGAACTGACCTTTCTACTTCCATCAGAGAGAACATCTCCCCTGTGAGAGCCTACCAAGTGGCTAAAAACTCTTCTGTCCCAGTTGCACCACCACTGGTGCCCACTGATGGGACTACCCCAGGGAGGAGCCAACTCCCATGAAGCCCTGACTTGAAGGTAATCTGAGTTACCACTTGGGCCTACCTGGAAGACGCTGGTGAGGGAGGTGTGTGTCCTGAGTGGACAGGGTGGATAGGGGGTGTTGGGATAGCTCGGGTGGAAGAGGGGTGACTCAGATTGGCGCAAAGGGTCAATAAAAGAGGACTGCCTCATTTGGCCAGCCATGCCTCACCCAGCCAATTTGATATGTGGCACCATGCTCACACTGCAGAGACAACCCAGGGAGAGGGAGGATGCCCTCAAGTCGCCATAGTTAGGATAGCTCCCACAGAGGTGGACCATCCCGATCTCTCTCCAGCTGCTGGCAAAACTGTAGGGTCAGATGGGTAGGCATTGGAAATAGTATAGTTAGTATGGTATTTCATTTTACAGGCCAGCACCCCACCAGTCACTCTCATACCCTCACCAGCCAGCATTGTTAAATTCCAGCTATTATTCTTCAAAGGATTTGTTGGATGCTAAAAATGTTTTGACAAGACCAATAGAACATAGAACATTACAGCGCAGTACAGTTCCTTTGGCCGTCAATGTTGCACTGGCCTGTGGAACCAATCTGAAGCCCATCTAACCTACACTATTCCATTCTTGTCCATATGCCTAACCAATGACCATTTAAATGCCCTTAAAGTTGGTGAGTCTACTACCTTTGCAAGCAGTGCCCTCCTACTCTGAGTAGAGAAACTACCTCTGACATCTGTCCTATATCTATCACCCTTCAATTTAAAGCTATGCCGTCTCATGCCAGCCATCACAATTGGAGAAAAAAGGCTCTCACTATCTACCCTATCTAACCCTCTGATTATTTTACATGTCTCAATTAAGTCACTTCTCAACCTTCTTCTCTCTAATGAAAACAACCTCAAGTCCCTCAGCTTTACCTTGTAAGACCTTCCCTCCATACCAGGCAACATCTTAGTAACATCTCCTCTGAACCCTTTCTAAAGCTTCCGCATCCTTCATATAATGCAGTGACCAGAACTGTACGCAATACTCCAAATGTGGCCGCACCAGAGTATTGTACAGCTGCAGCATGATTTCATGGTTCCGAAACTCAATCCCTTTGCCAAAACAAGTTAACACATTGTATGCCTTCTTAAAAACCCCACCAATCTGGGTGGCAACTTTCAAATCTTAGACAACACCATCTTACTATTGGTCAGCAAACAATGAAAAGATTTAGACAATGGAATTTAGCCGGAGTAAACAAAACTATTTCTTCTAGTTTAGCCAAGAAAGTCAGACTGGAATCCATTATTTTAAAGGGCATGTAAGCCAGAGAGCTAGATAAGCTTTTTTATTTGAATATATAAAATCACACTTGAAATACCAGCATCCAAACTTGTTTAAAATAAATAGATCAATTTGTCTGGTTAATGAGATGAGCAAGTGAGTCTTACACATGTGTGTATTTGGAAGCTGTTATCACATAAAGTATTACTGCAAAACAGTCATTTGACTGGCTGTGGGAGTTAATGGTTAAAGAAAGAAATCAGGTGAATGCAAAGTGAATGAATCACGAGAAAGAGATTAAATAGGGGAAAGGGGAAATGAGCTTTTCTTGGAATCTTTCCCTTTGCCTTTGGTGAATATCTTTCTAGGCAGACTAAATTTAATTGATTTTACTCACCTAATGCTCTTTGTCAAATGTAATAAATGTAATGCCTTGTGTTATGGCTCTCAGCCTTTCACTACTACTTTACAGTAGCGTCATCGAGTCATACAGCATGGAAACAGACCCTTCAGTCCATCCAGTCCATGATGACCATGTTTCCAAACTAAACTACTCCCACCTCCTGCACTTGGCCCATATCCCTCCAAACATTTCTTATTCACGTACTTACCTTAAACATTGTAACTGTACCTGCATCCATCACTTCCTCTGGACGTTCATTCCACCTGTGAGTCACTCCCTGTGTAAAACAATTTCCCCTCATGTCTTCTTAAAAACTTTTTCCTCTCTCCTTAAAAATATACGCCAAAATCTGGAAATCCCCCATCCTAGGGGACAAAAACACCTGTCATTCACCTTATCTATACCCCTCATATAAATCTTATAAATCTCTGTAAGATCTTACCTCAACCTCCTATGCTTCAGTGAGAGAAGGTCCCAGCCTATCCAGTCTCTCCTTATAACTCAAACCCTTTATTCCTGGCAATATCCCTGATAAATCTATTATAAACCCTCTCCAAATTAACAATATCCTTCCTATAACAGAGCAAACAGAACTGGACACAGTAGTCTAGAAGAGACCTCACCAACATCTTGTACAACCTCAGTATGCTACCCCAACTCTGATACTCACAAGGTCTGAACAATGAAGGCAATTGTGCTAAATGGCTTCTTATCCATCCTATCTATATGTGATACCTCCACCACCTCTGGCATTCCTGAAGAAGGGCTCATGCCCGAAATGTTGATTCTCCTGCTCCTTGGATGCTGCCTGACCTGCTGCGCTTTTCCAGCAACACATTTTCAGCTCTGATCTCCAGCATCTGCAGTCCTCACTTTCTCCTATCTATATGTGACGCAAACATCAAAAGAAATATGCACCTGAACCCCTAGGTCTCTCTGTTCTCCAATACTACCCAGGGCGTACATTTTATAATGTAAGTCCTGTCCTTCTTTGTTTTACCAAATTGCAATACTTTGCATTTATTCAAATTAAACCCCATCTGCCACACTCAACCCGTTTTCCTAACTGATCAAGATCTCTTTGACATATTAAATAAAATTCTTCATTGTCCACAATACCCCAACAATTTTGGTGTTATCCACAAATGTACTAACCTGCCTTCCATATTTTCACCTAAATCGTTTATATAAACGACAAACAAAAGTGGACCCAGCACCGATAAAAACAAAAAAAAACAAAACACCAAAGTAAATAAATTTGAAATAATATTGTCACCATGTGTTTTTGAGAATGTTGATGTGATCTGCTGTTCCCCTTGGTGGGTCTTCAGAAATACATCAGAGTCATAGAGATGTACAGCACAGAAACAGGCCCTTCGGTCCATTTCATCCACGTCAACCAGATATCCTAACCTAATCTAGTCTCATTTGCCAGCATTTGGCCCATATCTCTCGAAACCCTTCCTATTCATATAGCCATCCAGATGCCTTTTAAATGTTGTAATTGTGCCAGCCTCCTCCACCACCTCTGGCAGCTCATTCCATACACGCACCAGCCTTTTGTCCCTTTTAAATCTCTTCCCTCTCACCTCTAGTTTTCGACCTCAAATTGATCTTTAATAAGAATGTAGTAACCATTACTATAAAATGCAGTTGACATGAGTAGCATAAATGAGCAGATGAAGGAGAAAGGGGTAAAAGGGTAAAAGACCATCAGATGAAGGAGCAGAATTAGGCCATTCAGCCTATTGGCGCTGCTCCACCATTCGATTATTGTTGATATTTTTCTCAACCCCGTTTCACACTTGATCCCCTTACTAATCCGGATATCTGGTCGGCATGGACAGGGTGGACTGAAAGGTCTGTTTCCGTGCTGTACCTCTCTATGACCTATGACCAATGAATTGGCCACCTCCATAACCTTGTATGACAATGAGTTCCACAGACTCACTAGCCTTTGGGTGAAGGCATTCCTCCTCATCTCAGTTCGAAAGGGTCATCCATTCATTCTGAGGGTGTGTCCTGGGTCCTAGACTCTCCTACCAATGGAACTATCTTCTCCATGCCCACTCTGTGCAGGCCTCCCAGTATTCTGTAAGTTTCAATCTGATTCTCACCCCCCATCCCCATCAGTGTAAGCACCATTGAGTACAGATTTAGAGTCCTTAATCACTCTTCATACAACAAGACCTTCATCTCTGAGATCTTCCTTGTAAACTTTCTCTGGACCCTTCCTATGCCAGCACGTCCTTCCTTAGATACAGGGACCAAAACTGCTTACAGTATTTCATATGCAGTCTGACCAGAGCCATATGCCGCCTCAGCAGTACATCTCCATATTCTAGCCCTATTGAAATAAATGCTAACATTGTTTTGGCTTCCTAACCACAAGCTGAACCTGCATGTTAATCTTAAGAGAATCCTGAACTAAGACTCCTATGTCCCTCGGTGCTTAAGATTTCCGAAACCTTTCCCCATTTAGAAAATAGTCTTTGCCTCTATTCTTCCGATTAAAAGTGCATTACCTGCCACCTTCCCACATTGTATTCCAACTGCCACTTGTGTTGGCCCACTCTCATAGGCTGTTCAGATCCTTCTGCAGCCTCCCCACTTCCTCAACATTACCCATCTCTCCACCTATCTTTGTGTCACCCACAAATCTAGCAACAATGCCCTCTGTTTCTTCGTCCGGATCATTAATGTATATCGTGAATAGTTGTGATTGCAACAAGGCCCCCATATGCCATACCATGGGTATGCCCATACAGTTGAATGAAATGGGATTGAGTATAAATAGAGTCATCGAGTCAGAAGGTCATAGAGATGTATAGCAAGGAAACAGACCTTCGGTCCAACTCGTCCATGCTGACCGGATATTCCAACCTAATCAAGTTCCATTTGCCACCACTTGGCCCATATCCATCGAAACCCTTCCTATTCATATACCCATCCAGATGCCTTTTAAATGTTGCAATTGTACCAACCTCCACTACTTCCTCTAGCAACTCATTCCATACACATACCACCCTCTGCATGTAAAATTGCCCCTTCGGTCCCTTTTATATTTTTTGCCTGTCACCCTAAACCTATGTCCCCTAGTTCTGAACTCCCACTCATCAGGGAAAAGACTTTGTCCATTTATCCTCTCCGTGACCCTCCATGATTTTTTGAACTTCTATGAGGTCATGCCTCAGGCTCCAACACTGTAGGGAAAGCAGCCCCAGCCTATTCAGCTTCTCCCTGTAGCTCAAATCCTCCAACCCTGGGAACATCCTAGTAAATGGCTTAGAAAGGGTGAATGCTGGGAAATTGTTTCCGTCAGGCGGGGATACTAGGACTCGTGGCACAGCCTTAGAATTAGTCGGGGTCAATTTAGAATGGAAATGAGGAGACATTTCATCACCCAGAGAGTGGTGGCCCTGTGGAATTCAACCCAGGGCATCAATGTAGACTTCAGCAGTTTCCTCATTTCCCCTTCCCCCACCTCACCCCAGTTCCAAACTTCCAGCTCAGCACTGTCCCCATGACTTGTCCTACCTGCCTATCTTCTTTTCCACCTATCCACTCCACCCTCCTCTTTGACCTATCACCTTCATCCCACCCCCATCCACCCATTGTACTCTTTGCTACCTTCCCCCACCCTCCTCCCTGACCTATCACCTTCATCCTCACCCCCACTTACCTGTTGTATTCTATGCTACTTTCTCCCCACCCCCACCCTCCTCTCATTTATCTCTCCACCCTTCAGGCACTCTGCCTGTATTCCTGATGAAAGGCTTTTGCCTGAAACGTCGATTTTCCTGCTGTTCGGATGCTGCCTGAACTGCTGTGCTTTTTCAGCACCACTAATCCAGAACCTGGTTTCCAGCATCTGCAGTCAATGTTTTTACCTTGTGGAATTCACTGCCATGGAGCACAGTGGAGGCCGGGATGTTAAACGTCTTCAAGGCAGAGATTGATAAATTCTTAATCTCACAAGGAATTAAGGGATACGGGGAGAGTGCGGGTAAGTGGCGTTGAAATGCCTATCAGCCATGATTGAATGGTGGAGTGGACTCAGTGGGCCGAATGGCCTTACTTACATTCCTATTTCTTATGGTCTTATGGTCTTAAATATTTTCTGAACCCTTTTGACTTTCACAACTTCCTTCCGATAGGAAGGAGACCAGAATTGCACGCAATATTCCAAAACTGGCCAAACTAACTTGCTGTACAGCTGCAAAATGACCTCCCAACTCCTGTACACAATGCTCTGACCAATAAAGGAAAGCATACCCAATGTCTTCTTCACTATCCTATCCACCTGCGACTCTACTTTCAAGGAGTTATGAACCTGCACTCCAAGGTCGCTTTGTTCAGCAACGCTCCCTAGGACCTTACTCTGAAGTGTATGAGTCCTGCTAAGATTTGCTTTCCCAAAATGCAGCACCTCACATTTATCTAAATTAAACTCCATCTGCCATTCCTCAGCCCATTGGCCCATCTGATCGAGATCCTGTTGTAATCTAAGGTAACCCTCTTCGCTGTCCACTGCACCTCCAATTTTGGTCATGATTTGGCTCCACCTGATAAAGGAGCAGCACTCCAAAAATCTAGTGCTTTTGTGGTGTTGTGTGATTTCCAATTTTGGTGTCATCTGCAAGCTTACTAACTATACCTCTTATGCTCACGTCCGAATCATTTATGTAAATGATGAAAAGTAGAGAACCCAGCACCGATCCTTGTGGCACTCCACAGGTCACAGGCCTACAGTCTGAAAAACAAGCCTCCATCACCACCCTCTGTCTTCCACCTTCGAGCCAGTTCTATGTCCAAATGGCTTCAACAACTTGCCCACCACCAATGTCAGGCGCACTGGTCTATAGTTCGCTGGCTTTTCCTTACCACCTTTCTTATATAATGGTACTACGTTAGCCAACCTCCAGTCTTCTGGCACCTCACCTGTGACTCTTGATGATACAAATATCTCAGCAAGGGGCCCAGCAATCATTTCCCTAGCTTCCCACAGAGTTCTAAGGTACACCTGATCAGGTCCTGGGGATTTATCCACCTTGATGCGTTTCAAGACATTCAGCACTTCCCCCTCTGTAATATGGATAATGCTCAAGATGTCACCATCTATTTACCCACATTCTATATCTTCCATGTCCATCTCCACAGTAAATACTGATGTAAAATACTCGTTTGGTATCTCCCCCATCTCTTGCGGCTCCACACAAAGTCTGCTTTGCTGATCTTTGAGGGGCCCTATTCTCTCCCTAGTTACCCTTTTGTACTTAATGTATTTGTAAAAACCCTTTGGATTCTCCTTCATCCTATTTGCCAAAGCTATCTCATGTCCCCTTTTTGTTCTCCTGATTTCCCTCTTAAGTATACTCCTATTGCCTTTATATTATTCTTAGTGTTTGCTTGATCTATCCTGTCTATACCTGACATGAGCATCTTCTTTTTCTTAATCAAACCCTTAATTTTTCTCGTCATCCAGTATTTCCTATACTTCCTAGCCTTCCCTTTCACCTTAACAGGAATATACTGTCTCTGGATTCTTGCTATCTCATTCTGAAGGCTTCCCATTTTCCAGGTGTCCTCTTACCTGCAAATATCTGTCCCCATTCATCTTTGAAAGTTCTTGCCTAATACCATCAAAATTAGTCTTCCTCCAGTTTAGAACTTCGCCTGTTAGATCTGGTCTATCCTTTTCCATCGTCAATGCTCTGTTGAAGACACATTGGTCCATGTCTTCTATGAAATGGTAATGATCATTGGATGGCTGCTCCATTGTTATCCTCATCTATGCCCCTGATATCCCTCCACATCTCTGAATGGCTGTTCTGAGCCAGGCCTAAGAAATGCAGAACACACAGTCCCAAAATGAGCTCCATTGCCTGGTCAGAGGAAGATAGTAACAGGAAATGTCATGGTCCCCCTTCGCAGCATGAGATGGAATCAGGTAAACTTCAATATCCAGAGTGAAAGTTAGCAAATGTGTCAGTGGTTGAATGGATGGCTTTGTGAAATAAGTACATAAGTGGGTGAAGTGGCAGGCAGGGTGGCAGATGGCTAGATGGATGATGTGTGGCACCACATCAGGAGATATTTGTGCCACTTTGGGAGGGATAGATACGCAGGAACTGATCAGTTTGTGGGGGTTAATCAAGTCCGTTCAGCAGGGTAGTCCGGTAATTATGTTGAGGTGTAAGTCATGTCAGTTCAGGGAGGGGCATCTTTGAGAGGATTCATCATGTCAGATTGGCGTTAGGTGAAGTTTGTTTGCTAAGTAATTGGGTGCTATAGTCAAACCGGTCCAGGATAGTTGGGAGGGCTGGGGTCGTATCTGGGGAGTTGACAGGGAACTTGCTGTCATCAGGGTGAGTGACTGCAGTGTCAGTTTGTGTAATGTTAGACTGGGATGTTTCTGTCCAACAGTGCTTGCGTAATTATTCTAGTATGTTCCATGGAACTGTCTGAAGACGCATGCATTTTTGCAGGTCGAAGGCAGCAGGAAATTGCCCATGAGAAGCTCAAAGCTCAGTGTCAGTCCCCACAATGGTCACTGCATTTGGAATTCCACACGATCCCAATGTGCATTTTGGATTATGCATTCAAGCTCTGACAATTTGGAGACTCGAAGTTCTAGACCAATGTGATTCTGTGGAGTACACACAACTGTTGTGGCATGATGACTCAGTAGTTAGCTCTGCTGCCTCACTGCGCCAGGGGCCCCGGTTCGATTCCAGCCTTGGGTGACTCTCTGTGTAGAGTTTGCACATTCTCCCTGTGTCTGCGTGGGTTTACACCAGGTGCTCTGGTTTTCTCCTGTTGTGCAAGTTAGGTGAATTGTCCATGCTAAATTGCCCATAATGTTCAGGGATGTATAGGTTAGGTGCTTTAGACAGGGTAAATATAATGTAATAGGGTAGGGGAATGAGTCTGGGTGGGATACTCTTCAGAGGGTCAGTGTGGACTTGTTGGGCTGAAGGGCCTGTTTCCATGTCGTAGGGATTCTATGAATTATGTCAGGCAAAATAGCTCAAAATTTGGAGCTCTTCTGTGTTGGTTGGTTACAGATTAAATCAGTTAACAGTGAAAGTGGTAATTTTCGATAAGCACAAAAGAACAGAGCTCGTCTATAATCTGATTAATGCAAAAATCTTGAAAATTAATCAAGACATAATTAACTGTACCAGAATCTGCAATTGAGGATAAGCATTTCAAACAGGCAAGTTTTTCCTCATAGTTTGAAGGGTATATAAAATTAATCAGTAATTTGTAACTAATTAGTATTTATTGTATGACATTTGCTAGTCATTAATTTAAGGCCTGATATTTTTGAAAGTTTGCTTCCTCAGTTACTTGCTTCTTGTTAAAGATTGTTTGTGGGGCAGTCTTTCCTCTTTTATATCGATTAATATTGATGGATGGAAAGTTGCCCCAGTCTCATTTTGGTCAGATAATTCTCTCCATCCAATTTTCTTTCGAAGTATTTCACTTATACAATTATGCAATACCCCTGAGCAAATGAGGAAAATCTGTCGAACAGTGTTTTTCAAAACATGCTGACACCAGTTGGTGTTAGCAGATGCTTTACAAATTCTCCTGCATAATGCTTCAGAAGAATGATAAATATTCTGGTACACATTACACAGTTTATAACAGTGTAAATGAAGGAAGTAAAATAGTTCTCTCCTGGCACTGGTTCCATGTAGATGAAGTTCGCATCATCAAATTGCTGACTATAAGGCCTACCACTCAACTTTGTAATAATCTAGCCTTTTGGCATTGTTTGTTTTGTCACTTTCACATTTATAAGAAAATAATAGTTGAATATGTTTTCCACAAAGGTGAGAGGAAAATTGTCTGCAAATGCTAGTTTGATTGACAACGATTAACATATTGAAAACTTCTGTTTGAAAGACGGATATATATGCAATAGATTTTGCCTGCTGTCATCTTGTGTCATTTTTTTTTATTGATGTTAGCTACCTGGGAAAAAAAGAAGTTGCCTGTGGAATTGCATTGCAACATTTTGTAATAAACGTGTTATATCAGGCAAATTCAGTTTTAGTTTGATCTCTGCCCCTTTGTAAACATTAGGAGGCTGATACATTTAAAGATATTTTCCAACTCAGTATCGTTATGAATTCGACTAACTGCCTTATTCCTTTGGTGCACACTCAAGAAGTTGTGGGCTTTGTCTACTAGTACAAGATAGCTCACTTGACTCAACAAGATAATTGGGCATGGGACTTTCCAGTGCTCTGAGCTTTCCAGCTACAGTCATGTACTGTCATTCCCATGCCCAATTCTGAAATCTGATCCACAAAACACAAGGCTATGTTCCAAGAATGGAGTCTCACAATTTCAGTATTCCCAACAATGTCCATCTGCAAATATTGATAACATATCTATATGCTGTCTCCAAATTAGTGCATATAGAATGTTCTCTGAGTATTTATGCTAAAACAAAGCCTTACAATTGTAACTGCTTTCTACCTGCACACCTGTTTTGGCTGCAGCAGGTTTTCACCACGCACTTCAGGATAATATCTGAATTGCAAATCGATCACCTGCCACACGACATTCATAATGTTCATTCTTCCTCCTGGAATATTTCATGGTCAAGTTTATTATGGCTTTGCTGGTGTACACACATAATCCTGTGCAATACTGACCACGGATACAGAACTGGCTCAAAGACAGAGGGTGGTGGTGGAGGGTTTGTTTACCTTGTAGAGGTTTACAAAATTATGAGGGGCATGGATAGGGTTAATAGGCAAAGACTTTTCCCTGGGGTCGGGGAGTCCAGAACTAGAGGGCATAGGTTTAGGGTGAGAGGGGAAAGATATAAAAGAGACCTAAGGGGCAACTTTTTCACGCAGAGGGTGGTACGTGTATGGAATGAGCTGCCAGAGGATGTGGTGGAGGTTGGTACAATTGCAACATTTAAGAGGCATTTGGATGGGTATATGAATAGGAAGGGTTTGGAGGGATATGGGCCGGGTGCTGGCAGGTGGGACTACATTGGATTGGGATATCTGGTCGGCATGGACGGGTTGGACCGAAGAGCCTGTTTCCATGTTGTACATCTCTATGACTCTACCTGGTTCTCAGTAATAATTCAAAATATTTCCTGGAAGCTTTTACACTCATCAGAATATTCTCAATGGATGCATTTTGTAAAACACAGAAAAGAGGGTTTAAACAAAATAATGATAGCATTGTTAAGTTCATTCTGAGAATCACCATATGTGTGATTTGCATAAATAATCTCACTTGAAGGTCTGAGCTTGTCCCAGTCGCCTGTTTTAGACAAGGTATTCTGCCTAAAACAATGTCTGGGAACTGAAGTAGGTTTATTTTCTTCATACGTGGGATTTGGACTTCACTGACTCAATCAACATTTCTAGCCCATCCATAATTGCCCTGGAGAAAGCAGTGTTGAGCTGCCTTCTTGAACTGCTGAAGCCCTTAAGGGGCAGGAGCAGCCACAATGCTGTTAGGTAGAGACTTCTAAGATTTTGGTTCAGCTACAGTGAAGGAACGGCAATATATTTCCAAGCTGAAGATGAGCAGCTTGGAGGGTGCTTGCAGGCATCTGCTACACTTGATCTTCTAGATAGTAGAGTTTCTGTGTCCAGAAGGTGCCAATAAAGGAGCCGGGCGAGGTACAGCAGTGCTACAGCTAATGGAGAATTTTCCCTGATTCCCATTGATTCCAGTTTTGCTCAGACTCCTTGACGTCACACCCGGTCAAACGTAGCCTTGATGTCAACAGTAATCAGTCCCATCTCACCTCACCTCTGGAATTCAGCGGTTTTGTCCATGTTTGGGCCAAGACTGTAAGAGGTCAGGAGCTGAGTGGGCCTGGTGGAAACCAAACTAAGCATCAACAAGCAGATTTTTAATGAACAAATGCTGCTTGATGGCACTATTGATGACACCTTCCATTGCCTAACCAATGATGGAGAGTAGACTAGTGCGAGTCATTGACTGGGTTGGATTTATCCAGAGATTTGTGAACAGGACATACCTGAGCAAATGCCAACCCACTGATGAATGGATGACATTGTAGCTGTACTGGAAAAAGTTAAGCTAGGGCTACAGCTAGTTCTGGAGCACAGATCTACAATAATATTGCTAGAATATTGACAGGTGACATGACCTTTACAGTATCCAGTGCCTTCAGCCATTTCATGATATTAACGTGGAGTCAGTCAAATTGGCTGAAGACTGGCATCTGTGATGCTGGGGACCTCTGAAGGAGGCTGAGATGGATCATTCACTCAGTGCTTTTGGCTGAAGATAGTTGGAAATGTTTTAGCCTTATATTTTCTAATGATGTGCAAGGCTCCTCCATCATTAATGGTGAGGATATTTGTGAAGCCTCATCCTCTAGTGAGTCATTTAATTGTCCATCACCATTCATAGATATATGTGGCAGAATTTCTGGGAATAGATTGAGTTCATTGGCTGTGGAATTGCTTCACTCTGTCTATTACTTGCTGCTTATGCTGTTTGACATGCAGGTAGTCCTGTGCTGTAGCATCACACATTGACACCTCATTTTTAGGAATGCCTGATGCTGCTCCTGATATGCCTTCCTGAACTTTTCATTGAACCAGGATCGGATCCATTGGCTTGCTGGTAATGATATATAGTAAGGGATATACGAGGCTGCAGAGTGTGTTGGAGTACAATTCTGCTGCTGCTGTTGCTAGTGTCCCATAGCACCTAATGGATGGTCAATCTTGATCATGTCTGACCCATTTAGCACGGTGATAGTGCCACACAACACATGGAGGCATCAATATGGAGGCAGGACTCTGTCTCCACAAGGACTGTGCAGTGCTCACTCTCACCAATATTGTCATGGCAGTGCACGTGTGGCTGGCAGATTTGCGAGGATCAACTTAAGCATGCCTCTTGTCAGTTCCCTCACCACCAACCGCAGACCCAGTCTAGCAGCTATGTCCTTTAGGACCTGACCAGATCAATCAGTAATGCCATTGCCAAGCCGCTGTTGGGGATGAACATTTAAGTCCCCATTCAGAGTACATTCTGTACCCTTGCCACCCTCAATGCTTCCTTCATATACTGTACAACATGGAGTAACACTGATTCATCAGCTGAGGGGGGGGGGGGGGGGTCTGGTCTGGATTTTGACTGACTTACTGGCAACTGACTTGTAGTATTCAGAGTGAGAGAGGGATTTGCCAGCAACTAGTAGGTGGTCCTTCAACTGTGACCTTCACAGTATACACCTAGCACTCAAACCCACACACAAATATCTCAGCTCACTGGCATACCTGAACCTTAGCTCACTAGTGTACCTTCTGTCACTAAAATACACATAGCAGGGCAAAATTGGCTTTTATTCTCTGTTTTTGTATGCTCTTGAAAAGAGAAGACACTCATTACATCTCTCATCTAGACTGCTGTCTTCATCCACCATGTTTACAGTCTGAGATAACTCCCAGGAGATTACAGTTCAATTTGTAGTGCATTTCCCCATCCCTTTGGAGCCCATTGACACCACATCAGGTATGACATTGCAGATTCTCTCTCTCTGTCTGTCTGTCTGTCTCTCTCTCTCTCTCACCAGATAGTCACTGAATTAACATTCACAGTTATTGTTTTGGCTATATGAATATTTGTCAAATTGTGGAGAGAAACTAGGGGACAATTTATCATCCGGTAGAAAATGGATTAAGCGAAACTCTTTATGTCACACGATTTTTAAAATCTCTTCACGATATGCAGTCATAGAGCCACAGACCTTTCGGTCCAACCAATCCATTCCAACCATATTCCCAAATTAAACTAGTCCCACTTGCCTGCATTTGGCCCACATCCCTCCAAACCTTTCTTATTCTTGGATGTATCCAAATGTATTTTAAATGTTGCATCTACCACTTTCTCTGGTAGTTCATTCCACACATGAATCACCCTCAGGGTAAAAAAAGTTGACCCTCAAGTACTTTTCAAATCTTTCTCCTCTCACCTTAAAAATATGTCCCCTGATTTTGAACTCCCCCACTCGAGGAAAAAACTCTTGTCATTCACCTTAGATGTGCCCCTCATGATTTTATAAACCACAATAAGATTGCCCCTCATCATCCTATGCTCCAGTGAAAACGTCCCTCCCTATCCGGTCTATTTTTATATCTCAAACCTTCCATTCTCGGCAACATCCTGGGAAATCATTCTGAACCCTCTACAGTTTAATAATATCCTTCCTATAACAGGGTGTCCAGAACTAGGCACAGTGCTCCAGAATACGTCTCACCAATGTCCTATACAAACTTTACGTGATGTTCCAACTTCTAGTTTCAATGATTTGCCACGTATGAAGAACTGTCATGCACAGTACAGTAGGGTGCAGTATAATTTGTGCTGCATTGTTTGTGTCAAATAGGGGTTTGAGATCTTAACGCATTGTTTAACTTGTTATATTTTCTTTCATATTGTTTCAGAGAGACATAAACAAAATTCAGGGATCATGGCAGGAAAGCTAGTGGAATGGCAATGGCAGGTATTTAGATTAAATTCCTTACATTCTGGAAACAGCCCCAACAAGTCCACACTGATCCTCCAAAGAGCAACCTACCCAGACCTATTCCCCTACCCTACAATTAACCCTAACTAATGCACCTAACATTATGGGCAATTTAACAGGGCCAGTTCGACTGACCTGCACATCTTTGGATTGTGGGAGGAAACCCGCACAGACGCGGAGAGAATGTGCAAACTCCACAGAAACAGTCGCCTGAGGCGGAGAATCGAACCCGGGTTCATGGCACTGTGAGGCAGCAGTGCTAACCATTGAGCCATCATGCTGCCATTTCTGAGGGCAATTCAGAAGGCAGTGTACAAATTCATCCCAATGATGAAGCAACATACTTAGGAGAGGATGAGGCAAACATGGCTGACAAGGGAAGTCCGAAACAGCAGAAAAACAAAAGTAACACCATCCAATGTGGTGATGGTTAGTGAGAAGCCGGAGGATTGGGAAGCCTTTAAACACCAGCAGAGGCTAACTGCAAAAGCAATAAGGAGGCAGGAGATGAAATATGAGGGTAAGCTAGCTAGTAATATAAAAGAAAATTACAAGAGTTTATTTTTAGATACCTGAAAAGGTAAGAAAGAGAGACAAGATTGGATGTTAGACTGCAGGAATATGAGGGTGGAAATTCAGTAATGGGGAATAAAGAAATGGCAGAGGAATTGAATAGGCACTTTGAATCAATTTTCTAAATGGAACACATCAACCTCATATCAGAACTTCAAAGAGTCAGGAGCACAGGTGAGTATAATGGCCATTATAAATGAGAAGGCACTGAGGAAGCTGAAAGGCATGAAGGTAGATACCTGGACTGGATAGACAACACCTCAGAGTTCTGAAGGAGCTATCTGAGGAGATTGTGGAGGCATTGGTAATGATCTTTCAGGTATCACTGGAGTCAGGGAGGGTCCCAGAGGACTAGAAGATAGCTAATGTAACATCCTTGTTTAAGAAGGGAGGTAAACAGAAGACAGGAAACTCTAAGTTGGTTAGCCCAACCTCAGTTGTTGTAAGTTTTTAAAGTGAATTGTTAAAGATAAGATTGCAGAGTACTTGAAAGTGCATGGTAAAATAGGGCTGAGTCAGCATAGCTTTGTCAAGATAGGGTATGCCTGACAAGTCTGTTTAAATTCTTTGAGGAGGCAATGAGCAAGTTAGGCAAAGCAAAGCCATGTCGACATGATCTGTTTGGATTTCCAACATGCCTTTGACAAGGTGCAGCATAGGAAGCTGCTAAATAAGATAAGAGCCCACAGTGTTAGGGGCAAGGTACCGGCATGAAAAGAGGATTAGCTGACTGACAGAAGGCAGAGAGTAACAATAAAGAGGCCCTTTCTGGGTTAGCAGCCAGTGACTAGTAGAATTCCACCCGTCCATTAACGATCTGGACAAAGCAACTGAGGCCGTGGTTGAAAAATGTGTTGCTGGAAAAGCGCAGCAGGTCAGGCAGCATCCAAGGAGCAGGATAATCGACGTTTCGGGCATAAGCCCTTCTTCAGGAATGAGGAAGTTGTGCCAAACAGGCTAAGATAAAAGGTAGGGAGGAGGGACTTGGGGGAGGGGCATTGGGAATGCGATAGGTGTAAGGAGGTTAAGGTGAGGGTGATAGGCCAGAGAGGGGGTGGGGGCGGAGAGTTTGGGAAGAAGATTGCAGGTCAAGAAGGCGGTGCTGAGTCCGAGGGTTGGGACTGAGATAAGGTGGGGGGAGGGGAAGTGAGGAAGCTGGAGAAATCTGCATTCATCCCTTGTGGTTGGAAGGTTCCTAGGCGGAAGATGAGGCGCTCTTCCTCATCTTCTTGATTCTTTTAAGTCATTACTGAAGTTTCATTGAACTTCAATCTTTGAAATGTTTGTGTGAAAAACCTTCAAGCAATGATTTGAGGGTAATGTGGGACATGTTGCTTGCTTCCCTGAAGATAATAATAAGGTTAACCCATGAAGTGGTGTGAAGTGATGTGTAGATATGGCATAATACCACTGAAAATTGTTTAAGAACAATTTAGAATCAAAATTAGCTTTTATTGTCACATGTACTCATGTACAGGGATACTGGAGTACAGTGAAAAATTTCCAATGTCACCATTGACACGATCTTAGGAACAAGGTACCTACGTACACAATCTTGGTAAGAAGTAGAAAAATAAAGAAATAAGTTAAAAGTCCAACATTTCAGTTTCTTGTCAATATAAAGTAGTAAATAAGAAATAACGTTAACATTTCTAAATTGCAATCCTTTAGCCCTGGCCCTGCAGTCGCTCGACACTGGGCTTTTCCCAGGACAGCCCGATCTCTCCCCATCACTGGGTTCGATCTCTTGATCACTGCACCTCCACTGCCATCTCACTGCTGATTACCATCTGAGCTCACCAGCTGCCTCACCACAGGCTGCTAGTGTCCTACTCTGGTACTGCACTGGGTCCCCAGCCACTTACACAATGCTGCTGACCACCAGTGTCCTGCCCAGGCACACCACTCCACCACCTCATGACCAACTGCCGAAGTCACCACTGCCTCCATGTATTGTGTAAGGTATTTAAAAGGTGAGTATTCAGCTGACTTATCCTTTACATCTTCATGTGGGATAAGAACATTGATCAACATGGTAAATGCAGAGTTGACGTAACGGAGTGATAAAGGGCTTATGCCTGAAACATCAACTTTCCTGCTCCTCGGCTGCTGTCTGACCTACTGTGCTTTTCCAGCACCATCCTTTTCAGCAATGGAGTGATGATCTATTTGTTGCACAGTGCCGTTCAATGTTACAAGGAAGGCTCTAACTTATAAAAGGCAAAGATGGAGATTATTTTGTAAATGAAAGTAGATTATTATTTTGTAAATAAATGAAGTATTTATTTTTCACTCAGTACAGCAGCGGTTTTCTCCCTACGGTGAGACGACAATGCGCCATCATGGATTTTGCCAAATACCGGTCAAAATTTCAGACTGTTCCTTGCAAACGAGACACACAAACTGCCCTCCACCTGACTTTCCGAGTGTTGATTCCTGTCAGAAGGAGGTGGGGTGGTGTGGGGAGGGGAGCTGCTGGAGAAGGCCCTGGGGAAGAACTTAAAAAAAAGAAAGTGGCAAAATTGTATTAATAAATTGGCTTCCTAAACGTTTGTATTTCAGTAATTTGATGTATGACTTGTTCCCTTTACTTTAATGAAGCCCATTTAATGTTGAGGCTTTCATCCACGTGCATGACCCAAGTGAGACTTGTGAGAGAATACTTTCCACTTAACTGGATGGGGGACACTCATGCAGCCCAATGCAAAACATTGCATTTTGTTGGGTTGGCACCCATTCTACCACCTTTAAAACATCACATCCTCCACTATCACCTGCCCTTTGGCAATAATACATTTCCTGAGATATGGAGACCAGAACTACTCCAGGTGCTGTCTAACAAAACTCCTATATAACTGAAGCAAGACTTCACTGCTGCTGTCCTCAAATCTGCTTCCATTAACCTTCCAAGGAACTTGCATGTTAGCCATCAGTGATGTATTGACAAGGACACCGGGGGAAGGGGTAGGAAAATAGACACGAGTAATGTCAGATCAGCCTAGTGAGTGGTGGAGCAGTCCCAAGGGGTCAAGTGGCCCATTTCCTATGGCCTTATTTCTATGGATCAGGACTTACACACGGGTCAGTCAGGTAAGGAGTGTAGATGTTTTCCCCAAGGACATTAATCAACTGGGGGGAGTTGACACTCATTCGTTTCATGGTTACCATTACTGATGCTTTAGCTTTAGAATTAGGATTTTTGGTCCTGGGCCTTGAGATGCCCAATTCCTCATCCTGGAAACACCTGCCAATTTGTGGTCAGAAATATGGCTCTAGGTTCTGCTTGATCAGCTACATTAGGGCCCATTGACCAATAACACAGAATTTTCTTGGTGGATAATCAGATTCAGTAGTGAGTGGTTGTTGACAATAACGACAAATTTAATTTTTTAACTGGATTTAGTCCGCATCAGCTGCCATGATGGGATTTGAACTGTAGACTTTCAAGAATATATAGTCTGTTACTATTGCACTATGTACATTACCATTATGCCATCATCTTATTCTCTCACAACCCTGACTTGTGTCATGCATGTAGTTGAAAGCCTCGCATTAAATGGGCTTCATTAAAGTATAGGGAATAAGTCATATATCAAATTATTGAAATACAAATGCTTAGGAAGCCAATTTATTAATACATTTTTGCCACTTACTTTTTTTAAGTTCTTCCCTAGGGCCTTGTTATTCTTAAAGTCAAGATGGATTGATTCTCTTGCCAAACAGGATTTTAATTTTATTGGAAATAGATGGAGGGATGTGGAATTTGAAGTTAAAACAGATCCTCTAAGCAGGCTCGAGCGACTGAGTGGTCTACCTCCGCTCTTAGTTCTTATTTTTGTACATCTTCAGCATCAATCAAAGGTTTTAGCCTCACAATCTGTCAGTGAGTCAAGGTGAAGAAATCAAAAGGAATGGAGCACAAAATGTAATCATTCCACAGCAAATCTCAACAGTAAAAGACAAATTATTTGATTGTTTTCATTCATAGGAACCACTGACATCTCTTTGTCTGAAAAGGTGAAAAAAATGTTTTTTGGACTCTATGATGATATATTTGATTGTCCACTTGATTTAAAATGTATTTCTATGGCACAGAAGCATCCTCAACTACTTTTCCCCAGTTCACTGAATGACTCTGGCCCAGGTATTGCCAGTTCTCATTCCCTTACTCCCCCTCCTATGATATTTCCCATCCTGCATGTCACCCCTGTCCAACCCCCTCACTCACGGCTCTGCCTCTCAGCATGTACACTTTCTCCATCTTCTCTGAGGGGCTGGTCCTCTGCTGGGAACGAGAACTCTTTACCTTGCAAAATGCTTAAGCAAATGCTTATCCACAGATCCATCCCCAAGAGTGACATTATCGTCAGGTAGGAACCAGAAACCAAGTGAGAGAAGTCGCTAATTTTCAACTACAATTGCAGAATAGCAAAAGGTTGCATACCTGCATGGGATGCAGAGGATTGGCATAGATGTTAAACCTAGCTAAGATGTTAGCTTTTTGTTTGTCAATTCGGAGACTCAGATTTGAATCTTTATTTAGCTGATGGTCACTTGAACCTTTTAAGCCAGTGAATTGTCAGAAGCCACTGTGACCGGAGAAGGGAAAATAACTGGGAATCCCCTACCTTTTACGTTATATAAGTACTCCTCAGGTATACTGAACGAATTAGTGCAAAAATATGCCATTGCACTATTTAATATTCAGAGTATATTGACATTCTTTATTCATTGATACGATGACAAAGTGAGTGAGTATTTGTGAATAGCCCACTGGGGCATCCTGTACACCTCCTCGTCAGAGGGCCTCTTGCATTAGGCTGGATCCTGAGTTCCACTAGTCCCTGTAGAAGAGGAAGAAACAGTTGGTGAAGAAACAGAAAATCTTATGGAGATCAATGAATCTGTTTTTGCTCACACTCAAGAAAAGCAGCGCACAACATTGCTTTACTGATTCTTGGGCCATTCCAGTAGAGCCATTGCATCAAGGGCCATGTCTACCAGCCCCCCACCATTGCCAGCTCTTTCCAAACTACAAATTATGGAAGGGTTGAGTGTTATGCTAATGGATACATGATTAGCCATACAGCAGGCAGAGCTGTCCCTAGTGAGTGAGGAGGAAGTGAAGTGTTCAGGGATGGTTCATAGTTTGAGAGGAGAGGTTGGGTGTGAGCCCTGGCCTGCTCATCCTGCATTTGATGCTGAGGCTGGCAGCCTCTAAGGTTTTTTGAGGTGCCTGTGCAGCAGCAGGATTGAGGTGAGAGATGGCCCTGTTGTGAAAGGGTGAACTGGCTGTGATACACTAACATGACTTCTCCCTGTAGAATGCAAGGGATCATTCACTCATCATCCTCCTGTACTGCTGGTACACAGGGACTGACATGCATTTGTTCCCAGTCCAGATGGGGTTTGAAGGGATGACTTTCTAGTTCCAGCCCTCTGCCAATGTGCCCTTCTGTCAGGGACTCCATCCAAGCGCAGTTTTAAGTAAGTTAAATAGACACTTAATGTCAGATTATAAGTCTGGCTCATACATATTATCAATTCTGCTATGGTCTGCCCCATGAATTGCTCTATGCCCACATGCGAGCTTGGTTGGCACTTCATTCCAAAGAATTAAGAAGCACTAGAGGTGAAATTGGGGAAAGTGTGAATTTTGGAAATTTGCAGAAGAAATGCATTGGATATGTCTGTAAGTCGATCAGCTAAGATGCTGGCAAAACATATTTCACACACATTCTATTTTTACATCAGTGTCTTGATATGGAAGCTTTTCAGCCATAGCTGTCCGAATTTATTTTGGACAGAATGCACTATCTTTACCTTGCAGGCATAATACTTGCAGAGATCATTTGATTTTAAATCAACATGTACATTCAGATTTAGGGACAAATCCTTCAACCTGTTAATATTGTGTTCAATTGGTATACCAGACGTTATGATGGAGGAATGCAAAGACAGTGTTACAATCAGATGCC
Source organism: Chiloscyllium punctatum (assembly GCF_047496795.1). Lineage (NCBI taxonomy): Eukaryota > Metazoa > Chordata > Chondrichthyes > Orectolobiformes > Hemiscylliidae > Chiloscyllium > Chiloscyllium punctatum. The sequence goes on along the minus strand of NC_092747.1, from coordinate 20,221,296 downwards.
AAATGAGGTTTCACTAAGATGTTACCAGTCCAGATAGGATCCTCCAACTTGTTAGGAGCCTGGCTGAGGAACAATGAACTGGTTCTCTCCCTTTATTCACCGACCTGCTCAGTTAATTGTCACGGGTGGCACGGTGGCACAGTGGTTAGCACTGCTGCCTCACAGTGCCAGAGACCTGGGTTCAATTCCTGCCTCAGGCAACTGTGGGTGTGGAGTTTGCACATTCTCCCTATGTCTGCAAGGGTTTCCTCTGGGTGCTCCGGTTTCCTCCCATAGTCCAAAAATGTGCAGGTTAGGTGAATTGGCCATGCTAAATTGCCCGTAGTGTTAGGTGTAGGGGAATGGGTCTGGGTGGGTTGCTCTTTGGAGGGTTGGTGTGGACTTGTTGGGCTGAAGGGCCTGTTTCCACACAGTAGGGAATATTTAAAGATGATACCTTTCTCCCTGACTAAATTAACTCATCTTTTGAAAGAACCCTGTTTAGTTAGGCTTTCTTGAGCTGACAAAACTGTAAGCTTATTAGTTACTAAACAGGAGAAACATTAGTAACACAGTGCACGGTTCAGAAATGAGAAGTGAGTTTCAAAAGAAGACGAAAATGAAAAGATGAATGCTTTCAGTCTCTGAAGCAGAAACAGAAATTGCTGGAAAAGCTCAGCAGGTCTGGCCACATCTGTGGAGAGAAATCAGCGTTAATGCTTCAGGTCAAGTGACCCTTCATCAGAACTGTTCAGATGCTGTCAGACCTGCTGAGCTTTTCCAGCAATTTCTGTTTCTGTTTCTGATTTACAGCATCCGCAGTTCTTTTAGTTCAGTCTCTGAGTTGCTCATGTAAAGTAGAAAGTGGAAAGTTGATAGTTGGACTTTTAGGGTCAGGATTCTTAGTCTGTCAGATTAGTTGAAATTCTTTGCTTGGGTTTCCTTTCAATGGTGGTTGGCTGACAGCACTGAAAGGCAGATGGTAACTTGCCCTTCATTGCAAAAGCATTTGAGTTGAGAAGTCAGGATGTCTTATTACAGTTATACCCGACTTTGGTGAGACCATACCTGAAGTACTGCATGTAGTTTTGGTCTCCTTACCTCAGAAAGGATATATTTGCCATAGAGGACATGCAATGAAGACTCACTGGGCCAAATGGGAAATGGCAAAACTATGTCATACAGAGGGATTGGTTTCACTGGGCCTGTATTCATTCCAGTTTAGTCTCCTATTTGTCCTGTATACTTTTGACTAACTTGCTGGCTCCTCACATTCAGTCTGAGAGCTTTCTTAGCTAAGAAACACAGGTGGTTGTTGCATATACTTTGACTGTGACCTTTGCAGTATATAGATATAAGTGACTTGCACAAGGGAATCGAAAGCACCATTTCCGAGTTGATGGCAAATCAAAATTGGGTGGGATTGTGAGATGTGAGGAGCATGCAAGTGGGCCCCATGGTGACTTAGACGAATTGCGCGAGTGGGTGAACACCTGGCCAATGCAGTAAAATGCGGCTGAGTGTGAAGCTGTATACTTTGGTGTGAAAACCAGGAAGGCAGACTATTATTTAAACTGTGAAATATCGGGAAATGTGAGTGTGTAAAGGGATCTGGGTGTCCTTGTGCACCAGTCAATGAAAGCAGACAGGCAGGTGCACCAAGCAATTAAGAAGGCAGATGGGAACTTGCCCTTCGTCACAAAAGCATTTGAGTTGAGAAGTCGGGATGTCTTATGCAGCTACTTAAAGCCTTGGTGAGACCATTACCTGGAGTGCTGCACTCAGTTTTGGTTTCCTTACCTAAGGAAGGATATATTTGCTATAGAAGACATGCAACAAAGACAGACTGGGCTGTACTGCTGATCAGAAGAATTAGTTTGACTGGGCCTGTACTCACTAACATTTAGGAGGAAGAGAAAAGATTGCCTTGAAACATATGCAATTCTAAGAGGGCCGACTAGACTAGATTCAGAGCAGATGTCTTCCCCGTTTTGGGAATCTATCTTCAGGGACATAGTCTCAGCCTCCAGGGTAGACCATTTAGGAAGCAGATGAACAAAAACTTTCTTCACTCAAATGATATTGAACCTGTGGAATTCTTTACCACAGAGAGCTGTGGAGGCCAAGCCTCTGAATATATTCAAGAAAGAGATAGATGAAATTTTAGAAATTAAAGGCATCAAGGGATATAGGGAGAAAACAGGAGTACGAGATGGAGGGCGAAAGGGAGGACTGCAGATGCTGGAGATCGCAGTCGAGAGTGTGGTGGTAGAAAAGCACAGCAGGTCAGGCAGCATCCGAGGAGCAGGAAAATCGACATTTCGGGCAAAAGCCCTTCATCGGGAAAGCCTTCTTGATGAAGGACTTTTGTCTGAAATTTCGATTTTCCTGCTCCATTGAGATAGATGGTCAGCCACGATATAGTAAAAGATAAAGCAGGCTCGAAGGGCCGACTGGCCTATTCCTGCTCTTCATTTCTACGTTTCTATATTTATATTTGCCACACAGGTGCCAGGCAATGGCCATCCCCAAGAGAAGCTAACCATTGCCTCTTGACATTCAACAGCGTTAGCATCACTGGGTTTTCCACCATCTATATCCTCAGCATTACTACTGACTAGAAACTGAACTGAGCAAACAATACAAATGTTATGGCGAGGAGAGCAGATCAGAGGCTCAAAACCTGCAACCAATAACACATCTTCCAACTCCTGAAAGTCTGTCCCTCTACAAGGCACAAGCTATGATTGTGATGGAATACTGCCTGAAAGTACCCTTTCACACTGGTATAAGAGTAACCCACTAGTACTGTAAATGAACAATTACAGGTGTCTCTTCAGTTTCGGTTGGTTGTGAGAGATTTAATACATGTATAATTTAACATTTTAATAACTCTCCTGCATCAATCTATTCCATGAAGAACAATTTACACTTATAGACAGAAAATGCTGGAAATAATTGGCAGGCTGGTCAACATCTCTGGAGACTGAAGCAGAGATGATTTCAGGCAGGATTTTCTGACTAAAGCAGAGGCTGAAATTTCAAGAGGAAATGGTGGCAGACCCAGGCACAGTCGGATAATCAGTCGCACTTTACCAACATCCATCCCAGGACTCACGGTTGAGCAGTTATTTGATTAATGTGACCATTGACTGCATCGAGTCTGCACTTAATATGAAAATCCCTAGTGAAAGACAACAGAGGAAATCTTTACCAATTACCTAATAGCAAACAGCCAAATAAGAGGCTGTCAATGATAGAGCCACCTAATTAATGCTGGCAGATGATATGTTGTGGTATCAAATACTGGTGATGTGTGGTTGTAATAGAGGGATGCTACCAACCATCCTTTTCACCTGTTTTGACACACCTCCAGGATAAATGAGGCTTCAACCTGGACCTTCTGACCCAGAGATAGGGCACTACTGCTGTACCTCATGGGCCCTCTTATCTTCCTTTCAGCTCTTTGAAAACAACTCATGGCTAGAGAGTCTCTGATGATGGGATCCTGTAATGGAAATGTGATTAAACAGTTAAAGGAAACTTATAAAAATATCAACAGAAACTTATTAAGTCATATCTTCCTCCTTGTACTGAGTTTAAGGGCCTATCATTTCAGCAGTAGTAAAAAGTAAACCACTACTGAGTCTTAACAAGATGAGGTATTTGTCTTAACAACATGATGTTGTTCATTGCATTATAACAGTAGGTACAAGTTGGACGGAATGGTGGCTCAGTGGTTAACACTGCAGTCTCACAGCGCCAGGGACCCAGGTTCGATTCCAGCCTCGGGTGACTGTGTGGTGTTTGCATATTCTCCCCGTGTATGTGTGGGCTTCCTCTAGGTGCTCCGGCTTCCCCCATAATACAAAGATGTGCAGGTCAGGTGAATTAGCCATGCTAAGTTGTCCATAGTGTTAGGTGCACTGGTCAGAGAGAGATGGGTCTGGGTGGGTTGCTCTTCGGAGGGTCAGTGTGGACTTGTTGGGCCGAAGGGCCTGTTTCCACACTGTAGGTACTCTAATCTAATCTAAATGTCACTAGGACTGGTTAAACAATTATACAAGTTACGTTACAAAGACCATCTGGAGCCATACTTGAAATATCTGCCTCAGTTAAGATCACATGATACATTGCTCCATCTCTACCCATGATCAGTGGACAACATCAGGTCAGGTGGACAACATCAACATTAACTCTTTCAAAATCATTACCTTATGTAACAGATCCCAGTGGTACACAAAGTTGAGATGGGCATCAACATTTTTACTCTTTCTCAGAGGCTTAGTCATTCAAAGCAACCACAGGAGTGAATGAAAGGCCTCAAGGGGCACAGGAAGAGTATGTTTTGGACAATGGGAACTCTCCTCAGAGCACTTTCACAGCTGAAATCACATCCCCAACTTCTTCAGTGGTGATATCAATCTTGGACCATGCTTCTTTTATTGAGCTGGCCACTGGGCAGAAGTGGGTACTGCAGATGCTGGAAACCAGAGTCAACATTAGCAGGTCAGGGCTTTTGCCTGAAACGTCAATTTTTCCTGCTTTTCGGATGCTGCCTGATCTGCTATGCTTTTCCGGCACCACTCTAATCTTGAGCTGGCCATCGGACAGACAAAGTGGCCCTTTTTCATAACTCCAAACTAGAGGGATTGAAATCAAGACACACTTTTAATTTCTTTTGTTTAGAGAGTTTATTTATCTCCTGAGTGTTAATCCTCTCATTCCACACACTGAATTCAGGGGAGGTTATGCTGGAACTGTATAAAATGTTGGTGAGGCCATAGCTAGAGTATTGTTTGCAGTTCTAGAATCTACATTTTAGCGGAGAGGTGATAGCACTAGAGAGGGTGCTGATGAAATTTACCAGGATGTCGCCTGAGCTGCAGTGTTTCAGCTCTGAAGAGAGATTGGACAAATTGGGGTGGTTTTTGTTAGAGTAGGGGAGATTGAGAGGGGACCTGTCTAGGATGTGTAACATTATGAGGGGCATAGACTGGGTGTTAGTGACCAGGGGGCATAGATTTGAGGTAAAGGTTTAGAGGTGGTATGGGGAAAACATTTTCATCCAGAGAGTGGTGAGAATCTGGAGCTTGCTGCATATACAGGTGGTAGAGGCAGAAACTCTCATAACATTCAATAAGTATTTAGATGTGAACTTGTGATACCAAGGCATACAAGACTATGGGCCAAGTGCTGGAAAATGGGATTTGAATGGTGAGGTGGTTGCTATAGTTCTCCATGATTCTATGACTCTATTCTTCCAAAATATTTGCTTGGACAATGAATAACCACTGCCAGTTCCTTCTTCACCTTAAATACGGAAATTAAATAAATATTTTAACAAACTTAACAATGTGTTTCTTTTTATTTATTTGTGAGATGTGGGTGTCACATTGATTGCCCGTCCCTAGTTTTCCTCGAAGAGAGTTTGTAGCAATTGGTACAACTGAATAGTTGGCCAGGCCATGTCAGATGGTAGTTGAGAGTCATAGGATCCCTACAGTGTGGAAACAGGCCCTTCAGCTCAACAAGTCCACACCTATCCTCTGAATAGTATCCCACCCAAACCCCATTTACCCCTGACTAATGCACCTAACCTACTCATCCCTGAATACTATGGGCAATTTATTTAGCCAATTTACCTAACCTACACATCTTTGGATGGTGGGAGGAAAGTGGAGCACCCGCAAGAAACCCATGCGACACAAAGAAAATGTACAAACTCCACACAGACAGTCACCCATGGCTGGAATCAAACCTGGGTCCCTGGTGCTGTAAGGCAGCAGTGCTAGCCACTGTGCCACCCCACTACTGTGAATCTGGAGTCACATGTAGGCCAAACCAGGCAACGACAGCAGAATTCCTTCCCTGAAGGACATTAGTGAACCAGATGCAATTTTTCCAACAATCGATAATGGTTTTGTGGTCACCTGTAGATTCTTAATTCCAGATTTTTCAAAATTGAATTTAAGTTCCACAATCTGCCATAGTGGGATTTGAACCTGGATCCCCAGAACATTAGTTGCTGGATTAATAAATCTTGTAATAATACCACTAGACCATCACCTCCTCTTGATTAGTTGGACATTAACAGCCTTTAGTGCCATGTGGGTCCAAATACTCAGTGGTCTCAGGTCACAGCCATTTGCTGTACTCAGACTACGCCCTCTGGAACACAATGTTACACTGTGTGCAATAGATGACATTGATGTAACTTGAGGTTGTGATTTTCAGAGCTCCCCCTGATTCTATTGAGCCACTGAAATCTCTTGTTGAGCAGTTGTTCATTAATCTGCCATTCATGCTACCTCTAGGCACATGTTTTAATTATTTGCTTGCCCCATCACCTCTCTGTTTGATTTGCAGCACCCACACTTTATTTAGATTAGATTTTAGATTACTTACAGTGTGGAAACAGGCCCTTCGGCCCAACAAGTCCACACTGCCCCGCCGAAGCGCAACCCACCCATACCCCTACATCTACCCCTTACCTAACACTACGGGCAATTTTTAGCATGGCCAATTCACCTGACCTGCACATCTTTGGACTGTGGGAGGAAACCGGAGCACCCGGAGGAAACCCACGCAGACACGGGGAGAACGTGCAAACTCCACACAGTTAGTCGCCTGAGGCGGGAATTGAACCCAGGTCTCTGGCGCTGTGAGGCAGCAGTGCTAACCACTGTGCCACCGTGCCGCCCATTTAATTTCTCCTTTACCGTCAAATCCCACTAATCTTCCCCATTTGACTTGCCTAAAACGTATTTCATTTCTAACTTTTCCTAATTCTGATTAAAGATCGACAATGGACTCTATTCCTCTGTCTTCAGATAATGTCTGTGAATATATTCCCTATTTTCTGCTTTTATTCCATATTTCCAGCAAGTGCTGCACTTTGTTTCTGTACTTCTCAAACTCTATTGAAATAGAAAAATGTCCCAGGGTGCTTCAAAAAGCCATATTAAATAAAATGGATGCTGAGTTGAAGAAGGAATTAATAGACAGGGTGACCTGATCAAAAAGGTCACCTTTCTGGATTTTATAGCTTTTCTATTTCAGCTTTGCAGGTGGTTGGAAGTTTTGGTTTCAAGTTGGGAGAACCTGCTGATTCTCAGGTTATTGCTCTTATTTCTAAAGCACCCTTGTTGTAAATCTAGTATGAACCTTGATTGTGCTGTTAAAGAGCAGTTACAAGACTTATCTATGTTATGTTTCCTGAGCATGTTGCATCTGCTAAGCCCCTCGAAGAAAACTACCATGTCTAGTCACCAATTAAGATGTCCCAGAATGCCACATTAGCAGCATCTGAACATTCCACACCATATCCTTTTGTTTCTTTGAAGATCTAACTATTATTGGCCAAAGTGTTTTCTTTATTTTCCAAAGTGAATCTCTGCAGGGAGAAGTCCATTTTCTACCCTTTCCCTGATCCATGGATTAGTTTGGAAGTCCAGTTGATTGGAAGGTTGATTTGCAATGCAGAACAGCGCCAGCAGTGTGGATTCAATTCCCACACCAGCTGAGGTTACCATGAAGTACTCTCACCTCACCTGAGGTGTAGTGACCCTTAGCTTAAACCACCAGCAGGCGCCTCTCTCTGATGAGAGAACAACTCTACACTCTTCTAGGAATATGATGGCTTTACTTCAATGAGTAAACATTTATAGTTTCATTTTACAAACTACATGTGTTAACTTATAATGAATCTTTATTGTATAATATTATTTTATCATAAACCAATAATTGTGTTTATTGAAGAAATCTGGTCAATGGACTTTTTATTCTAAGTATAATATAGAGAAAGCCTATGGTGGCCATAACAGCAGCTGAATAAAACAATTACATTTATAATGTGACTCATGGAGTAGTGGGAATGGAGAGGGATAGTGTGCTCCTCACATCTCAATCATAACAAACCTCAGGCAGTTTATCTAATATTCTGAGGAGCACTGAAGCTATGAGAAGTGGACATGGATCACACAGTCCAAATATCATCAAAATGAATCCTTACCAAACGGTTTAGAATGCAATTCTCCCTCAAATATATTTTCGATTGAGTTTTGACAGATATTAACAAGAAAAAACAAATACCACAAATGGGTTGTCAAACTTCTGATTAAATTCCTATGGGAGCAATAGTTTACAATTCAATTCCTCATTGAATGAAAAAGCCACTTTGCCCTTAAATTCATCTATAGCGTTCACTGCCCAGGAGCTACTTACGGACTCACGGGAATTGATAACATTTCACATTGCTTTATCAAATCGGGAACCTATCAGGCAAACCTAAAATTGCTTGCCAAAAGTTGTAATTGTGGTTGCAGAATCTTCTTCACACCACCTGCTCCCATTTGATAATAACACTCCGATCCAGCAGCAATGCACAGATTGTTTTTTTATATATATATTGAAACTTGGGCACAGAATGCTTCAAGTCCAAATGGTTGAGTTATTATTCTTAGATATAATGTTTGACAAATTTTTAGAATTCTTTGAAGGAGGAATGTGTGCTGTAGATAAAGTGGAGTCAGTTAAGAAACCACGCTTGAATTTCCAGGTGCCACAATGTTATTCATGGTGCAGTGGGCAACATTGCCACAGATAGAAGATGGACTGGCATGCAGAAAACAGATGGTATGGATAAATGGGACCTTCTCTGATTGGCATTGTATGATGAGTAAAGAGTAACGAGGGTCTGTGCTGGGATCTCAACTTTTATCATTTACATCAATGAATTAGATAAGGGGTGTGATAGAGTCATAGAGTCAGAGATGTACAGAATGGAAACAGACGCTTCAGTCCAACCCGTCCATGCTGACCAGATATCCCAACTCAATCTAATCCCACCTTCCAACACCCAGCCCATATCCCTCCAAACCCTTCCTATTCATATACCCATCCAAATGCCTTTTACATGTTGCAATTGTACCTAACTATCTGTGACTCCACTTTCAAGGAGCTATGAACCTGCACTCCAAGGTCTCTTTGTTCCTGGTAGCTAATTTTACAGAGGACATAAAGATCGACAAGAAAATATATTTTGATGAAGACATAAACAGTTTGCAGAAATGTTGAGGTAATTTGAGTGTGTGGGCAGAAATCTGGCAGATGGAGTCTAAATGTGGGAAAATGTGAAGTTGTTCACTTAGAAAGGCAGTATGAAGGAGCAGGGTATTACTTAAATAGTGAATGATTGCAGAGATCCAAGACACAGGGGGATTTAGGAATTGTAGTCCATGAGTCAGAAAAAGTTAGCCTGCAACTTGGTCACATGAGCAAGATGGTTAATGGGATTCTATCATTTATTATGAGAGAATTGAACACAAAAATAAGAATGTTATGCTTCAGCGCATTAATGAGACCACATCGAGTTATCCAGCCAAACCATGCTGAGCATAACCCCAAACTAACCTAGTCCTGCCTGCCTGCTCCTGGCCCATATCCTCCAGACCTTTCCTATTCATGTACCAAAGGGGTGGCACAATGGCTCAGTGGGTAGCACTGCAGCCTTGTAGCGTCAGGGACCTGGGTTTGATTCCAGCCTTGGGCAACTGTCTGCGTGGAGTTAGCATGTTCTCCCTGTGTCTGCGTGGGTTTCCTCCGGGTGCTCTGGTTTTCTCCCACTGTCCAAAGATATGTGGGTCAGGTGAATTGGCTGTTCTAAATTGCCCATAGTGTTAGGTGCATTAGTAGGGAGTAGGTGAATGGGTCTGGGTGGGTTACTCTTCAGAGGGTCGATGTGGACTTGTTGGGCCGAAGGGCCTGTTTCCACACTGTAGGGAATCTAATCTAATCTAAGTGTCTTTTAACAGTTATAACTGTGCCTGCATTCATCATTTGTTCAGGAAGTTCATTCCACACACAAACCACACATATTGGATACGGTGTTCTGTTTTGGTCTCCTTATTTTAGATACAGGGACACAGGGAAATTTGGCTGTCTAGATACAGAATTGACTGGCCAAAAGAAAACAGCGAGTGGTAATGGATGGAAAGTATTCCGCCTGGAGGTCGGTGACCAGTGGGGTCCCGCAGGGATCTGTTCTTGGGCTTCTGCTCTCTGTAGTTTTTTAATGCATTCCCTTTATAGTTTTTATAAATCATGTGGATGAAGAAGTGGAAGGGTGAGTTAGTAAATTTGCCGATGGCACAAAGGTCAAGGGTTGTTGCAGGCTCCAACAAGACATTGACAAATACAGAGCTAGGCAGAGAAGTGGTAGATGGAGTTCAACCTGGATAAATGTGAAGTGATTCATTTTGGAAGGTCGAATTTGAATGCTGAATGTGGGGTTAAAGACAAGATTCTTGGTAGTGTGGAGGAACAGCGGGATCTTGGGGTCCACGTACATAGATCCCTCAAATTTGCCACCCAAGTTGCTAGGGTTGTTAAGATGGTATTTTGGCTTTTGTTAACAAAGGGATTGAGTTTAAGAGCTGGGAGGATTTACTCAGCTCTATAAAACCCTGGTTAGACCACACTTGGAATATTGCGTCCAGTTCTGGTCACCTCATTATCGAAAGGATGAGGGAATGAATTAATAACCAAAGGCAGTACTATTCTTCCCATTGAGTCTCTGTTGGGATGACATGCAAACTTGGATGGGGTAAGGTGGGGAAGTGGACTGCGCAGTGTTCTGGCCTTTCCGTGTGGTACATGAAACAGAAAGAACCTTTGTTTGCTTTGAAATTACTGACTAGGCAAAAGTGAGGACTACAGATGCTGGAGATCAGAGTCTAGATTAAAGTGGTGCTGGATAAGCACAGCAGGGCAGGCAGCATCAGAGGAGCAGGAAAATCGATGATCCTGATGAAGATCCTTTTGCCCGAAACATCGATTTTCCTGCTCATCGGATGCTGCCTGACCTGCTGTGCTTTTCCAGCACCACACTAATCTTGAAATTACTGACTGTCCAGGCAGTGGAGACTAGATTAGTTACACTATCAAAATCCCTGCAGAGCAGCTCTATTCCATCTCTCCCTAAACAAAATCAAAGTGCCGAATGACCTAATCCTGCTTCCAAGTCTTATGTTCACCATCTCAGTCTGGCATAATGCAAGACAATGGGAAATGACAACTGGAGCACATCCCAGGTCCAAAGAACTTGTAGCAGTGGACATGTTTGGCTGGAGAAAGTGAGGACTGTAGATGCTGGAGATCAGAGTCGAGAGTGTGGTGCTGGAAAAGCACAGCAGGTCAAGCAGCATCAAAGGAGCAGGAGAATCGACGTTTCGGGCATAAGCCCTTCATCAGGAATGACTGGAGTTAGCTACTCATATATTTATGTGCTGTCAGTTCTGTCACCCCAGAGCAGAAAAAATAAGTTTCCATGTAACCAGGAAGAATCATCACCTTTTGACAGTAGCGCAGCCTTTCCCCTTCACCACTTGAGTGGATTAGATTGACTGCCCCATTACAGTGCGCACCCAATTTTCCTAAGAAAATACAGATTCTGTAATGGCTTGTCAGCTTCCTGCATAATTGGTGAGTTCAGAAAGTAATCGCTGGTGGGGAGAATTATTTCTTTAAAGAGACGTTCATCTTTTCTTATGATAAGCCAGAATAATGAGATCTTTAGAAACAGCCATGATTTTTACTGAACTGTTGGCCCATAGTTGTTGCCAGGCTACAATGAGTTGCCAAGCTACATCTGTTGTCAGGGCAACTGCTACATGTGCTGCTGGCTCCAAATGTAGCAGTTGTGGAACAATTCCACCTTCAGCTTGTTAGAGAAAATCAAAAATGAAACGTATTTCAATGGAAATGAGCTCCTGATGGCTGTCTGTTGACTGCCGATGTTGGGTGGGGTCACGGCATTGAGAACAGGCTCATAGCCAAATAGACTTCATCATCCAGGTTTTGATATGTTGATGAAGTACTAGAGGGTTACCAGTGACCATGTCCTGGTCCCATCAACATTCATCACAGTTTGAAATTGAGGAGAAAATATGAGAGAAAGTAAAAGCATGATGTTTCGACTTCTGTGTTCTACATGCAGAAACTGGGGATTTCCCTATCGATTTTTTTTCCTTATGCTCATTAAAAATAAATTAACTTTTAAATTTTGTCCACATTCCTCACTATAAATAAACATGTCACCCATGTCCCCCTCTCCCTGCTTCCTTTCACATTGACAAAGGGACTGAACTCAACTGCGGGTGACTGCCCTTATCAAAGCAGCTTTTGATCAAGCGTGGACTCAAGAAACTTGGGCAAGACTGGACTCAGTGGGAATCATGGGAAAACTTTCCACTGGTTACAGGCATGTTGGGCACAAAGGAAGATGGTGGGAGGGCAGTCTTCTCAGTCACTGAGACATCGTTGTTAGGCGTCCTCATTTAATGTCCTCGGACCAAGCACCTTCAACTGCTTCATCAATGACTTTCCTCTGTCATAAGGTCAGAACTGGAGCTGTTCACTGATGATTGCACAATGTTCAATATCTTTCACAACTCCTCAGGTACTGAAATAGTCTGTGTTCAGAGCAGCAAGACTAACATTCAGGCTTGGATTGATAGAATGTAACATTCACACTACATTAAGATTTTAAAAGAAGTGGGAAAGTGACATTGTTGATGCATTGGTTTTAATTATCCCAAAGCTCTCCCAACTCAAGGAGGGTCCCATGAGATTGGAAGGTGGCAAATCTAACTCCTTTATTCAAAAAGTGAGAGTGACAGCAACTAGGACACTGAACATCTATCATAGATACAATGTTAGAAGCTGCTTTTAAGGAAGTTAACAGCACACATGGATAAGTTCAATGTAGTCGGGTGAAGGAGTCGTGAAAGGGAAACCATATTTGACCAATCATTTGGAGTTCTTTGGGGAGATGACACATGCTTTGGACAAAGGGAAACTGTTAGGTGCAATGTACTTAGATTTTCAGAACGCATTTCATAAGGTGCCATATCAAAGGTTATTGTGGAAAATAAAAGCTCATGGTACCGGGTATAGGTTATTGGCATGGATAGAAGACTAGCTGCCTAATTGGGAGCAGATCGTTGGTATAAATGGGCCTTTTTCAGGTTTGCAAGATGAAAAGAGTGGTGGGTGACAGAGATCAGTGCTGAAAGGGTGGTTGCACAATTTGCTACAACACAAAGATAGGGAAGATAGTTGGAAGACAATACAAGGACGTTACAAAAAGATATTGATCAGTTAAATGACAGGCAAAGATATAGATAATGGAGTATAATGGATGAAAGGATGAATGGCCTACCCATGCTTTTAATTTGTATGTTCATCAGTCCCAGGCAATGATAATCACTAAGGAGAAAGAATCTAATCATCCAATTTAATTGCATTACCATCAGCAAAGTCCTAACTATCAATGTCCTGCGGGTTACTATTGATCAGAAAAATGAGGGGAGGGGATCTCATACAAGCTCATAAAATTATAACAGGCTTGGACAGATTAGATGCACAAAGGATGTCTCTGCTGGTGGGGGAGATCAGAACCTGGGGTTCACAGGCTAAAGATACAGGGCTCAGATGTGGAGAAATGTCTTTAACTAGGAGTGGTGAGCCTGCGGAATTCGTTACTGCAGGAAATAGTAGAGGCCAAAACATTGTATGATTTCAAGAAGGAGTTGGATATTCAGAATCATATAATCCCTACAGCGTGGAAGGAGACCATTCAGCCCATCAAGTCCACACCACTCTTCTGAAGGACATCCCACCCAGACCCACACCATCCCTGTAACCCTGTGTTTCCCGTGGCTAATCCACCTAACCTTCTACCTAACCTGCACATCTTTGGATTGCAGGAGGAAACCCACATAGACATGAGGAGAATATACAAACCACACAGACAGTTGCCCAGTAGTAGAACTGAACCTGGGTTCCTAGTGCTGTGAGGCAGCAGTGCTAACCACTGAGCCACCGTGCTGCCCTAAAGCACTTGGTTTTAAAGGGATCAAAGGATGTTGGAGGGAAAGCAGGACCAGATTATTGAGTTGGATGATCATCCATGATCATAATGAATGGTACAGCAGGCTTAGTGGGCCGAATGGGCTACACCTAGTCCTACATTTCCTTTAAGAAAAGAAACTGAACTGCACTAGCTATGTAACAAGAACAGGTCAGAGGCTGAGAATTCTCTGGTGAGTAACTCACCAGTTGACTCCTCAACTCCTGTGCTCTAACCATAAGGCCCAAGTCAGGAATGTGATAAAATGCTCCTCACATGTCTGAATGGATGCAGCTCCAACAATACTCAAGAAGCTTTACACCATCCAGGGCAAAGCAACTGTTTGAAAGGTATTCTCTCTCACTCCTGCAATATTCACTAGCTCCACCCCCAATGCACAACGGTGTATCCACCATCAACATGATGCACTGCAGCAAGTCACAAAGAGTCCTGCAACAGCACCTTACACACCCACCAGCTCTACTAGCTGAAAGGACAAGAGCAGCAGATCCATGGGAACATCATCATCTCCAGGTTCCCTTTGTAGCTGCACGCCATCAAAGGGACTTCTGAAGACATCTCTGTTCCTTCAGTGTCACTGGATTAAAATTCCGGAAATGCCTCCCTTCCAGCACTGGGGTGCCCCTACACGAAATGGGTCACAGTTCAAGACGCTCAACACTACCTTCGCAAGGGTAGTTAGTGATGGGCAATAAATGCTGGCCTGGCCCATATCCTGCACACTTCCATGCTGAAATCCTTCATAACATGCTTGTCGTAACATTCGAGGATATGGTACTAGTGCAGGGAAGTGGGACTAGTGTAGGCAGTAGTTTGGCAGTTACCTTCGGTGATACGGGCCTGACAGGCCGAAGGGCCTTTTCTGTTCTGTCTGTGCTTAGAGTCATAGAATCATAGAGATGTACAGCACGGAAACAGACCCTTTGGTTCAATCCGTCCATGCCGACCAGCTATCCCAACCCAATCTAGTCCCACTTGCCAGCACCCGGCCCATATCACTCCAAACCCTTCCTATTCATATACCCATCCAAATGCCTTTTAAATGTTGCAAATGTACCAGCCTACACCACTTCCTCTGGCAGCTCATCCCATACACGTACCACCCTCTGCGTGAAAAGGTTGCCCCTTAGGTCTCTTTTATATCTTTCCCCTCTCACCCTAAACCTATGCCCTCTAGTTCTGGACTCCCCGAGCCCAGGGAAAAGACTTTGCATATTTACCCTATCCATGCCCCTCATAATTTTGTAAACCTCTATAAGGTCACCCCTCAGCCTCCGATGCTCCAGAGTTCCTCCATCGAAGGGAAGGTAGGGCAGGTGGTGATAAGGACAAAGGATTGTATGGATCTACCTGTTCTCATCACCTCATCAATCAGGTTCTGGGCAAAAGTCCCCTGGGTGACCTTCCCAACCCACCACCAAATGGTCAATTAAAGACCTCAACCTCACCGCGGGCCTGATTACCCGCCTTTCTGGTGGGCAAGATAAAGGATTACCTGCCCGGTGAGCAAATCATGTGGGTGGGGGGAGTTGGTGCGATCCTCCACTTATCTGAATGCATTGGGGGTTGGGGGCACAGATGGAATCGGGCAGAGGTGACGCCACTGAAAGCCAGCTCTGTGACCATGCTTAGGACCTTGCGAATCCTATCTCCTGCTGTCTCTAAACCTGCACTCTCACCATCGCCACCATTGATGACTGTGCAGCCACACCCCAAGTGGTGATCTCTAACTCCCAGGAGGCTGCTAGCCTGGGATTTGCCGGAAGCTTCCGGTGAGGCAGATGCAGTGTTGAGGCTCATGGTACAATGAGAGATGGGTCAGTCTGCTCTGAAGTGGTTGATTGTAGCTCGATCTGGCTGCTTTCTCACTAATGCAGGCCTGGGTGTTTAGTCACCCCTGAACATGTCTGTCACCACACATTGTGCCGAGAGTACTAAATCATAGCTTCCCATTTATCTCCATTCTTGTGGCACCAACTTCCCATGTGTCTCCTCTCCCCATTCCACAAGTGATAAACACTACCACCCCCAACCCCCCAGTGAACAATCCCAAAATTCTGCCTCTTGGTTTCCCTAGCTCGCAAATGATTCCCGAAACACTTTTCCTCAACTTTGGTTTTGTTTAACATCACCAACTGTATTTTCCTGTTTGGTTCCAGTCCTGCTCAGAAACCAGCTTGATGTAATATGCTCTGAGCTGTTGTTATCCATGTGAGGAGTAAATAAATGGACACAGGCTCTTGTTTGATACAAATATTAACTGTAATGGAAAGCAATAAGAATTGCTGTAACACACAATCTGTGGTTGTTATCTGTTCTAATCATACTCCTCTGATTAAATTCCAGTACAAACCAGTTCAGCTTCACCCATGGTTGCTCACAGCTACAATTTATGCTCTGTGAATCAACAGTAAATAGTCTTTATTTCATTCCTTGCGAACAATCCTAACTATTAAATCCAATTGATGTTTCGATCACATTTCTGAGCTGGTGTATTCAGAAACACATCCTGCTGTTTGGGCAACCATTCACATTTGTGCTGAGGGAAAGTGACATGGTTGTACAATGCCCACAGTAATAGACTGTAATACCCATCCTAATTGATGGTAAATTTTTTTTTAAAATTCTGTGTTTCAAATTCATTCATGAGTTGAGGGTGTCACCAGCTCGGCCAGTATTTATAACCGTCCCACGGTGCAGTTAAGAGTCAACCACATTGCTGTGGGCCTGCAGTCACATGTAGACCAGACCAGGTAAGGATGGTAGTTTCCTTCCCTAAAGGACATTAATGAACCAGATGGTTTTTTCCAACAATCAACTGTAGATTTGCAGTCATTGCTAAACTTTTAATTCCAGATATTTTTTGTATTGAATTCCCAATTTCACTGTCTGCCATGACAGAATTCAAACCCGGGTCCCCAGAACATTACCTGGGTCTCTGAATTAACAGCCCAGCCATGATGGTGTTGCTTCCCTATAATGCCAACAGTAATAGACTCTAATGTCTGCAGTAATGGACTGTGATGCTCACAGTAATAGACTCTAATGTCCACAATAATGGACTGTAATGATCACATTAACAGGCTGTAATGTCCACAGTAATGGACTGTAATGCCCACCAGTAATAGACTCTAATGTCCACAGTAATGGACTGTAATGCTCACAGTAATTAGTAGTGATGCTCAAACAAACTTGCCGAAATGCCCAGAGGAAATGACCAAAAAAGGCAAGACTGATGTGCACCAGTACTAGCTATATTTTGACCACTGAAAATTAATTTGTTGGTATAACATTTGTATAGCTTTATTGGTTGGATTTGGTTAATAAAATTATGTGATAGAACATAGTGAATTAGAATACTGCACTGGGAAAAAGCTGATGTTCTGAACTGGTACATCAGTGAAATAGTGAGGAATATCTACCTTCTCATTCATGTTGCCCTGTTTGCCCATTTCGGTATTTATCAAGACTCTATGGCAGTTTTGGAAGGAAACTATGTTCCAATATTAAAAATCTTGAAGTTCCCTCCCTAGTGGCATTGTGGGACAACCAACAGCACATGAACTGCAGCAGTTCAAAAAGGCAGCTCACCACATCTTCTCAAGGGCAACTAGGGACAAACAATAAATGCTGGCCATCACATCCCACAAATGAATAAATAAGAAAAAAATATTGTTATTTGCCTAACTTGTCATGGACGTTTGCTTGGAATTTGATATTGTGCTTGTTTAACAACATTCAATGTATTTGCAAAATTTGCTAAGGCTACTTAGCCAAGCATCTTCCAAACCTACGACCATGACAGTCACGAAGAACTAGAGCAATTGACCCATGCGAACACCTGCAAGTTCCCCACCAAGCCACTCAGCATCCTAACTTGGAAAATATATTTCTTTTCGTTCACTGTCACTGGGTCAAACTCCTCATACCATCCCCCTGATGGATGTACCTACAACAAGTGGACTGCAGCGGTTTAAGAAGGCAGCTCACCACCACTTTCCGCAAGGGCAGCCAGGTTCAGATAATAAACAGAGTTGAGAGTGTGCTGCTGGAAAAGCACAACAGGTCAGGCAGCATCTGAGGAGCAGGAGAATCGACGTTTCAGTCATAAGTCCTTCATCAGCAAATTTCCTGCTCTGCTTTTCTGGCACCACACTCTTGACTCTGATCTCCAGCATCTGCAGTCCTCACTTTCTCCCAGACAATAAACAGACAATGCATGGCCTATAACCCATGAATGAATATTAAAAAATGCAAACCACTTTACGCCCATGATATACAAGGTCTGCTAAATAGTTTATACATGCATTGGGTTTCACAGTTGGAATCCCAACACAATTGCCGACGTTAAGGTTAAATTGTCACTGTCACATTCCCGTGAGCTTGCCCATTAGCACTTTAACCGGGGTTATACTGGGAAATTGTATGCAGGCTGCCCATGATTTTTCACTCTGTGTATGTAATTTCCCAATGAGCAGATAAGGCATCAGAACAGCTGGATGGCAGCAGAAATGGACCATTTTCCACTTCTAAACATTTATATGGTTATGATGTTTTTAAGTGACTCACTTTGACTTCTTATTTGCGACACTAGGAAAGTAGCCTTGAGCACGAGTGAAGTCCTGGAGTCCCCAGTTACAACTCAGTTGAAGTTATTATGATGGGATTATATCTACACGCGTTCAGCAAGGCCAATTTGTCATTGCATTTAACTCTGCACCGATGTTGTCTTTGCCAGCTTCGTCAGGGCTTCACATTAGATGATTGCAGCTAATTGTGTGAATAATAAATGAATAAAATTATATCAGGGTATTTATATAATGGATTGGGAGTGTTCTTCACGTGTTAATTTACATTGGCATTTCTTTCTTTACAAAACAGGGATTACAACAGTGCTAACCATGACAACGCTCAGCAGCATAGCAAGAAAATCACTACCAAAGGTTTCCTATGTCACTGCTATGGATTTATTCGTCACGGTGTGCTTTTTATTTGTCTTTGCGGCATTGATGGAATATGCAGCCCTCAATTACTACACATGCTGCAAGAAACCCACGTGTACAAGGAAGAAAAAGGCCGTAAGTTTTCCAGATGTTATTTAACAAGTCACAGAGCAATGTGTTTCCTCTGAACAATTTAACAGGCACAGGGGGAGACTCTTTTGCTGTTTCCAGTCTGTGACACAAATTTGTAGAAACACGACAAGAGGATTTCCTTGGATGATGATAACATTTTGTCAACGTAGTGAAGATTCCCTTGTAAGAGTGTGGTGCCCAGAACTGCAGACACTATTCCAGTTGATGTCAAGCCAGTGTTTTGTATCAGTTCACCATAATCTTAAGCATTTGTACTCCAAGCTTATTTATGAAGCTCAGAATATTCTACAAATTATTAACAGCTCTCTGTATCTATCCTACTGCCTTTAATAACTTATGTAGAGCTGCATTGAGGTATCACTGCTCCTGCAGAACCTTTAAAATAGTAGCCTTTAAGTTATACTATCTCTCTCTATGTTCTTAGTACCAAAGTGCGTCACACCACACTTGTCTGTGCTGAGCTCCAACTGCCAACTATCTGCACACTACAGTAAAGTGTTAATGTTCCTTTGAACTTCTATATTGTCCTCCTCAGTTTACAATTCTTCCAAATGTTGTCTCACCTGAAAATTCTGAGATGATTTCTGCATACAAAGATCCATAACGAAAATCAAGGATCATCCTTGGGAAACTCCTTTCCAAACCTTCCTCCAGCCCCCCCAGAAAAATCTATTAAGTAAAATCCATTTCTGTTTCCTATCCAACAGCCATGTTTTTATCTTCATTGCTACTGTTTCTTTTAGTCCATTAAATATAGCTTTCCTCACAAGTGTGTGTTGCATGATTCGGTATGAAGCACTTTTTTGTGAGTCCAGGTTCACCATAACAACAATGTTCTCCTCACCAGCTGTATCTGTAGCTCTTCAGAAATCTCCAAGTTATTGAGCCAACATTTTTCTTTACAAGTTGACGTTTGAATCAATTCGCATTTTTCCATATTACTATTAATGACCTTATGCTGGATAAGTGTCTCTGGAGGTTCCCCCACCACTGGATTTAAGATGACTCGTTTGCAATGCTTTACAATAGGTTCTTACGAGGGTGCAATATTTGTAAGTGTCCAATCATAGAGTCACAGAGCCAGAGAGATGTACAGCACGGAAACAGACTCTTTGGTCCAACCCGTCCCTGCTGACCAGGTATCCCAACCCAATCTAGTCCCGCCTGCCAGCAGCCGGCCCATATCCCTCCAAACCCTTCCTATTCATATACCCATCCAAATGCCTCTTAAATGTCGCAATTGTACCAGTCTCCACCACTTCCTCTGACAGCTCATTCCATACACGCACCACCCTCTGTATGAAAAAATTGCCATAGGTCTGTTTTATATCTTTCCCCTCTCACCCTAAACCTATGCCATCTAGTTCTGGACTCCCTGATCCCAGGGAAAAGACTTTGGCTATTTACCTTATCCATGCCCCCCATAATTTTGTAAACCTCTCTAAAGTCATCCCTCAACCTCTGACGCTCCAGGGAAAACAGCCCCAGTCCAGTCAGCCTCTCCCTATAGCTCAGATCCTCCAACCCTGGCAACATCCTTGTAAATCTTTTCTGAACCCTTACAAGTTTCATAACATCTTTCTGATAGGAAGGAAACCAGAATTGCATGCAATATTCCAACACTGGTCTAACCAATGTCCTGTATAGCCGCAACATGACCTCCTAACTCCTGTACTTAATACTCTGACCAATAAAGGAAAGCATACCAAACACCTTCTTAACTATCCTATCTACCTGCGACTCCACTTTCAAGGAGCTATGAACCTGCACTCCAAGGTCTTTTTGTTCAGCAACACTTCCTAGAACCTTACCATTAAGTGTATAAGTCCTGCTAAGATTTGCTTTCCCAAAATGCAGCACCTTGCATTTATCTGAACTAACCTCCACCTACCACTTCTCAGCCCATTGGCCCATCTGGTCAAGATCCTGTTGTAATTTGAAGTAACCCTTTTCTCTGTCCACTACACCTCCAATTTTGGTGTCATCTGCAAACTTACTAACTGTACCTCTTATGCTCTCATCCAAATCATTTATGTAAATGACAAAAAGTAGAGGACCCAACTCCTATCCTTGTGGCATTCCACTGGTCACAGGCCTCCAGTCTGAAAAACAACCCTCCACCACCACCCTCTGTCTTCTACCTTTGAGCCAGTTCTGTATCCAAATGGCGAGTTCTCCCTATATTCCATGAGATCTAACCTTGCTAATCATTCTCCCATGGGGAACCTTGTGTAATGCCTTACTGAAGTCCATATAGATCACATCTACAGCTCTACCCTCATCAATACTCTTTGTTACTTCCTCAAAAAACTCAATCAAGTTTGTGAGACACGATTTCCCACGCACAAAGCCATGTTGACTATCCCTAATCAGTTCTTGCTTTTCCAAATACATGTACATCCTGTCCCTCAGGATTCCCTCCAACAAATTGCCTACCACTGATGTCAGGCTCACTGGTCTATAGTTCCCTGGCTTGTCCTTACCACCCTTCTTAAAGAGTGGCACCACGTTAGCCAACCTCCAGTCTTCCAGCACCTCACCTGTGACTATCGATGATACAAATATCTCAGCAAGAGGCCCAGCAATCACTTTTCTAGCTTCCCACAGAGTTCTCGGGTACACCTGATCAGGTCCTGGGGATTTATCCACCTTTATGCATTTCAAGACGTCCAGCACTTCCTCCTCTGTAAGATGGACATTCCGTAAGGTGTCACCATCTATTTCCCTACAGTCTATATCTTCCATTTTCCTTTCCACAGTAAATACTGATGCAAAATATTCATTTAGTATCTCCCCCATTTTCTGCAGCTCCACACAAAGGCCGCCTTGCTGATCTTTGAGGGGCCTTATTCTTTCCCTAGTTACCCTTTTGTCCTTAATGTATTTGTAAACAATCTTTGGATTTTCCTTAATTCTATATGCCAAAGCTATCTCATGTCCCCATTTTGCCCTCCTGATTTCCCTCTTAAGTATACTCTTACTTCCTTTATACTCTTCTAAGGATTCACTCAATCTATCCTGTCTATACCTGACATATGCTTCCTTCTTTTTCTTAACCAAACCCTCAATTTCTTTGGTCATTCAGCATTCCCTATACCTACCAGCCTTTCCTTTCACCCTGACAGGAATATACTTTCTCTGGATTCTCGTTATCTCATTTCTGAAGGCTTCCCATTTTCCAACCGTCCCTTTACCTGCGAACATCTGCCCCCAATCAGCTTTTGAAAGTTCTTGCCTAATACCGTCAAACTGGCCTTTCTCCAGTTTAGAACTTCAACTTTTAGATCTGGTCTGTCCTTTTCCATCATTATTTTGAATCTAATAGAATTATGGTCACTGGCCCCAAAGTGGTCCCCCACTGACACCTCAGTCACCTGCTTTGCCTTATTTCCCAAGAGTAAAAAATCATTTTCGCCCCAAAGAAAAAAAAGTGGGCAGCACGGTGGTTAGCATTGCTGCCTCACGGCGCCAGAAACCCGGGTTCAATTCCCGCCTCAGGCAATCGTCTGTGTGGAGTTTGCACGTTCTCCCCGTGTCTGCGTGGGTTTCCTCCGGGTGCTCCGGTTTCCTCCCACAGTCTAAAAATGTGCAGGCTAGGTGAATTGACCATGCTAAATTGCCCATAGTGTTAGGTCAAGGGGTAAATGTAGGGGAATGGGTCTGGGTGAGTTGCTCTTCGGAGGGTCGGTGTGGACTTGTTGGGCCGAAGGGCCTGTTTCCATCCTGTAAGTTATCTATCAGTACATCAAGTTTTGCACCTTCTCTAGTTCATCCACACAATGAATCAGAAAATTGTTTTGTATACACTTAACAAATTCCTCTCCATCTAAACCCTTAACACTATGGCAGTCCCAGTCTATGTTTGGAAAGTTAAAATCCTCTACCATAACTACCCTATTATTCTTACAGATAGCTGAGATCTCCTTACAAGTTTGTTTCTCAATTTCCCTCTGACGATGAGGGGGTCTATAATACAATCCAAATAAGGTGATCATCCCTTTCTTATTTCTCAGTTCCACCCAAATAAGTTCCCTGGATGTATTTCCGGGAATATCTTCCCTTCGCACAGCTGTAATGCTATCCCTTATCAAAAATGCCACTCCCCCACCTCTCTTGCCTCCCTTTCTGTCCTTCCTGTAGCATTTGTAACCTGGAACATTAAGCTGCCAGTCCTGCCCATCCCTGAGCCATGTTTCTGTAATTGCTATGATATCCCAGTCCCATATTCCTTACCATGCCCTGAGTTCATCTGCCTTCCCTGTTAGGCCCCTTGCATTGAAATAAATGCAGTTTAATTTATTAGTCCTACCTTGTCCCTGCCTGCCATGACTGTTTGACTCGCTTCTGTTCTCAACTGTACCAGTCTCAGATTGATCTCTTTCCTCACTATCTCCCCCCGACCCCAGCAGGTCTAGCAAATTTCCCTGCTAGTATATTAGTCCCCTTCCAATTTAGGTGTAATCCGTCCTTCTTGTACATGTCACTTCTACCCCAAAAGAGATTCCAATGATCCAAAAATGTGAATCCTTCTCCCATACACTAGTTCCTCAGCCATGCATTCATCTGCTCTATCCTCCTATTCCTGCCCTCACTAGCTCGTAGCACCGGGAGTAATCCAGATATTACGACTCTCGATGACCTCCTTTTTAAATTTCTGCCTAGCTCTCTGTAACCTCCCTTCAGAATCTCAACCTTTTCCTTTCCTATGTCATTAGTTCCAATGTGTACAATGACCTCTTTCTGGCCCCTCTCCCCCGTGAGAACATTCTGCACCCTCTCTGAGACATCCTTGATCCTGGCACCAGGGAAGCAACACACCATTCTGCTTTTTTGCTGCTGGCCACAGAAATATCTGTCTGTACCTCTGACTACAGAATCACCTAACACAATTGATCTCTTGGAAGCTGACGTACCCCTCATTCCATTAGAGCCAGTCTCAATACCAGAAACTTGGCTGTTCATGCTACGTTCCCCTGAGAATCCATCACCCCCTACATTTTCAGAAACAGCATACCTGTTTGAAATGGGTACATCCACAAGAGACTCCTGCTCTAGCAGCCTACCTCTCTTACCTTTCCTGGAGTTAACCCATGTATGTTACTGTATCTGTGACTTTCCCCCCTTCCTATTACTGCTATCCATCACATACTGTTGCTGTTGCAAATTCCTCATCGCTTCTGTCTCACCAACCAATCCATTCGATCTGATAAGCCTCCAACAGCACTCCCAAATCCAGGGAAGATTGAAAAGTAAATACCAGTGCCTCTGCAATTTTCACTCTCACTTCCTTCAATGTCCTTGGATGCATTTCATCTCGTCCCATTAACACATCAACTTCAACTCATCTAAGAGCCACTAAGGACAGCAATAAATGCTGGCCAGTCAGCGACACCACGTCCCACTGGTGAGTTAAAACAAAAGTATTGGTAGTTTGTTCAATACATACTCCTTATCAATTTTAACCCCTTCTCTTAACTGAGTCTCCTCCTCTGTCACTTTGGCCTCGGCAGCATCTATCTCCAAAAAAAGAGAGCCAGCAAAGTATTTGTTTAACATCTCTCTTACCCTCTCAGTGTAAATCCCTGCTTTGGTCCCTAATCAGCACGACTCCTTTTACCATCCATTTCCATTTTTGATTTGTTTATAGAAAACTTTAGGATATCCTTTGTGAGCTGACAGTTTCTTTTCCTAACACTGCTTTGTTTTTTGTACTAACATTGTCACCTTCTTCTGAATCTCCAGTATTCACCTTGGGTCTCAATTATGTTTACAACCTGTCACATGTTCTGAACACACTTTTGTTCTTTGACTTAATTTCTACCTTCTTTCCATCAGGCATCTCTGGATCCTTTGTCCTACCATTCACCTTTGACAATGTAATCCTTGTCTTCAAATAGCAACACAATTAGTCCAGTTACTGCAGACTCAGGTCTTAGATGGCCACTATTCTGCCCATTGGTCCATGGCCTTACAAAGCCACGCAATCACAATTATAGGGATTCATGAATAGAATAATCTCAACCATTTTAGTGTCTGCTCAGTAATAGCAATAAAACTATTACAAAGATGCAAATTACATAAGAACAATAAATGCAGATGTGTCCAATCACCCAAAGCTCATATCTACAATTATAATTGTAATTACAATCTACTCATTTACCCTATGTTCTGCAAAATTTCTTGAGCAAGCACATTCTGTACAGGATATTCCTCCAAGATAATATTAAACACTCCTTTCAGGTAATAGATAAGCTTTCCATTCTTTAGTGCTTGTAACAACATCTTATCATTTTGCCCAGCAATTCCAATTTGTGAAACAGACAATGCCCAATATATACTTTTATATTAAGCATTATAGCACTTATTGCCTGGTGGTTGAAAATTAATTGTAAGTGATTTGGAGGGGAACTTGCAGGTGGTGGTGTTCCCCAGTATCTCCTGCCCTTGTTCCTTTATATGTCAGTGGTTATGGGTTCAGAAGACACTGCCTGAGAAGCTTTGGTGGATTTCTCCGTGTTTGTGCACGGTCCACACTGCAGCTACTAAGTGTCAGTGGTGGAGGGAGTGGATGTTGCGCCAGTCAAGTTAGCTTCTTCATTCCAGATAGTATCAAGCTTTTGGATTGATGTTGGAACTGCACTCAAAGCAAATGGGGAGTATTCCATCACTCCTGACTTGACACTTGCAGATGGTGGACAGGCTAGGGGGAGTCTGGAGGTGAATTACTCAGTGTAACATTCCTAGCCTCTGATCTGCTGTTGAATCCACTGTATACATATAGCTAGTCCCATGCAGTTTTAGTTCAATGGTCACCCCACAATGTTGATAATGGAGGTTTCAGTGATGGTAACACCACCACTGAATGCCAAGAGGTGATGGTTAGTTTCTCTCTTGCTGGAGATGGTCATTATTTGGTAGTTGTATGGCTTGAATGTTACTTGCCAAATTTCAGTCTCAACAGAGTCATAAACAGTGCTGAACCTTGTGCACTTATCAACAAATATCCTCACTTCTGACTTAATGATGGAGGTAAGGCCATCAATGAAGCTGATGAAGATGATTTGGCCAAGGACATTACACTGAGGAACTCTTGCAGAGATGTCCGGGAGCTGAGATGAGTAACCTCCAAAAATCACAAACATCATCATCTGTGCTAGTTATGAGTCCAGCCAGCAGACAGATCCCCCCAATTCCCATTGACTCCAGTTTACTTGAGACTCCTTGATACCATATTCTGTCAAATGCAGTCTTGACACCAAAGGCAATCACTCTCATTTCACCTTTGGAATCGTTTATCCATGTTTGGTCCAAAGCCTTGATGAGGTCTTTGGGGATTGTGGGCTGGAAATGATCAGTGATAAAGGGGGGCAAAGAATGGAAAGACCTAAACACAAGAATGAGAATTTTAATATCAAGATGTTTCTTAACCAGAAACCCATGCAGGTCGGGAGGCACAGTGGTCATAGAAGAAAGTATTGGTCAAGACACTAAGCTGTCTTCAGAGAGTTTTTAAGAGTGATGGATAGCAGTACATCCCTCTTTTCTATCCTCTTAATCTAACTCTGAAAGCCAGTGACTTAATTAAACAATCAGATTTACCTCAAATCATTGACTCTCAAAATTGGTTGGAAATTTATAATTCCGATTACACATGTGACAATTTCATTTCCAGAACGAGAGACTTTCAAACAGTTTATAGCAAACAGAATTTGACAGGCTGTAACCCACACCTGATTTTTGCAACTAAATAGGTTTGTCTGCTTCAATGTTTCAAATTTAATTCAAGCCAGTATTATTAACCAACCACAATGCAAAGCAAACGGTAACACATGCTTGTAGAAGAAGCAATAAATCTTTATTTTGTTTCCTTCAGATGCTTTTCTGATCACTCTAAAAATAATGAATGTAACAGAAGTGAATCTTCATTGTGACATAAAATCTTCAATAGTTTTACATAAAAAGATTTAGACTTGTTTTAAAGAAAGATAGACTGAATGCAAAATAAATCCTGCAACCTGTGACATCAGAAAAGGAACAACATTTTCCCTTATTTTTGATAACAACCAGACTGATTTATAACTTCTGCTTTTCTCCAGTTGTGTGCTAATTCAAAATCTTAAACTTGCAGTCTGTGTCATCACCCAAACTGATTACATTGCCCTGAATTATTTATCTTTTCCTGTGATCTATGGGAGAAGTGGACTGTCATAGCATGAAGGGTGCAGGGAACATTAAAGAGCTACTTCAGAGTCCCAGTTCCTCTCCAAAAGCACTGCAACCACAAATTCTAACTGTTATCACAGAGCAGTTTCAACATTTCACCTCCAATTCCAGATCTCTTCAACCATACTTACAACAGCTACATTTTTTTCACTGAGATGCTCCATTAGTGTTTTCTTGCTTGTTTGTAGGAAGTGAGCAGCACCGTATTTGTTGTCCATCACTAATCACTGTGGGGGTGGTGATGCCTCATGATATTATCACTGGATTGTAAATCCAGAGACTCTGCGGACCTGGATTCAAATCCTGGCATGGCGGATGGTGGAATTTGATTTCAGTCTGGAATTAAGAGTCTAATGATGACAATGAATGCATTGTTAATTGCCAGAAAAGCCCATCTGGTTTACTAATGTCATTTAGGGAAGGAAACTACCATCTTTACCTGGTCTGGTCTACAAGTGACTCCAAACCCATGACAATATGGCTGACTCCTAACTTCCCCCAGGCAATTAATAATGGACAATAAATGCTGGCCTAGCCAGTGATGCCTGCATCCTGTAAATGATTTTTTTTTTAAATTGCCAATGAAGTTAGTGATGAACTGCCTTCATAACCAATGCAGTCTTTTGGGTGTAGGTGAACCCACAGTAGTGTTAGGAAGGGAATTCTAGGATTTGACAGTGAAGGAACAGCAATATCATTCAAAGTCAGGATAGTGTAGAGATTGGAGAGTGTTCCCATGATTCTACTTGTCTTTCTAGTTGGTGGAAGCCACATATGTGAAAGAAGCTGTGAAGGGGACTCACTGTGTGGAGTTTCCACATTCTCCCCGTGTCTGCGTGGGTTTCCTCCATGTGCTCCGGTTTCCTCTCACAGTCCAAAAATGTGCAGGTTAGGTGAATTGGCTGTGCTAAATTGCCCGTAGTGTTAGGTGAAGGGGAATAGGTCTGGATGGGTTGCACTTCGGCGGGTAAGTCTGGACATGTTGGGCTGAAGGGCCTGTTTCCACACTGTAAGTAATCTAAAGGGGATTGCATGTAGTGCATCAGTAGACACTGCTGCTACTGTTCAATGACACATGACAGCAGGTATAATTTATCAATAAAAGTTCTGCAAAGGGAAATGGCAAGCACCTCTGCACAGAAGAATCCTTTACACAAAGAATATTTTCTGCACTGACTGGTGAGGTCATCACTTTTGCATTTTTATTGCATGTAAATAAGGCTGGAATATGTTAACCACACAATCATCACTCTTTTTACAATGTCTCAGATCTCAATCTCAAGGTAAAATTCACCAATTGACACACACTGTTTATTACAATAGCATCTATTAGATTTTTTCCTCACTCTTCCTGATTTTATGCAACCTTAAATATAAAGCTTCCACATTCATTTGCAAGAAATTTATAAACTCAGTGATTTCAGGTTTCTTTGTTGGCAGCTTTAAAACTTTGCAGTCTCCTTGTCCTCCCATTCCCTTGTATTCTTCTTCATCGCCTATCCCTTTTTGTAGCCTCTTCCTCCTCCTCAGCTCCTTTGCAGCCTCCTTCTCGCCCCAACCTTCCCGACACCCTGATTGTAATCTCTTACTCTCTAACCCACACCTCTTTTGTGGCTTCTCCCTTCCCTCACTTCCTCTGCAGCCTCCCTCTCCCTCTCCAGCTTTCACAATTTCACCCTCCCCCTACCCCTCTGTCCCTGAACCCTCTTGATACCCCAACATCTAACTGTCCTTTTCAGGTTCCTCAAACCCCCTACCTCTGACAAGCAAACACTTCTGTCTCCCCATTCCCCTATCCAGTACGCACGTATCAGTAACCATCTTGAAAACAGATTAATGGTCATTTATCACATTGTTGTTCATGGTCTCCCTTTTGCAAGCAGTCTGGCACCTGTACATGCCTACGTTGTAACATCAACTGCACTTTCATACTAGGGTCATAAAGTCATACAGAACGAAAACAGACTGTTTGGTCCAACTCATCCATGCCAGCCAGGTTTCCTAAACAAAACTAGCCCCATTTGCCTGCATTTGGCCCATATCCCTCTAAACCTTTCCAATTCATCTACCTTTTTAAATGTCTTTTAAATGTTGTAACTGTGTCTGCATCGAGCACTTCCTCTGGCCATTTATTTCACGTACGAACCATCCTCTGTATGAAAACATTGCCCTCAGCTCCCTGTAAAATCTTTCTCCGCTCACCTTAAAACTATGGCCTCTAGTTTTGAACTCCCCCACCTGAGAGAAAAGGCCTCTGCAAATCACCTTATCTATGCCCCTCATGATTTTGTCAATACTGAGTGTCAGCAAAGTTATAAAACTTTATTAAAAAGTGTAGATTCCTTTGTTTGCCACTAAGACCTGGATGTTGCATATCATCATGGGCTTGACTTCTTGGCTGGATGTCAGTAGTGATTTTTCCCACAATGTAGCTGACAGCCCATGAGCAATATAACCCGGCAAAAGCAGCATTCCTTATTTCGAGGTGAGACCTCTGCCTCTACCTCAGGGTGAAGTCTTGTCTTAGAAGGTGGTGCCCATTACTGGGACTGGTCCCAACAAAGTGACAAGCCCAGGTCAGGTAGGCAGACCATGGCAAAGGGTGGTTGGGTGGAGTGACCACTTTGATACGAGGAAGGTGGGGATGGTAAAGGAAGAGGTGTGGTATTGAGGGGGTGTCTGCAGTGGACACAAAGAAACCTCAAAGAATACTCCCCTTGCTCCTTTCCAGGACACGAGCCCAAGAAGGTAAGACTGCCAGCTACCTGGCCTCCCCCTGTCCTGGATAAAATGGTAGACAGGTAGGAGGCTAGAAGAATGCAGCAAGCCAGGCAGCATTAAGAGGTGGAGAAGTCGACATTTCGGGTGTAACCCTTCTTTAGGACTGAGGGTTACACCTGAAACATTGACTTCAGTACTTCTGGATGCTGCCTGGCTTGCTGTGTTCTTCCGCATTCCAGCTTCTGTAGTTTTTTTTTCTCTCTGGGTAAAATAGTGGCCTGTGTGGAACAAGGCCTTTAAGTGGCTACTAATTGCCCATTTAAGAGCCTCAACATGTTCAAGGTTCAATAGGTCACCCACCTCCTAAACAGTCCCCAGTAAAATTTCAGACAAGAAGTGTGAGCCATGTTGCAGACAATCAGTGAGCAGGTCACTATTTGGATTTCACAGTCCCCCCAGCAAACATTGCTGGCAGAGGAATCTGAATACTAGCCATAAAAATAAACTGACTCAGTCAGCTTGTTATCCAGAGATGCATTTGAGATGAGTTGCCTTGTTTGCAAATGGCAGCCCATTTATTGCCATTCCCCTGTAGAGCAGTAGCTTGCAAACATTCCTATGTGGCAGGCCCTCAGTGCTGCAGAGCAACATAATTGGTAACTATTTGCAAAGACATTAGATTCTGAATATTATGACTGGATAACTCCAGTCGCTAAATTCAGGGGCTGATTCAATTCACCATGAACATTTGTCAAAATGTATGAGAATCTTCTTTCCCTGAGCAAATCCCTTTGTTTGTCAGAATAACCATAAATAGCTCCCAGCATAGGGTTCACATTAAAAATACTAAAAGCAATTGAAAGCTTTGCCATCCTTTATTAGATATGGACTTAGACCAAAGTTGCAGTAATTGCCAAAATAGATTGTCAGTGTCAAAAATGCATACTATGGTATCTGTTAAATGGTTAAACTTGTACTGTATTGATATTGACAACTGCATAATGTCCGAACCTGACAGTTTAGTCCTTCAAAGAAATTCTGTGGCATTTGACCAGAACTCCCATTGACCCAAAGTTCCAAGTAGCTTGTTAATTCACCAATCTTATCAGTGGCCCCAAGTGCAAAGAGGCAAATATGGCAGGGAGATCATCAAATATGTCTCACACAACCTAATGATGTACAAAGGCTATTAGTATGTTAGTGTCACGTGAGACTGTATCCACACAGCACAGACACTTGCAGAATCCTGGTTCAGGCATTGTGCACCTCAAAACACAAATTGCTGACATCAAGGCATGTAGAGATATGTTAGAAAGGTTTTTTCATAACCTCTTCAAGTTCATTAAGTGAACTCTGTCTAGCTATGATTAGATTACTTACGGTGTGGAAACAGGCCCTTCGGCCCAACAAGTCCACACTGACCCACCGAAGCACAACCCACCCAGACCCCATTCTCCTACATTTACCCCTACACCTAACACTACAGGCAATTTAGCTCGGCCAATTCACCTAACCTGCACATTTCTGGATTATGGGAGGAAACCGGAGCACCCAGAGGAAACCCACGCAGACATAGGGAGAACGTGCAAACTCCACACAGTCAGTCGCCTGAGGTGGGAATTGAACCCAGGTCTCTGGCGCTGTGAGGCAGCAGTGCTACCCACTGTGCCACCGTGTTGCTTGAAATACTGGCAAGAGGTTGGCTTTTGTGCAATGTTTCCGCTTAAAATAACCTGACAAAGGCCAGTATCCTATCATCAAGTCACTCTTTATTCACACAACGAGAAGGTGCCAGTGTTGGACTGGGGTGGACAAAGTTCAAAATCACACAACACTAGGTTATTGTCCAACAGGTTTATTTGGAGTTACTATCTTTTGGAGTGCTGCTCCTTTGTCGGTAGTACATGGAAATAAACCTGTTGGACTATCATCTGGTGTTATGTGATTTTTAACTTTATTTCCACAAGCATAGTATATAACACTGACGCAGCCAGCTCTCAGATTGAACTGAACCTGTGACGCTCCTGTTTATATCTGTCATCCAGGGATCCCCACTTGGACCAGGTTAACTGCCCCAATCAGGGAACTCAATATTCTGAGATCCACCTTGATGATCTTGTTCCAATCACTACACTGCCCTCATGGACTACTGGTGTGGGCAAGGATGTTCCTCCATATTTACAATGGTATTGAGGTAACGTGTTGGACTGCCTTTTCCACAGAATACTTTCAAACAGAGTTTTCACTGCACAGTGATTATGGATACAGGTGGAAAGGAATTAGATGGTTACAGGAGACAACAGCTTGAAAAAATTCAGCCAAGCTTTCAAATGTCCCATGGTGGCAACACCAGAAGCAGACCTTGGGGTGTTGGGGTGGTGGGGGCTGATCCTGAGAGATGGTAAGGTAAGGAATTCCTGCCCAGCTGGCTCCACAATGAGTTCCTGCCTCCAGGGGATTATGGAACTGTAAGAATGATTGCTTACCAGGCAGCAAAGGATGATTGAGCACCTTAATGTCTCACGTGGCCTCTTCCACAGGAGGCAAAGGGAGGTGATGTGTGAAAATTTCTTCTATTCAATCTGTCACCTTTAATTCTGTCAATCCAACCAGAGAAGTACTCATGTAATATAGTTAATCGAGAGCAAATATTTGCAATGACAGGCTTGCATCCAATCTGCAAATCAACTGTCCTATCAGTCAGTGAGCTTGGATCTTGATGCCATGCTTTGCTGAATTGTTAGTGTGCGTGGATTCTAATGAAAGAGCTGTGAAGCTGGGTGAGTGCTGACCATGACAGGACAGCTCCTGTGTCCTCGGTTCACGATAAACCTTTTGCAGCGCAGTTTTATGTCTTTACATGATCGATGGCATTGTTCACAAAACATACACTGCCACATTTTTAAAATGTATATGCACTTGCGTGCTTCTTGTAAGAACAGGATTGTACACACCATTGATTCTGATTGGCATTTCCTACTGTGGTATATCTGTGCCATGGAGTTCCAAACTGTCAGACCTTCCAGGTCCCTTCCTCATGCAGCAGTGCAGTGCTGTATCAAAATTATCATCCATAGGTAAAAGTGGTGTCCCATTCCATTACCTGCAGATGAATCGCATCGAGAGTCGACTTACTTCTTTCTTGGATTGATACAGTTTCATCTCCTGGCAGTGTTGGCATAGGCTGAGTTATCTGAAATGCCTTCAGGTCAGAGTATGGGAAGCACAGAGTGAATGGAGCCATCCTGTAGCGAGGGTTGGTTGCCAAATTGGAAGGACTGAGGAATGGACAAGCAAATCAACCAAGGCATCTTGGTGTTATATGCTGTTCAAGTGGAGGGAGCGAAAAGGAATGTGATAATGATAGGTTACATTATATTCAGCTGGACAGATGATGACCAGACTACTCCAGCCCCATGGCATCATGGTGGTCTACAAACCTACCACCACATTGAAGCAGCTCCTGAGGAATTTAAAGAACTCTGTACCTACTCTGGGCGGCACGGTGGCACAGTGGTTAGCACTGCTGCCTCACAGCGCCAGAGACCCGGGTTCAATTCCCGCCTCAGGCGACTGACTGTGTGGAGTTTGCACGTTCTCCCCGTGTCTGCGTGGGTTTCCTCCGGGTGCTCCGGTTTCCTCCCACAGTCCAAAGTTGTGCTGGTCAGGTGAATTGTCCATGCTAAATTGCCCGCAGTGTTAGGTAAGGGGTAGATGTAGGGGTATGGGTGGGTTGCGCTTCGGCGGGGCGTTGTGGACTTGTTGGGCCGAAGGGCCTGTTTCCACACTGTAAGTAATCTAATCTAATCTAATCAACCTGCAGAACGAGCATCATGTACAAAATACCCTGCAAGGACTGCAACAAACATTACAATGTGAGGTGATCTCACTGAGACATACACAGTTATAAAGGGGTTTGGCAGCGCAAATGCTAAGAGGACATTTCCCCTCATGGGAGAGTCTCGGACTAGAGGGAGTTATCTCAGAATAAAGGCGTGCCAATTTCAAATTGAGATGAGGAGGAATTTCATCTCTGAGGGTTCACAGTGTTTGGAATTCCTTGGCACAGAGATCTGTGGAGTCACTGTCTGTGTATATTTCGGGCTAGGATAGATAAATTCTTGTTCAGTGAGTTATTAGGAAAGAGGACATGAGGAGTGTCAAATCAGCCATGAGTGGTGAAGAAAGCTTGTGGGGCAGAATGGCCTACTCCTGTTCCTATGGTCTGATGGCTTTAAAACTAGGAATGCTGTCCTGCTGAGGCAACTCAAGGAGTTAGGGCCCAATTTAAACATTAGAAGTAGTCATCTATGGATTACTACCTGAGTTGCACACCATTTGACATGGGTGAAAGCCAATTAGAAAACTAAGCACTTGATTCAGAGTGATGAAGGTATTTTGATTCTTGGGGCACTGACACCAATACCTCATTCAAACTTGTCTGGGATCATTGCCCTGATCAATCATATAATGAAGACAATGGATAGGGATTTAAACTAACAGATGGGAAGATAGATAAGCTAATGGCAGAAATAAAGGAAAGCAGTGAGCTTTGAGAAGATTTGTAGCTCAGGTTGAGGTTCTGGATGTAGGTTTGCTCGCTGAGCTGGAAGGTTCATTTCTAGACGTTTTGCCACCCTACTAGGTAACATCATCAGTAGGCCTCAGGCGAAGCACTGCTCATAACCCAACGAAACCCAAACATATAATTAGAAAGCAGGATTTATCAGCAGTGCTTCACCTGAGGCCCACTGAAGATGTTACCTAGTAGGGTGGCAAAACGTCTAGAAATGAACCTTCCAGCTCAGCGAGCAAACCTACATCTAGAACCTCAACCTGAGCTGAGGTAATATTGTATAATGAGGCAGGGTTAATTAGTAATATTATAGCAAGAAAAAGAATTCTTGGAAGCTTTTGAATACAATACAATTGAATTTTATGTTAAGCTTGAACATGACATGAAATGAACCTGGTAAAAACAATGACTGCAGATGCTGGAAAACAGATTCTGGATTAGTGGTGCTGGAAGAGCACAGCAGTTCAGGCAGCATCCAAGTAGCTTCGAAATCGATGTTTCGGGCAAAAGCCCTTCAGCAAACCTACATCCAGAAAGGAAAGCAGTTTAACTGTCATTGTCAATGAAGAAAGGTAGTTATCTCGTGATGAAACTGAGGAAATAAATATTTCAAGATATATGATACTTCAAAAGAGGAGGAGGGGTAGCCTTAATGGTAAAGGGCAACAGTAAGGAAGGATCATAAAGTGTCATTTTAGGGTGAAATTGGGAGTAACAAGAATCAGAAAATGCTGGTCTGAATAGTTTATTGATCCCCTAACATTATTTATACCACTGAAGAGAACATTAAACAAATTATTGCTGTACATAACAAAGGTAATGTAATTATTATGGGATATGTTACTCTTTATATAGAATGGACTAATTCAATTGTCAAGGATGTTTCAGACATGGGGTTTCCAGAAAGCTTTCATGACAGTTTCCCAGAGCAATACATTGCAGAAACAATGAGGTAGACATCTTCTTTAGGTCTAATATTGTGTAATGAGGCAGGGTTAATTAGTAATATTATAGCAAGAGAAAGAATTCCTGGAAGCTTTTGAATACGATACAATTGAATTTTATGTTAAGCTTGAACATGACATAGCGTCATACAGCACAAAAATAGACCCTTCAGTCCAACTCGGCAAAAGTGAGGACTGCAGATGCTGGAGATTAGAGTCTATATTAGTGTGCTGATGGAAAAGCACAGCAGGTCAGGCAGTATCCGAGAAGCAGGAAAATCGACGTTTCGGGCAGGAGCCCTTCATCAGGTTGCTGCCTGACTTGCTGTGCTTTTCCAGCACCACTCTAATCTTGACCCTTCAGTCCAACTTGTCCATGCCAATCAGGTTTCCCAAATTAAACTAGTGCCATTTGCCTGCTTTTGGTCCCTATCCCTCTAAACCCTTCCCATTCATGTACCTGTCCAAATGCCTTTTAAAGGGGAGGCGCTGATGTGTCAGTGTAATTGCTGGACTGTTAATCCAGAGACCCAGGTAATGTTCTGGGGACCTGGGTTCAAATCCTACCATAGCAGATGGAGGAATTTGAATTCAGTAAAAACTCTGGAATTAAAACTCTAACGATGACCAGGAATCGATTGTCAGGAAAATCCCATCGTGTTCACTAATGTCCTTTGGGGTGCCAACTGCCATGCTTATCTGGTCTGGCTGAGATGTGACTCCAGACTCACAGGAACATAGTTGACTCTTAATGGCCCTCTGGGCAATTGGGAATGGGCAATGAATGCTGGCCTTGCAGCTGATGCCCTCATCGCATGAATGAATAATTATGTTTTTTCAAATATTGTCCCTGTACCTGGATCAATCACTTCCTCTAACAGTTCATTCCATATAAGCACCAACCTCTGTGTGAAATGGTTGACCCCAGATCCTTTTTAAATCTTTCCCTTCTCACCTTGACCCTATGCCCTCTAGTTTTGAATTCCCCTACCATGGGGAAAAGACCTTTGCTATTCATCTTATCCATGCCCTCATGATTTTATAAACCTCTATACGGTCACCCCTCAACCTCCTACGCTCCAGAGAAAAAAGTCCCAGCCTCTCCTTATAACTCAAGCCCTCCAATCTTTTCTGTACCCTTGCCAATTTAATAGTATCCTTCCTGGAGCAGGATTACCAGAACTATACACAGAACTCTAAAAGTGGCCTCACCAACCTCCTGTACAACCTCAATATGACACTCAACTCCTACATTCAATGCTCTGACCAATGAATGCCAAATGCTTTCTTCATGACCCTATCTACCCGTGACACCACTTCCAAGGGACGATGTGCCTGAACTCTCGGTCTCACTTACCAACAACACTGTCCACTGCCCTACCATTAATTGTGTAAATCCTGCCCTGGTTTGTCTGACCAAAATGCAACGTTTTGCATTTATCTCAATTAAACCTCATCTTCCATTCCTCAGCCCAATGGCTCAAGATCTCAATGTACTGTCAGTTTACCTTCTTCACTGTCCACTATACCACCAATTTTGGTGTCATCTGCAGACTTACTAATCATGCTTCCTATATTCTCATCCAAATTGTTTATTAAGTGACAAACAACAGTGGACCCAGCACCAATTCCTGTGAAATACCACTGGTTACAGGCCTCCAGTCCAAAAAAAAACAACCATCTACTACCATCCTCTGTCTCCTATCATCAAGCAAATTTTGTATCCAATTGGCTAGCTCTCCCAAGATCCCATATGATAAAACTTTACGAAGCAGGACCTTGTGAAAGGCCTTGCTAAAGTCCAGGTAGACAATATCTACCATTCTACCTTCATTAATCTTCTTGGTCACGTCTCACAAAACTCAATCAAGTTTATGAGAAACCATTTCCCATGCTGACTATCCTTAATCAGTCCTTGGCTCTCCCAATGCATGTAAATTTGGCATCTCAGAATCCCATCCAATAACTCACCCACCATTGGTGTTAGACTCACCAGTATGTATGGCTTTTCTTTGCAGCCTTTCTTAAATATAAAGCACACCATTAACCACCCTCCAATCTTCTAGCACTTCAGGCATGGCTATGGATGATATTAATATCTCTGATTGGGGCCTCGCAATTTCTTCCCAGCTTCCCACAATGTCCTATGATACACTTGATTAGGTCCTGGAGATTTATCTATCTTTAGGGTTTTAAGATCTCCAGTACTTCCTTGTAATGTGGACTGTTTCAAGATATTGCTGTTTATTTCCCCAAGTTCCCTAGTTTCCAAGTCTTTCTTTCTCCACAGTAAACATTGATGCAAAATATTCACTTAATATCTCCCATCTCCTGCAATTCCGCACTTAGACAACCTTGCAGATCTTTAAGGTGCCCTATTCTCTCCTTAGTTACTCTTTTGCCCTTAATTACTTGCATAATCTCTTTGGATTGTCCTTGATCTTATCTGCCAAAGCTACCTCATATTCCCTTTTTGCCCTCCTGATTTCCTTCTTAAGTATGCCTCTCCTCCTCTTATACTCCTCAAGGGGTTCACCTGATCCCAGCTGTCTAGACCTGACACATGCCTCCTTTTTCTTGATCAGAGTCTCAATATCTCTAGTCATCCAGTGTTTCTTACGCCTACCATCCTTGCTTTTCACACTAATAGGAACACACTGTCTCTGAATTCTCATTATCTCATGTTCAAAAGCCTCCCACTTGCCAGTCATCCATTTAACTGCAAACAGACCACCCCAATCGACTTTTGAATGTTCCTGTCTACTACCATCAAAATGGGCCTTGCGTCAATTTAGACCTTCAAGTTTTATACAAGGCCTATTATTTTCCATTACTATTTTAAAACTAATTGAATTATGGTCACTGATCCCAAAGTGCTCCCCCATTAACATCAGTCACTTGCCCTGCCTTATTTAGAGTCATAGAGATGTACAGCATGGAAACAGACCTTTCGGTCCAACCCGTCCATGCCGACCAGATATCCCAACCCAATCTAGTCCCACCTGCCAGCACCCGGCCCATATCCCTCCAAACCCTTCCTATTCATATACCGATCCAAATGCCTCTTAAATGTTGTAATTGTACCAGCCTCCACCACATCCTCTGGCAGCTTATTCCATACACGTAACACCCTCTGCGTGAAAAAGTTGCCCCTTAGGTCTCTTTTATATCTTTCCCCTCTCACCCTAAACCTATGCCCTCTAGTTCTAGACTCCCTGACCCCAGGGAAAAGACTTTGCCTATTTATCCTATCCTATTAGTGTGAAAAGCAAGGATGGTAGGTGTAAGAAATACTGGATGACTAGAGATATTGAGACTCTGATCAAGAAAAAGGAGGCATGTGTCAGGTCTAGACAGCTGGGATCAGGTGAACCCCTTGAGAAGTATAAGAGGAGGAGAGGCATACTTAAGAAGGAAATCCATAATCATAATTTTGTAAACCTCTATATGGTCACCCCTCAGCCTCCGACACTCCAGGGAAAACAGCCTCAGCCTGTTCAGCCTCTCCCTGTAGCTCAGATCCTGCAATCCTGGCAACATCCTTGTAAATCTTTTCTGAACCCTTTCAAGTTTCACAACATCTTTCCGATAGGAAGCAGAATTGCATGCAATATTCCAAAGGTGGCCTAACCAATGTCCTTTACAGCCGCAACATGACCTCCCAACTCCTGTACCAGAGAAAACCAAGTTTTTCTCCTTCTTTAAATAGATTCATCTACATATTGATAAAGAAGATTTTCTAGAATGCACTTAATAAGTTCTCCCAAATAAGAATCATAAAGTTTAACAAAGCAATTACATCGGCATGAGAGAAAAGCTGACTAAGGTTGATTGGGTAATTAAGTTAAAAGGTGTTGGTGGAAATAAACAGTGTGAAGCATTTTTGAAAAGTTGAAAATATGCTAGGAAGATGCATTCCACTGAAGAACAAAAAGTCAGCATGATG
The DNA here is from genome assembly GCF_047496795.1 of Chiloscyllium punctatum. Taxonomy (NCBI): domain Eukaryota; kingdom Metazoa; phylum Chordata; class Chondrichthyes; order Orectolobiformes; family Hemiscylliidae; genus Chiloscyllium; species Chiloscyllium punctatum. Next base: position 20,181,878 of record NC_092747.1, on the reverse strand, counting down.
CTTCCTTGGGTAACTCAGGAAATTAAAGTTAGTATTTGCTTAAAAGAAGAGGTTTACAGTGTTGCAAAAGCAATTAAACAGACAATTAGGGAAGTTTTAGAAATCAACAAAGCACGAATAACGTTATGGGGTGGCACAGTGTCTCAGTGGTTAGCAGTGCTGCCTCACAGAGCTAGGGACTTGGGTTTGATTCCCATCTCGGGCAACTGTGTGGAGATTGCACATCTGTCCTGTGTCTGTGTGGATCCCCTCTGGGTGCTCCAGTTTCCTCCCACAATCCAAAGATATGCAGGTCAGGTGAATTGGGCCATGCTAAATTGCCCATAGTGTTAGGTGCATTAGTCAGAGGGAAATGGGTTACTCTTCGGAGGGTCGGTGCAGACTTGTTAGGTTGAAGGGCCTGTTTCCATACTGTAGGGAATCTAATCTAAACATTATTTTTTTTAATATATACAATAATAAACTAAAGAACCTATAAAAAGGTTATAGGAGCTTTTACAAGTATGTGCAAAGGAAGACAGTAGGTAAAGTAAACTTTTGATCCCTTAGAAGTAGATACAGGAGAAATTATGATGTGGAATAAGGAAATTGAAATACTTTGAACCATTTTCTGCCTGCATTCATAGAAGATGCTGTCCAGAAGTAGACAGTAACCTCAGGATTAATAAGATTGAAGAAGTTTAAATAATTAGTAACCTCAGAAAAATAGTGTTAGAGAAGCTCCAGGACCTAAACTCCAAGTCCTATATTCTATAATTCTAAAAGAGATACTTCAATAATAATGGGTGCGCTGGATATGCAATTCCAAAATTTTCTAGAGTCTGGAATGGCCTTAACAGTTTACAAGTCAACAAATGTAAATTCAAAAAAGGAGGCATGCGAAAACAGGCAACAATAGGCCAGTTGCCCTGATATCAAATCACTATGAAAGTGCTAGAATCTATTGCCATGAAAGTCTTAACAAGCTTTGTATATTTAGGAAAGGTCAGTTTGATCTCATGCAATGGAAATCATGTTTGATAACACATCTTGGAGAGTGTAAGGAATAGGGTTGACATAGATGAACCAATACCTATATTTCCAAAATTTGGAGATGCCGGTGTTGGACTGGGGTGTATTAAGTTAAAAATCACACAAGACCAGTTTATAGTCCAACAGATTTATTTGGAAGCACTAGCTTTCGGAGCACTGCTCCATTAATCGGGTGTTTGTGGAGTATAAGATCGTAAGACACAGAATTTATAGCAAAACTTGAAACCAACATGGTCATTCTAAAAGATGAGAGACTTAACTAACAATCCAGGTCTTTTTCAATGTATACGTTTCAGTTACATAACACTGTAAACTTTTGCTATAAATTCTGTGTCTAACAATCTTATACTCCACAACCACTTGACGAAGGAGCAGTGCTCCGAAAGCTAGCACTTCCAAATAGACCTGTTGGACTATAACCTAGTGTTGTGTGATTTTTAACTATATTTCTAAAACACATTCAAAACAGAAAATGTTACTAAATGAGAAAATAAAGAATTGCGGGTGATATATTAACACAAGTAGATGATCTGTTAACAGATGAAAAACAGAGAGCAATGACGAATGGCACATTTTAAAGATGTGACTAGTGGAATGCTGCTAAGTTTTGGGCCTCGGTTACTTACAATCAATATTGGTTGTTTAAATGGACATTCAGAGGGGAATGAATCTAAATATGCTAATAATGCACAGCGTAAGCTGAAGAGTTGTATACAGGGCAAGTGAATGGACAACAAGATGGCAAATTAAGTATAATAGAGTCATAAGCAAGGAAACAGGCCCTTTGGCCCAACTCATCCATGCCAACCAGGTTTCCTAAGCTAAACTAGCCCCATTTGCATGCTTTTGGCCCATATCTCTCTAAATATTTCCTATCCATGCACCTGTACAAATGTCTTTTAAATGTTGCAATTGTCCCCGTAGTATAATGTAAGATTTGAATGAGGTATTGCTGTGATAATTACCGGTGCACCCTAATGTCTAGCTTTAAAATGAAGAAGCATCCTACAAGTTGATTAGAGATGTGCCATGGTGATGTAAGAAAGTTAGCACATGTTAGACAACAATGCCTATGAACTGGGGCGTGGGATGGGGTAGTGCTTGCAACCACCGTCCATATCGTATACCCTAAGATCAGAGGAACAAGTGGAAAGCAGGAGTTGCCAGGTATCTGTTCTGACCTTCACATTGGGAATTGTCAATGTTTGGTTTCCTCGGAACTGGTGGTTAGGAGAGCTGCATATTATGAGGCAAGGTTTGCATTTAGTGAGATCGTTAACACGCAATATTCCACATTAATAGGCATCTCACCAGAACATCCAGAACTCTATTTGAAAATGCAGTCAAGGTTGAGAAAGGCCTCACCTGACTGAGAGATTTCTCATCATATCTCACATTATTCAGGACTGAGTAGGCCTGAAGCAATTTTTTAGTTTGTCTGCTATTTCTGCATTTTGCACTATAATTCTCAACGTATAATGGAACCACATTTGTCCAAGCTATTCCCTGCCTTTTCACATACCTAAAGAAGCTTTCACAATATGTCTTTTTGTGTGACTTGATATCATGTATTTATATTCTCTTTATCAGTTTCTTCATTCTCCACTACCAGATTCTAAAGTAATGCCAATCCCCAGACTTACCACTCTCTGGCAACATTACAATCAAATGTAATTCTTAGTAGAATCACGCCAATAGGGAAACAGGCCCTTTGACCCAACAAGTCTACACTGACCCTCAGAGTAACCCACCTAACCTACAGATCCCTCAATACTATGTACAATTTACCTAACGTGCACATCTTTGGACTGTGGGAGAAACCTGTACATACACAGGAAGAACGTGCAAACTCCACACACACAGGTGCACAAGGCTGGAATCGAACCTGGGTCCCTGGTGCTATGAGGCAGCAGTACTAACCACTGAGCCACCATGCCTCCTCACAGTAACTTTTTTTGTTAGCCATGGTTGTTCTACCTTTTCTCTTAGGTTTCTGTCCCTAAGAAAAATGAAATTGCATTTTTGTCGACCACGTATTAATTCTTAAATACTAACCACTGCCTGTCTTTTGTTTTCTCAATCCACCACAACCAATTGTCCCTCACTTTTTGATAATTTCCTTTGTTCACATTTAGAACCTAGTTTGGCATTAACTACATCACTTCTGGTAACTTCATTTAAACAGTAACTTGCATTTTTATCATGGTTTTAACATTCTAAATTGAGCCATTCTAAAGGCACATCAAAAGAGCATTGTGAAATAAAATTTGGCATTGAGCCACATGAAGGGTTATTAAAACAGATGACCAAGGCTTAGTCAAAATGGTAAGTTTTAGGGATCATGTTTGAGGAGAAGATAGAGAACAAAATTTGGATGATTTTGAACTATTGGTTTGGGTTGCAAAGGAATGAAAATTATATCTGAAGACAATGCTTTGGATTTCTCAATATATAGTTGGTGGAAACTTTTATTCATCCAGTACTGGGTTGGAAAAGCAATCAGAAAGGATTTTGTTACATGACTGTCCATGTGTAGACAATCTACTTTGAATTAATTGGAGCCTGGAGCTAGTATGAAACCAGCATAATAAAAATAATAATGATATGAAGTACACTATTGGAGGTTCAAGTGACAGCATTGTGTTCAGTGAGTAACAGAGCTGGAATTGACTAGACTCTTTTTTGATTATTTTAGTTCTTTTGTAACATCCACTTTACTTTGAACTCTATGCTGGAAACAAGACAAACATTTACCTCACAGTTATAGTCCAGTCATCTTACAAAGCATATTTGGAGTAGTTACAAGAAATCCTTTCATGCAGCACATGCTTCATGACTCATATATTGGACTCCCCAACACGAGCTTGTAACCAGACTGAAGGAGTGCAAAGCAGAAGTCATGGTGAGGTAATATTGCTTGCTATTATTAAGTGGAATTTCTGGGCAAGGGTCACTGCATGAAAGTCTTCTGTTGTGGCTTTTTGAAATCAGCATCTTGCTCTCTAGTTCCCAATTCAAATACATTACATCAATGCAATAAAGCACTTACAGAATAGAATCCATGTACATAAATTGCCACGGAAAGATATGCTTGTCCACTTCAGTCTGAGTGCCCTTGCAACTGTGTGATAAGTGTTAATTACTGCTTGCTAACCTACTGACCAGTGGGCATTAACCATTACAAGTGTGAAGTCCTTTTGCTTTAGGTTTTAATGGTTATTCTGGAAACTAAAAAAAATAAACACATTAAACCGTCTTTTACTCTCTCTCCTACTGTAATCCTTTATTCAATTTCTTCTTTTTTCTTCCTTTACCTGGTTTAACATTGCACTCATGCATTCTAAATTAAATCTGCCTGAGCCGATCTTGCTGTTTTCATTTTATCATCCTTCAATCTGATTCAATTGAGTCTACTTCCATGTCTATTCAGATCTCAGGCACCCTGCAATGATTGTGTTGACTCCACCTTGTTCTCCCAGTAATCTGTAAGGCATCACATAGAGTGAAGAGGCAAGGGCAAGCCTAATGAACAGAGAACACTCCATTTGGTCTACTTTAGGCTGACTATAATAACCTTTGAGATATTATATCATTCAGGAGAGGTGCACTTAGAATAAGAACACAGAATTGGCCACACTGGGACTTTGAATCTTGTCATTAACAGAATTTCTGAAAATTATCCTCTTGAAGCACCAATGTGGATGAGGCCACCATCACCACACCACAAGCCCCACCCCTATTATTCAAATCCACACGGGGAATGATTCTTATTTTATTTCACTCTTACTGTGAATTATTGCAAGTGTGACGTTTAGATCCTTCTCTGGCTTCACCAGTCCCTATCTCCAAAACTTCTTGTAGCCCTATAAACTACTGAAGCCTCTATATTCCTTCAATTTTAACTTCTAGCACATCCTAATTTCCTTGGCCACAGTGTTGCCAGCCAAGCTATGGACTTCCTTCCTACAATCTCTCCAGTTCTTAACCTCACCCTTTTCCTTTAAGATGCTCTGTAAACACATACCTTTTTGACCAACTGTCTAAACACCTTCAGCTGAGGTTCTGTGTAAAATGTCTGATAAAAATTCTGCATTGAGTCATGGGTCACTTTATTCCATGAGCAAAATGTTATGGGAATCTGTACAAGTATAAGTTTATGTCTTGTGTTATGGGGCAATGATCAGAATAAACTGAACGGAAATCACTTGGGCCCAATTCATATATTACAGCTGGTGAACTTCGAAGACCTTCCACTCTGAGGAGCATTGCTGGTAAAGGGCAATTTTCTTAATCAATACAGTGCTGCTATTAGAATTAGAATTAGGTTTATTGTCATGTGTACTCAAGTGCAAAAGTGCAGTAGTTTCTTCTATAACCTGATAGTTGTGTTTCTGTGCAACCCCAAAACTTGTGCAATACAAATAACATGTAAAGTGTTGCGATGTAATCATGTTAACACACACTTTAAAAGTTCATGTTTTAGAAACAGCCTTCCTTATTTACCCAATCACGTTACAGCCAATTTGCGTTAACAAAAGAGACATTATAACAGAACTGACTCCACAGTAAAAAGTTTACAATGTCCATAAGACCGTACGATATTGGCCTTACTTCCAATCCTTTCAGCCCATCGTGTCCACTTTGCCATTCAATCATGGCTGATGGACATTTCAACTCCATTTACCCACACTCTCTCCGTAGCCCTTAACTCCTTGCAAGATCAATAATTTATCAATCTCTGCCCTGAAGACATGCAATGTCCTGGCCTCCACTGCGCTGTGTGGCAATGAATTCCACAGGCCCACCACTCTCTGGCTGAAAAAGTGTCTCCTCATTTCGTTCTAAATTTACCCCCACTAATTCTAAGGCTGTGCCCATGGGTCCTAGTCTCCCCGTCTAACGGAAACAACTTCCTAGAGTCCACCCTTTCTAAGACATGCATTATTGCATAAGTTTCTATTAAATCTCCTCTCAACCTTCTAAACTCTAATGAATGCAATCTCAGGATCCTCAGCCATTCATCGTATGTTAGGCCTACCATTCCAGGGATCATCTATGTTAATCTCTGCTGGACATACTCCAGTGCCAGAATGTCCTTCCTAAGGTGTGGGGCCCAAAATTGGACATAGTATTGTAAATGGGGCCTAACTAAAGCTTTATAAAGTCTCAGAAGCACATTACTGCTTTTATATTCCAACCCTCTTCAGATAAATGACATTACATTGGCTTTCTTAATCATGGACTCAACCTGCAAGTTAACGTTTAGAGAATCCTGGACTAGCACTCCCAGATCCCTTTGTACATCAGCTTTATGAATTTTCTCACCATTTAGAAAGAAGGCCTATATTCTTTTTTTCCAAAGTGCAAGACCTCGCATTTGCTCACTAGTCATTTCCTGGACCACTCTCTTAAACTAACTAAGTCTTTCTGCAGCCTCCCCATTTCTTCAGAACTACCTGCCTGTCCACCTAACTTCGTACCATTGGCAAACTTTGCCCGAATGCCCCCAGTCCCTTTATCCAGATCATTAATACATAAAGTGTACAGCTGCGGCCCCAACACTGAACCCTGCAGGACACCACTTGTCACCAGCTGCCATTCCAAAAAAGAATCTTTTATCCCAACTCTCTGTCTTCTGTCAGACAGCCAATCCTCAATCCATGCCAGTAGCTCACCATCGACAATAGACAATAGACAATAGACAATAGAATATAGACAATAGATGCAGGAGTAGGCCATTCTGCCCCTCGAGCCTGCACCGCCATTCAATATGATCATGGCTGATCACTCCTAATCAGTATCCTGTTCCAGCCTTATCTCCATACCCCTTGACTCCACTATCTTTAAGAGCTCTATCCAATTCTTTCTTAAATGAATCCAGAGACTGGGCCTCCACTGCCCTCTGGGGCAGAGCATTCCACACAGCCACCACTCTCTGGGTGAAGTAGTTTCTCCTCATCTCTGTCCTAAATGGTCTACCCCGTATTTTTAAGTTGTGTCCTCTGGTTTGGCATTCCCCCATCAACGGAAATATGTTCCCTCCTGCCAGAGTGTCCAGTCCTTTCATAATCCTATACGTTTCAATCAAATCCCCTCTCAGTCTTCTAAACTCAAGGGTATACAAGCCCAGTCGCTTCAGTCTTTCCGTGTAAGGCAATCCTGCCATTCCAGGAATTGACCTCGTGAACCTACGCTGCACTCCCTCAATAGCCAGAATGTCTTTCCTCAAATTTGGAGACCAGAACTGTACACAGTACTCCAGGTGTGGTCTCACCAGGGCCCTGTACAGCTGCAGAAGCACCTCTTTGCTTCTATACTCAATCCCTCTTGTTATGAAGGCCAGCATGCTATTAGCCTTCTTCACGACCTGCTGTACCTGCATGCTTGCCTTCATTGACTGGTGGACAAGAACACCCAGATCTCTCTGAACAGCCCCTTTACCTAATTTGATACCATTGAGGTAGTAATCTGCCTTCCTGTTCTTGCCACCAAAGTGGATAACCAGACATTTATCCACATTAAACTGCATCTGCCATGCATCTGCCCACTCACCTAACTTGTCCAGGTCACCCTGTAATCCCCTAACATCCTCATCACATTTCACCCTACCACCTAGCTTTGTGTCATCAGCAAATTTGCTAATGTTATTGCTGATACCATCTTCTATATCATTTACATATATTGTAAAAAGCTGCGGTCCCAGCACGGATCCCTGCGGTACCCCACTGGTCACTGCCTGCCATTCCGAAATGGAGCCGTTAATCACTACCCTTTGTTTCCTATTAGCCAACCAATTCTCTATCCAATCTAGTACTTTGCCCCCAATCCCGTGCGCCCTAATTTTACTCACTAACCTCTTGTGTGGGACTTTATCAAAAGCTTTCTGAAAGTCCAGGTACACTACATCCACTGGATCTCCCTCGTCCATCTTCCGAGTTACATCCTCAAAAAATTCAAGAAGATTAGTCAAGCATGATTTCCCCTTCATAAATCCATGCTGACTCTGTCCTATCCTGTTACTATTATCCAGATGTGCCGTAATTTCATCCTTTATAATAGACTCCAGCATCTTTCCCACCATTGAGGTCAGACTAACTGGTCTATAATTTCCTGCTTTCTCACACCATGGGCCCTCACCTTACTTAGCAGCCTGCCGTGAGGCACCTTATCAAAGGCCTTCTGGAAGTCTAGATAGATAACATCCACTGAGTTTCTCTGGTCTAACCTACTTGTTAACTCTTCAAAGAATTCTAACAAGTTTGTCAGGCACGACCTCCCCTTACTAAATCCATGCTGACTTGTTCTAATTCAACCCTGCACTTCCAAGAATTTAGAAATCTCTTCCTTAACGATGGATTCTAGAATTTTACCGACAACCGAGGTTAGGCTAATCAGCTTATAATGTCGGCCCTCATGGTGCCGTTTTAGATACAAATCATAGTTACAAAATAGAGAAATAAAGAAAAAAAAAGTGAATTACCTTAGTGGTACTTAATATAAGTTAGATAATACGAAGTAGAGTTAAAAGGGTAAATACTACAGTCAGATAAACAGACTCCAGATAAACATTACAATGTAGTCGACAAGCACAGGGGCTTCCTCATGTGGTCTGACCGGGCTCATAAGCCACTGACCGGCACCTCCATTCCAAGGCTCCAACCTCTTGGGTTTCACTCAGTTCTGGCCCTCAGCCCCCCTGCTCCAGCCCGCTCCAAAGTATGTTTCATTTTATTAAACAAACAATTAAAAATTTTAGATAGAAAAAAAGGTAGAGAAAGGAAAAAACAAGGCAGACAGATGAACGAGCCCCAGGCCAAGGAGCCTCCGCCATTTTGAAATGAGGCAAAAACAATGGCTGCAGATGCTGGAAACCAGATTCTAGATTAGAGTGGTGCTGGAAAAGCACAGCAGTTCAGGCACCATCTGAGGAGCAGTAAAATTGACGTTTCGGGCAAAAGCCCTTCATCAGGAATAGAGGTTTGGTTTGATGAGCTTTGATGATTCATTAGTAATGATGATTCTCAAATTCACTGAAGTACATTACATACACATGGAAAAACCTTTTTCCCTTCCCAGCTCCCAGATGCAACCCTCAGCTGTAGAGTTAAGCAGAATTCTCACTGTCGTGGGTATCCGAATCAATATGAGCATGACTGGAAAGCGGAGCGCAGACGTGAATGGTTCTTCACCCAGCAGAAAGGACCACAAGAGGTAATTATCCTTCACAATTCTTGCTCTTATTCAAAATACAGGGTTTGTTGTCATATAAGGATGCCATTCTTATGGAGGGACATGTCAACCCAATAGTAGTGCATTGGATTACTAATCCAGTGGCCCAGTATAACACTCCGGCAACACACGTTCATATTCAATTAATTAATAGCTTTAGAACATAAAGTTAGTTTCAGTAATGGTGGTCATTGTGAACTGTCATTTGGTTCACTATTGAGTTTTTAGGGACGAAAGTTTGCCATCCTTTCAGGTCGGGCCTTTTCATGTTACTCCTGATCCACAGCAACTCTTAACTGCTCTCTGAAATGGCCTAGCAAGCCACGCAGTTCAAGGGCAATTAGCGATGTGCTACAAATTCCAATTTTTATCGTGACAGCCATATCTCATGAAGGTCTATAAGAAGACTGTCAGTACCTGACTAAGATGATTTGAACACCAAATAAGGAAGGGAAAAGTCATAGGAAATGGCCTCCATTCAGGCCTACAGACCTGCTCTGCCATTTAACATAATCACAGCGATAGTGGCCTTCGTGTCACTTTCTCAAACAAAATCTGTCCAGCTCAGCTTTGAATATACTCAAGAGATTATAAAAAAAACCAAAGCATAATGGGAACAAACCCTGACTCATATGACGCACACAGAGTCATTTTTTTCAAATATTAAGCCAAGCAATTGCTCCGCTCTGACATGGTGATGTTCATTACTTTTAAATCAATAAATAATATTCTGTGATCCTGTGCTTTTTATCAAAGGAGCCCTCCTTGAGCAACAGGGGTGAGCTGTTGATAGAATGGAAACTAGAATCCTGCAACCTGTACTGCACATCAGCACAGCTCTCTATTCAGAGGATGGATTGCAAGAGACAGTTGTTTTGATTCTAAATTAATCAACTATATTGGAAGGGGAAAGACCACATTTGCTTTTACTGTAGGCCAATGTGAAAAATATTGTTTAAGGACAATATCTTCAACCTTTTGGAAAATGTTTGACTTAATTATGAATAATCAAAGTATCTCATAATTGGGCGTGTGGAGAATGCTTCTTAAGTCCCTTGCAATCATTACTATTTTCCTTTATTGATAATTTAGCTGTGGCATAAGGCAGCAATAGAAAGCATTTTGCAACATTGTAACTGAAAGCAGTCAAGAAAATGGTCAGGATTACAACTGATGTTTTTCATAGAATATATGGATCTACAGGTTGTTCAGATTTGTGAAGTGAGATGTGTGTATATTAAACAAATCTGTTTAGATTTTGTTGGAAACATTGCAACTAGTGTGCTGTTGCCAATATTTAAAATCTCATTTCTCTATTCATTCTAGAATTACTCTGTACTGAACCTGGGGCCTGCCTCTTCAGTTATTACCATAAATAATTCTATGTACTGGCAGGACTTTGAGGAAGCCTGCGTATATGAATGCCTGGATGGTAAAGACTGCCAGAGTTTCTTCTGCTGTTACAAAGAATGCAAATCAGGCTCATGGCGCAAAGGACGGATTCACGTAGACATTTTGAAATTAGACACGTATTCGCGTGTGTTTTTTCCTACGACATTTTTGCTATTTAATCTTGTCTACTGGGTTGGATACCTTTACCTTTAAGCTTCTGCCTGTAGCAGTGAAGACTTCTCTTCGTCACGCTTGTCCTGTAACTTTGATATGTATCTCTGGATGTTGTCAGAAAAGTGAAACTACCTGGGATGAAGTAACAGCATTGGTTCTTTCATTTCCATTTCTTTAATATATTAAAAAAAAACTACAAATTCAAAATGGCAGAAGGAAGAAGGTGTGGAAAGTGTACATAAGCTGACGAGGCATCTCTCCAAGGTCATCAGTTGAAATATTTTTTGAAAAACTTGAAGAGAAGGGACCCAATTTATTTGACTTCACAAACTGTTTTCTTGGTTTTGCAACCAGCAGCAATTTTAGAGTAACTATTCACAGGTTTGTCGGATAGTCAGAAATGCCTGGATTATTACATAGTTGCATGAAGAAAAGTGAAGAGTTAGCTAAGAGCAAACTAGACTGAAGCATATTACTCTTACAGAGCTAATTAGAATCAATTAAGGCATTTCTGGCCATAGAAACCCAAGAGTTTTTTTTAATCTTTCCAAATTAAAGGCTACTCATGTGAACACATTTGTATTTGACAAGATGGACTAAATCCAGAGATATAGTCAGGTTCTTTGGAACGAAAGGAAAGTTTTCTTTGAAAAAAAACTAAGAGTGTTTGTGTATGCTATGTCTTTTCATTAATTGAAATTTCAAAACAGTGTCGGGTGAACAAAGTGTTAGACTGTTTGGAAAATTATTCAGCACGTCATATTTTTACGTGGGGTTTCTTTGGTAGTATGATGTTAGAGGTGACTGAGATAAACTAGCTGAAAATATTGATGAAACATTAGGTGGTGCATTCTCCATTCATTCTTCCTTGAAAATGATCACAATTCTGTTTAGCCCTTTGAGGACTGAGTTGGCAGTTGTTTAACCAAATTAAATCAACAACATCAAGGCTAAGTTTGATATTTTGGTTAATTCCCATTTACAAGCTTTTCCCTAGGGATATCTTACCATGACAGTATTACCCAGGAGAGCAAAGAGGTCCTTCAACATGATGCAAGTGTATCTTTTGATGTGTCAAAGGGGTGGCAGAAGTGGTACCTATGGACCAATCCATAGTCATGATCAGGTAAATTGAAAACAGGGAAGAAACTATCAAGTGTACCTCCTTGTATTGAGTCACTGCTATGAACATGACTGTCATAAGTATGGTCATCATATTGGCCATCAACATTTGAATGAGCCATCATCATTTGGAAGAAATATACAGGAGAGCCTTACATTGATTCCACCATAAACAAAGTTGTTGAAGAGCATCAAAAATCAGTGATTTCAAATAAAGTGAAACAGGTTGAAAACATTGGATGGGAATTTGACGTCAATACCAGCAAGAAAACATGAACTTTGTTATTTCTTACATGTGATGTACTGATCAACCATGTAACTTCAGAGGACGGCCTGGATTTAGTGAACTGTCACGATGAAAGGGTACTTACTGCTGACCTTACTGTACAGTGGAAGTTGGTTGTCATAGTGATGTTGAAGTCCAAAAAGCAAAACCTCTCTACAGCTGGTTTGTATTACAGGTGGACCACATCAAAATGATGATTTAAATAAGGATTTACCTCTTTTGGGAACCAGGACTTCGACCATATAAGCAAATTTGCAGTTTGCTGAACCATGTTATAACAGACTTACATTGCACTTGGATTGGAAAGTTCACTAGTCTGAGTTCTGGGATAAATGGGGTGTCCTCTGAGGAAATGTAAGCAGAATGTGTCTAAAGTCTTAAGAATTTAAAAGCTTGAGAGAGGATCTTACTGAAACACATTCTCAAGGGCCTTGATGCAAGGTGGACACAGAGAATGTGGTGAAATTTAGAATCAAGGGTCAAAGTTTAAAAATAAGGAGTCTCCAATTTAAATTTGAGATAGGGAGTTTTTTGTTCTCTGTTGGTAAGTCTGTGGAATTTGCTCCTTCAACAAGCAGTGAAATCCAGATCATCGAATATATTAACATGGAAAGTTCATGGGGCTGTGAGGAGGAAGTGGAAGGCAGAAAAGTGGACTTGGAGTGGCAGTCAAATCAGATATGATTTTACTGAGTAGCAGAGCAGAATCAGTAAGTTGAACAGCCTTCTGCTGCTCCTAGTTCTTCTTCTTTTGTTCTTTTGAGAAAAGAAAACTGACCAGTAAGATCCAGTGATGTTTGTGGTGGGAGTTTACCAAGTCAAGAGGATTTATTGTCATATAGCAGTAGTGATAACTGCAGAGGATTGTCAATCATATTGCAGTATGGTATGTAAAACAAGCAAACCAGGATGTTAGAGTATTTAATATGCTTCATTATTAATTTACATTTTCAGGTAGTGAAGTTAATGATCCATTTCATAAATATGCATAACAAAAGGGCAATGTTCTTAAGACATGCTGCTGGAAGCTTGGAACACACTACTGCCAACTCATCTGCCAATTCTATATCCATGCCGCTAATCTCCCAGTGGACTTTAATTTTACTTATGGTTTATTAAACAATATTTTGTATGTGAATTAATATGCAGTCATTAATCATCTCTGTTATTTCATCAAAGAACTCAACTCATCATAATTAAGCACAATTTGCCTTTAACAAATCTGCACTGGTTTCCACTTAGTCAAACATTTTGTACGAGATTACAGTCTTCAAAGGTTTCCCTGCCAACAACAGTAAAATGACTGACCTGCTTTGTCTCCTTCTCCCAATTCAAGAACAGTTATGCAATGTTTGCAAAACTCCAGCAGCAGCTCCACATCAAAGGCACATTGAAAGAATCTGGCCAGAATTTCCTCAACCTTGACCCTGAGTTCTCTCAATAACTTGAGCTGCATCCCAGCCAGATGTGACGGTTTTTGTACTTGGAGAATGGCTGACCTTTTGAGTTGCTCATTACCAACTCTTATCAGATCCTATTGTGACACCCCTCCAGGAGCTGCAAATTTGGATGGTTTCCAGGATTGATATCTTACAACCTACATTCTGATCGCACCCCCAATTTGCCGTGGAATCTAGTACAAGTTGAATTCCTCCCCCTACAATTTTACCCTGAACTATTTTATCTTATTGCCTGATAACTTTCCTCAGTTCCATCAAATTCCCAGTACACCTTCGCAGGTACACTTCTGAAATGATTTACCTCAAGGTTCACCAAGCCTATCCTGAAGTTCCTCATACTACGTGCGCCTCAAATGTGGGCTCACCCTCTGGTTTAATACGAATCACTATAACTCTCAAAATCCAACACCCTAATTGTCTACCTGAATTGCATGCCAGTGCTACCTCTGCAGTGCTTTGACATGTTTATAATTCCAAAATTGTTTGCAGCCTTGGAATGTTCACTCCCCCTGCCAAATGAGACATCTGTAACTTAATCAATTGCCAACCTTTTCCAAACTTTCTTGAGAAACAGGACTTAGCTTCTGCATTGGTTTTCAGGTTTGCTTCCTTATAGCACACAAATTTGCCTTAACTGCAAAGGTTTAAACAGAGCAATAGTCAGCCTTCTTGAGGAACTACCTAATGGACAATGGTGCCAATTGCTTTGTTGTTAGGCAGTGATAAACATTGTTCTTCATAATATCATGTTTTTATCCTTTTTATTTAAATAAATACATAAAACTGCTTTAGTGTGAGCAGCACTATAGAATCTTTAAGTATTTTCAAAAATACCCCTTTAGTCATTAGGTTACATCCAATGTTTTTATTCACCCATTGTTTCCTGAGGCTTGGTATATTTAACTTGCTACCAATTCAATCTCAATCCTGGTTCTAAGGACAAAAGAAATAGGAGCATAAACAAGCTACTTGGTCCTTAAGGACTGCACCACCATTCAGTTGGAACAAGATTGATCTGATCTTGGCACCGACTCCACTTCCCTAACTGTTTCCTGTAACCCTGGGCTCCCTTCAAATATCTGTCCATGCCAGCCATGGATGTATTCAATAACTCAGCCTGCACAGCTCCTCAACTTTGGTCTTAAATTATTCTGACTGTGCCCCTTTGTCCCTTAAAATTATATTGAAAAGCAGCATTTTTTCCAATTGATATTTCACATTTGATGCATGCTTGAGTTCCAAAGTTTCTCAAATAGACTAACTTCAGTGTCAATTATGGCATCAAATTCAATTAAATATTCACTCATTTCCAAGGCTGATTTCAACTCTGAAGAGCTGAACATAACATCTAATATGGTATCTGTCCTAGATTTCTCTGACCACTTACTTATCCCTGATCTATTCAATTTATCAATCGAATGTTGAAATCCAATCATTATCACAGTGTGAGTTTTCTCCAACTGCTGTTTCTTCTGAAAACAGCTGTCAATGGAGAGAAAGCCCTGCTAGTAACATTATAGCAGGAATCCTTGTCACACCCCATCCCAAATCTCTCTTTTGCTTTAACAAAGATAATTAACTGAAATAGGCTAATGCTTCTGTGAGGTAAAAACAAGGACTGCAGATGCTGGAAACCAGAGTCTAGATTAGAGTGGTGCTGGAAAAGCACAGCAGGTCAGGCAGCATCCGAGGGGCAGGACAATTGACGTTTTGGGCAAAAGCCCTTTATCAGGATGAAGGGCTTTTGCCCAAAATGTCTATTTTCCTGTCCCTCAAATGCTGCCTGACCTGCTGTGATTTTCCAGCACCACTCTAATCTAATGCTTCTGTTAAAACATTGGAGAGAGAAATTTCATATGACCAGGTTTCCCAAGTGGATGACGACTTCAACTGTATTAATTTCCAACCATATCAACTCATCTGGCAGTCAGTTGCTTTGTTTACTTAATTATCAACTTCATCCCATATTGCTTCTCCTGGTAACCCCTTTATGGCTGTATCCTCCTGTTTGTTAATTGTCCAATCACTCTTTGCTCTATGAAATAGTCGATAACCTCATTAACATACTTACGTATGACCCGCTTGCTAACTGTTTAGTCCCTGGCTACAATCATTCATTTATCTACATATCCTGCACTTCCATCAAATTCCAGGACACATTTTGCTTCACTCTTCTTCTCCATATTTTGGGAATATCAAAGAATTGATATTTCACTAGAAAAATGGTTTACATTCATGTGGTTCTTGTAATCTGGTTAAAATATCTCAAGGCAATGATCAGTCATTATAATTGTCAGTTAACTAAAAACACCAAAGATAATTTTAACCTAACTTGCCTGGGGAAAGCTGGCAGGATTGCATTTTGTATTATGCCTGGTGTAAATCATGCAAGTTGTAAAACAAACATTGTACCAAATTATATTAGGAGAAAGTGAGGACTGCAGATGCTGGAGCTCAGAGTTGAGAGCATGTTGCTAGAAAAGCCCAGCAGGTTAAGCAGCGTTCGAGGAGCAGGGGAATCGACATTTCGGGCATAAGTTCTTCATCAGGAGTGAGGCCTGAACAAGCCCTCATTCCTGATGAAGGGCTTATACCCGAAACGTCGATTCCCCAGCTCCTCGGATGCTGCCTGACCTGCTGTGCTTTTCCAGCATCACACACTCAGCACCAAATTATATTATTTTTCCAATGATTTGTCCAGTTGAAAATATAGATATTGTTCTTTATTTTAATAAATAAATGTGGGTAAAAACACATTTCACTATAACATTTAGGTTTTTTGGTTGCTATTTTATACTGTGCAGGGAAACGGGAAAATTATTCATCTCATCATAACAGTGCTGAGCAGGGAAAATCATGAATGAATTTAGAATATTTCACATAGTGACCACCTTTTTCCTTTATGTTACAACACAGGGACAGCAAGTCAGATTACATCAGCTTATCTATCCCTACACTCACAACACTGTAATATTAAAACATTCAATAACCCTCAAGATTTCCACAATGATGGCCTAGCAGATTTTACAAATAGGGAGAGGCTGAATAGACTGGGGCGATTTTCCCTAGATTGTCGGAGGCTGAGGGGTGAGCTTATAGAGGTTTATAAAATCAGGAGGGGCATGGATGGGTAAATATACAAGGTATTTTCCCCAGGGTGAGGGAGTCCAAAACTAGAGGGCGTAAGTTTAAGGTGAGAGGGGTAAGATTTAAAAGGGACTTAAAAGGCAACTTTTTCATGCAGCTAATGCGTGTATGGAAAGAGCTGCCTGAGGAAGTGGTGGAGACTGCTGCAGTTACAGCATTTGAAAGGCATTTGGATGGGTACATGAATAGGAAGGATTTGGAGGGATATGAGGCAAATGCTGATAAATTAGACTAATTAGTTTAGGATATCTGGTCGGCATGGACGACTTGTACCAAGTCTGTTCTGTATATCTCTGTGACTCTGACTCTAATTGATATCAGACAGAAAATGTATGCCTAAAAATTGACAGTTTATTATTTATACTGTAACTTCAGCAGAGCAAAATGAAATATCAAGGTGATCTAATGAATATCAGTGATTTCAACTCAATCTCACACATAGGCAGGCAGAGACAGCTAAGGGCAAATAAAAGATATAGTTTGTCAGTTCACTTAAGCATGGTATAATTCACAGTATCAGAGGCACATGGGATTTCATCTTGCTTGGTTTCTAAAGACACCTATCAATGCAAATACTTCCAGTAAGCTCCAAGGACTATTCACTTATTTCTTATAATTGGAATTCTGTTCTCCAAACTTTCAATAAGTAGATAAAATTTGAATAACTGGAAAGCAATCAAAACTCCTCCCAGCAGCTCTGTTAGTCACAGCCTTTCTGTCTAAATATACTATCCAAACCAGTTCAAACTTTGGTTTCTCTTTCTGTTTTTGCTTTCTCTTTGTTAGACAGGTCCGCACCAGCTCTCTGTGATCAGCCCTTTTAACATCCAAGCATCTGCCATCTTTGAGCATAATGCATCTCTGATTCTAAACATCTACAGTGTTCTTTGAACAATAATCAACCTGCGATTAACTTCCGAGGGCCGGTCCCATAAACAAATACGGTATAAGTTTGTTTGTCCTTTTTAGGAAAGGTTGCTACCCACAGTGCAAAGGTTACCTTCAATTCACGGCTCACTGTTCCAACCAAAAATGAGAAAAATAAAATGGTGAAGCTCCCAAAACAAGATTGACATTTTACACATTTACTGATGTAATTATACTCATCACAGAATGCGGTCGAGTGATTACTCATGCAGTCATTTTAATAATGTGGACAATCATTTATAACATCATCAGACTATAAATTATAATAAACTTTCTATTCTGTAAGACAGAACAGTAGCTTTCACCATTAAATGGCACCACATCTCTGTGAAAGATCCATGTAAGGTGCTGGTCTCAACTACCATTCAAATTTGGCAACTCTCTCGCTAAATTATATATATATTGTTGAGCAGGGTATGTATCAAACATGTTTCAGTGAAGAATGTGGAAAGAAATTAAAAATTGATAGACCTCAGGTCACTTTATAGAGATTGGCTTGTATGATGGTCATGCAGATATCTCGAGTTACTAACATTTGTAGTTTATGCCAATGGGTGAGGGGAAGAGTGTTCATAAAATGTGAGAAATTCACACCTTGATGATGTTGCAGTTTCCTCATGGAATAAAGTTACCCTGTGCATGTCTTCAACTTCCATTTTAAAATGAACACAGCAAGCTGGAGAAACTCAGCATGTCCGGCAAGATCTGTGGAGAGAGAAGTAAGATGAGCATAGAGTTTTGAAGAAGTCGTATCAGATTTGAAACATTGACTCTGTTTTTCTCTCCATGCCTGCTGCCAAACCTGCCGAGCTTCTGGAGCAGTTGTTTCAGATCTCCAGCACCAACAGTATCATCCCTTCATTCCATCTTAAAATATAGAGTGCAGCAATTGCACATGGTATTCATCCTGGGTGAGAGAGATAACCTTCATAAATCTGTAAGATGAACTCAGTACTCAAAGGGTTAATAAAGCATTTCTTTATTGAATGGTGAGGCAACTGTACAGGTCATTAAGCCATTGAAGAAAATCAACTTTTGTTTTTATCATTTCTGTTTAAGAATTATTAACTTTATCCATGCACTTTATAAGTGTTTTAGTGAAATGTATTTACAACAAATAAAACTATTTTATGAGTAGAGTTGGTATCCAGAGTGTTTTTGTTTCATTTTACAAAGTGGCTGAATCAGTAATGTTTTTAGTCTGACAATAACTTCACCAGAAATGGGATGGCATGCTGCTCAGTGGTTAGCACTGCTACTTCACAGTGCCAGGCACTTGGGTTCAAATCCAACATTGGGTGACTGTCTGTATAGAGTTTGCACATTCTCCCTGTGTCAGCATGGGTTTCCAAAAATGTGCAAGCTAGATGGATTGGTCTGGGTGGGATGCTCTTCAAGGGATCTGTGCAGACTCAATGAGCTGAATGGCCTCTTTCTGCACTTTTGGGATTCTATGATACCTTTCAGAGTAACCGTGTACATCTTATCACTAAACAACGGAAGTATTTATGCATTTCTTGAGACAGTACAGAGCCGCCCATGTAATCAGAGCCCTAAATTATGAAATTTTCTTTGGCCTCTGTGAAGAGTCTTCCACTTAAATTCTTCAGAGGATTGGCGACATTAATCCAGACAATGGGGTGGGGGTGGAGGGGATGTCTTGTGTCGGTCATAGTGTCCCTCTCGCTGAGCCAAAACGTCTGGGCTCAAGTACAACCTGCTATGGAAATGTCTCAAATTTCCCAGGCAGCCTGAGGAGTGTTCATTTTGGAGTAAGAAGGGGAGTTGAGTGCAAAATCTTTTGTGACAATAAAAGAAAACTGACATATTTATGATCAGACTAAGTCATAGATAAAGAAGGTGAGATCAGGGAAAAGGAAAAAGAAGATGGGTGACTTTTAGATAGAACTTCATCTTTTTTCCCCAAAGTGGGTCCCAGATAGGATTTTATGGTCTTTAAATTATTTCCCTCAATATCTCCTTCAATGGTTTTGTGATGCTCAGGGGCTCAGAGACTGACAGACTTTGGCTGTGGCATCACCAACAGTAGATAAGAGACCAGAAGGAAGACTCTACATGAAGAAAGAAAATCGGTGCATTCATAATGACTAATACTACAAACTTAACTTCATTTTGTATCAGTAGGCATTTTTTTTTATTCTATGTCTCTGTGAGATTTTGGAGACCTGCCTATACTTAATTGCCTTGAGAAGGTGTTAGTGAGCTACCTTATTGAACCACTGCAGTTCTTGTGAAGTAGGACACCTACAGTGGAAGGAGTTTCAGGATTTTGAAGCAATGACAGTAAAGGGACCGTGGTACAATTCCAAACGAGGATTGTGTGCAGCTTGGAGGAGATTTGTAGGTGGTGGTGTCCCCATGCATCTATTGCTGTTGTCCATCTAGCTAGTAAAGGTCGTGGGTTGGAAAGTGCTGTCAAAACAGGCCTGGTGAGTTGTTGCAATGTGTCCTGTACATAGTAAACTCTGTACTGGTTACCACTGTACAGGAGCGGGAATATTTACAGTGGTGGATGGGATGCCAATTCTGTAAGCTGTTTTGTGCTGAATGATGTTGTACTTTGTATGCACAAAGGGACCCTGATTATCCAAATGACATGGGTGGGGAGTATTTTCTTTGGTTAATCGAATTCCAGATAATTGAATGCTGGATAACATTGATTAGCCAAGCATGGGGACCTTGCAGTCTTGCTGAATAATCCAATATTCCGATAATCGAATGCCGGATAATCGAGGTTCCTCTGTATTGTTGGAGCTGCACTCATCCAAGCAAATGGAGATCATGGAGACCATGGAGAGACATGGTACATTGGTGAGAACAAGCAGAGGCAACTGCAACAGATGAATGTACACCACACAACAGTCAACAGACAGGAGTGTTCCCTGTCAGTCGGAGAACACTTCAGCAGTCTGGGACATTTGACCTCAGACCTTTGAGTGACTGTCCTCCAAGGCAGACTTTGGAAAAGGCAACAACGAAAAGTTCAGTATCCATGGGGATGGCCTCAGCCAGGACCTTGGATCCATGTCACACTAAAGGTGACCCCATTGCACTATAAACACAGACAGACACACACATGCGCACACACAAACACACACCGACATACAGATATAAGTTTGTGGGGTGAATTTGTACTTGCAGAATTACAGTTTACTTTGCTCAAAACCTACATGAATCCATGTAAGATTCTGTAAAACCATTTTTTAGATTACAATCAATCTGGCCATTGTGGCATAACAGCTCACACCTTAAATGCATTGTCTGGGCCGACATGACACCAATTGTTAAAGTTCACTAGAGAATGTAACTTTTAAAATGTCCTGCGATTTACATATGAAAGAACTGAAACCAACATGTTCATTCTAAAAGTTGAGAGATTTAACAAACAATCTAGGTCTTTTTCAATAGCACTGCTGCCTCACAGCGCCAGGGACCCGGGTTCAATTCCTGACTCAGGCGACTGACTGTGTGGAGTTTGCACATTCTCCCCGTGTCTGCGTGGGTTTCCTCCGGGTGCTCCGGTTTCCTCCCACAGTCCAAAGATGTGCAGGTCAGGTGAATTGGCCATGCTAAATTGCCCGTAGTCTTAGGTAAAGGGGTAAATGTAGGGGAATGGATGGGTTGCGCTTCGGTGGGTCGGTGTGGACTTGTTGGGCCGAAGGGCCTGTTACCACACTGTAAGTAATCTAATCTAATCTAATATAATTTCATTTACATCTCACTGTAAACTTTTGCTATAAATTCTGTGTCTTACAATCTTATTCTCCACAACCACCTGATGAAGGAGCAGCACTCCGAAAGCTAGTGCTTCCAAATAAACCTGTTGGACTATAACCTGGTGTGGTGTGATTTTTAACTTTGTACGCCCCAAGGATAATCAGAGTGGGATGATCAGCAATGTTAATGCCATTGAACATCGCCATCTGAACTCCACACGTTTGGCAGCAGAAAACAGTGTCACACCCCCGACTGCCCATACTCCCCCTACTCTACAGTCCCCTGCACCACTTCTGCATTGCTCCTTCCTACTCCACTCTTGAATGAATATATCACAGTGCCTTGGTTGATGATCTCATCCACCTTGCAGCCCTCATTCTCATCCAAACAAATTGAAAGAACCTCAAATGTTTTCTGAAAATGCAAAGGCTGAGTCATCTGAGTCATGTTAGCTGTCTCACTCACAGTCATACCCTTTTGTCCCTGAACACTGACCAAATCAGATGAACCAAATCTAGGACGTAGGATTACCTCCTGGTACAACCAATCCATATAAGCTACCATCTCTCTGATGCATCCCAATGTCTGTAGTTTAGCCTCCAACTCATAGACTCTAAAGTGAAGTGGAACTCACCATAGACATGTTTCCTCTGGTCCAAGTGGGTATCCAGGGACTCCCAAATACATCAGCCTTGACACGTTCACCTATCCTAGCTTCCTCAATTTGTTCTGATAAGCTACTTAATTATATCATTTAATTATGAATGCATTAATTTTTTAAATTTATTTTATAAATCTTACTACAACTTGCTATGCTCCCTTACCACATACTTTCCAAATAATAAGGTCATTTTCCTTTAGCGGAATAGGGAGTAATTTTGGAAATAGAAAAAGGTTTAGGAAAAACAAAAGTAAAAGCAACAGAACATCTCTTTTTCTTCCTCTTCTTGACTCCATTAATCATTTGACACTAGCATACTGTTTTCTAAGTTGCACTAAGTTAGTTAGTTTTATATGCTTCTAAAGAAACTGCTTAACTGACTCATTTCAATGAAGATCCAATTTCAGCTGGCTATTATAAAACTGTTCTTTCATCACTAGGCTTGTTAAAGTCCTGCTTAAGGTTGGCACCTTCTGTACTTAAACTGTAGATTTTGATTTCATACCAACTCCAAATTAAGTTAGATTTGTAAAAAATAAAAATTTAGACTTTCTTACCCAAAAACTGCATGCAGTCAATCTGAGCTGCTCTGCTGTGTAAAGCTTTAGTTCCAAAAAGTTCAATATGTTATGCACATATATCCAATGATGATCTTCTAAATTATTATTTCAGATAATACAACTGCAAAACAGCTTCTAATGATTTGTCTTTCGTTCTGCCATCCATTTGATGTGCATCTGAACATTTGTTAATCCAAAACCTTAGGTTTGTGCATACCAGTAAAACCAAAAAAGAAGTGCTCATAGTGAAATCATAATTTTTTTGAGATAAAGCTGAAAAAAGCAACGTTTTCTGAACACCAGCTCTCATCTGCACATAAAATTGATGACAAATTAGGTTTCATTTCCATTGTAATTTATTTAAGACAAGCTCTTAAACAACCAATTTTAACCATAATCACGCTGGCAGTGTAAGACCTGATTCAATTTACTGATTTGATATGCGATTGCACAGAATTTTGATTCCTGTGTCTTGCCATTGTTGATTGATACCAGCATGTAAAAAGAATTCTTAAATATCTTTTTTTTTGAACAGCTGGCAGCTGAAATAAAGAACTCAGCTAGAAAACAAGGTCTGGTAACATTGTTAGAAAAGGCGCATTAAATTATGACCAGGACTACTTCGGCTATGTTATTTGTTTGAGAATCTTCAACATATTTTCAGCCCATGCCCATAGATGCATCAATGGTCTCTTGGTCAATGGTCACCTGGAGACTTCCAGGCCATTGACTCTGTGGATTCTAGGCAATTCATTGAAAGCACTAACCAAAGACAATTACAAAGGCAAAGATTAAAATTCTAAATATTTTGGTAACTGAAGTATTCTCCTCCCATGTCACCTTTCTAATTCTTGTGGCCAGCAGTGTGCGAAGCAGCATGTAGAACCATCTGGGTACAATCCATATTCTCATTGCTCATAGGAAGCATATCCAATCACTTGCTTTGGTAATATGAATTTCACAGTATTGTATTGGTGCAGAAGCATGCCCATTATGTATGTACCAACTCACCTAATGTGCACTTTGCCGAATGCCATTCTCCAGCCTTCTCTCCTGCACCTTTTTCCTTTTCACAATTGGGTTGATATGCCTGTAGATAACTTATACTGCTGAAGTCTCCAATGCCAACTTAAATGTTTTTGAATGACTCTAGGGTTCATGTAAAATGGTTAAGTTGTACAATTGAAGCATGCTACAGCATACCACCTAACAGGTGAAAAACAACCAAGATTTTCTATTGATTGCTTTTCAAATCTTCTGATTCTTGTTGAAGTTTTGTTATTAATTGAGGTACCAATTAACAATACCCGTAACTTTAAGGGTTAAAATTCCATGTGTTTTGGTATTTGAAACATGTTCTTTGAAATAACAAACCATGTTATGTGCTGTGAAGATTAAAAGTCCTTGCAAAATGACAAATACATGCAATTAATTGGATAAATGCATTAAGTGCAGAATAATGTGAATTCACGAACGGTTCAGGTGGATTTCTACAATGGAAATCAAAATCCCCTAAAGCCCCAATTCAGGCTAGTACTCTCCTGTCTGAACATATAAATTAGGAGCACAATAAATTAGTTGGCACATCTAGCCTATTCCACCATTCAATAAGATCATGATTGATCTAACAGTGGCCTCAGCTCCAAATTCCTGCCTTCCCCACTAACCATTGACTCCATTATTAGTCAAGAATCTATTTCGCTCTACCTTAATAGCATTTCATTACCCCAGCACCACCCCCACCCCCCTCCCCCACTGGGCCAGGAAAGAGAGTTTCCAAAGACTGAGAGAAATCTCAACTCTCTTCATATTTGCAACACTTCAGGTCTAACCTCAGGAAATGTGACAAAGGTAGAGATCACTACACAGCTAAAAGATGTTATTGGAGTTTAACCCAACCAGGTGAGAATCAAGAAAAGATTAGCACATATAAACTTAAGAGAAAAGATAGGAAGCGTGAGAAGAATTAGTGCCTGTTGTTCACCATATTTCTGTATATCCTTGAACAAAGCACTAGGTGTGCAATATTACTGCTTTCAAAGTGCCATCCCTTATGGGCATCCTGAAAGATGTAGCAAGATGGTTTTACCTTTATTATCACATATAGTTAATAAACAGATTGGTATAAACAACTATCTTAGAATTCAAAGAAAAAGATGGTGCTGTCAGTGTAAAGCCCTTATTGTCATACCTTCATGATACATTAATGTGAAGATGCTCCTGTGTGTAACAAAGAAAATGGTTTCATTGAACTGTTAAAATGAAACAATGGTAGTTCAGTCAAAGAATGCTTACCTTGAACTTCACTAGCACAGTAAGAAAAACCTCAATGTCGTGTCTGTTCAGAATTTTAGCAAATTCACTGGAGGTGAATGTGGCAGTGACTTTGCTTTTAAATTTTCAATGGAAGCTAACAATTCTGAAAGGAACGAAACTTTGAATTAAGTGCAGAAAAGTGTGAGGTAGTTCACTTCAGAAGAAGTGACAGGAATACAGAGCTCTGGGCTAATGGTAAAAGTTTTGGCAGTGCAGATGAACAGTGAGATCTCGGTGCATAAATTCCTGAAAGTTGCCACCCAGGGTGATAGGGTTGTTAAGAAGGCAGATGGTGTGTTGGCATTTATTGGTAGGGGGATTGAGTTTCGGAGCCACAAGGTCATGCTTCAGCTGTACAAGACGCTGATAAGGCCGCACCTGGAATATTGCATGCAGCTCTGGTCACTGAGCTTTGGAAAGGGTTCAGAGGAAATTTACTAGGATGTTGCCTGTATGGAAGGAAGGTCTTATGGAGGAAAGGCTGAGGGACCTGAGGCTGTTTTCGTTGGAGAGAAGAAGGTTGAGAAGTGACTTAATCGAGACGTATAAGATAATCAGAGGCTTAGATAGGGCGGACAGTGAGAGACTTTTTCCTCAGATGATGAAAGCTAACACGAAGGGACATCGCTTTAAATTGAGGGGTGATAGATTTAGGACTGATGTCAGAGGTAGTTTCTTCACTCAAAGTAGTAGGGGCTTGGAACGGCCTGACCGCAACAATAGTAGACTCGCCGACGTTAAGAGCATTTAAAAGGGCTTTGGACATGCATATGAATAATAATAGAATGGTGTAGGTTAGATGGGCACCAGATTATTTTCACAGGTTGGCACAACATCAGGGCTGAAGGCCTGTACTGCGTTGTAGCGTCCTATGTTTTATGATTGACATGATCTGATTGTCTGCCTGTTGTCTGCTCGATGATAATAGTTTTCTTTGAAAGTAGGAGAGTGAAATATGCTCTCATACTCTGTGCCAGTTCATAACTTGTGGGCAAACAGGGGGAACCTATCAGCAGACTGTTCATCATGTTTCTGTCCAAAGTCAATGTATTGGTCAATAAGGCCAGCTCAAAAAGGGGGCAGTGAGAAAATAGCCCAAACACTAAGTGTTCTCCTATGATATAAATACTCCCCAATAGATTTTGTTAAAAACTTTCATGAGGTTTGACAGTTCCTATAGACCTCATCTGCATTTCTAAATAATTCTCCTGCTGCTTCTAGTGTTGCACCATCTTAAATCCAAAACTCTGCTCGCATTGCTTCGCAGTTAGTTTCTTTGGATGTCCAAATCTGCCCTGAACCCATCTCATTATAATTTTCTTCCTTGCCCATGAAGGAGATCTGGCCTCCATTCTGGATTTTACAGTTGCCCATCAGTCAGGGCACCCTCGCTATTTTCAAGTAATGTACTGAACAATAACATTGGGTTAACAACCCAACTTCATCATGTCAGTTTCCTATATCTTGGGAGGTGAGCTGACCTAGTTAAAAGATTTGGAGGTGCCAGTATTGGACTGAGTTGGATAAGGCCAAAAATTACACTACACCAGGTTATTGTTCAACGGGTGTTTTAGAAAACTGTAGCTTTCAGAGCACTGCTCCTCCACTAGCACCTGGTGAAGGAGCAGTGCTCCAAAAACTAATGTTTTCAAATAAACTTGTTGGACTATGATCTTGTGTCATAGATAAAGGAAGCCTGCCTAACCTATTTTTAAAGAAACCAAGCAAGCAGTTAGGCTTGCTGAAGGCCCAGCCTTAGGGGAGCCAATGGCCTAGTGGCATTAACACTGGATTGTTCTGGGGGTCCAGATTTGAATCCCATGATGGCAGATGGTGCAGTTTGTATTCAATAAAATCTTTATGTTTAATGATGACCATGATTTTATTTTGGGAGGAAAACCTACCCAATTCACTAATGTCCTTTAGGGAAGGAAACTTCTATCCTTTCCAGGTCTGGCCCACATTTGGTTCTGTACCCATGGCAACATGGTTGACTCTTGACTGCCCTCTGGGCAATTAATTCTGGCCTAGCCAGTGATGCCCCCATCCAATGAATAAAAATTGACTGATTATTGTTGTGCGTTGAGTTCCTATTTTCATTAGGCAGATGAGGAAAAAAATTACATATGCATCTTATCAAATATGAGGAGGTGACACAAGGACTGATCAGAAGATTCCCAAGTTGGGCTATGGCCACATGTAACAGATGAGTCTGAGTCTCTTGATGAAGGTGAAGGCTTTTCGATGCTATTAGATTTTTGACTCTTGTTAAGTGACTCTATCAAATGAGAGAATGAGAGGGGAGAGGCTGGCACTTTCTGGATAATTACCTAACCATTTCCCCACCAGACATCCAACCTTAACATGTAATTTGGTACAGGATTCTACTGCCAAGGCTACTTGTCCACCTTCCCACTGGCAGCTGCTAATTGCATGTCCAATCTCGTTAAGTCAAGGCGACACAGTAAGTGGACCACACAGCTCCTGTTCCACCTCCCTCACCCCATGAAAAACCAGGGAAAAACTAAACTTAACTGAGGTCAGAAACAGATGATTTTATAGGGATGCTAGATGATTACACTGGCCGTAAAAGATCAGTTCTGTCAATAAGGTTTGATGAAGTAGTGTGGGAAGAGTCTGGAATGGAACATAAACAAAAGAGTCAAGTTGACTTAGAATGGAGTCCAAGAGTATGTGGAAGAAGTTAGAAATGGAATTGAGTCACAGTCAGAGTGCCCATAATCTTATCCAAAAATGGAGCTGAGTCAAAGAGCCAAATGGCCTAATCTTGTTCCCAACTCTTATGCTCATATGTAATTTTATATACTTAGGCAGTTGAATGAAACTAGGTAAAAGTGAGGACAGCAGATGCTGGAAATCAGACTCTATATCAGAGTGGTGCTGGAAAAGCACAGCAGGTCAGGCAGCATCCAAGGAGCAGGAAAATTGACATTGATTTTCCTGCTCCTTGGATGCTGCCTGACGAGTTAAATGAAACTACCTGTTCCTATATTGTCAGTTCTGCATAATCCTATGTAAAGCAGAATGAGATCAAACTTGTTGCCGCGCCTAATCCTCTACCGCAGCATCTAAAACAAAATACAAGCTTGCACAGAAAATATCTCAAAGTACTTCAGGCAATTGACTACATTTCTGCAGTGCTTGTTACATAGGCTCCATTCACCAAGATGTATTTCCTTAACTTATTGCAGCCATAATTTTATACAACTGCGACCAAGATTAGCTTAATTTAAACCTGTCGTCTGTGATAATGCATAGTTCTCTCAGGAAGCAGGAACAACATCTTGCGTGTCATTAGCAGAAACCTGCTTTTGGAGGATGCAATAGAAATTACTTCCATCTGGATCTGGGCCATGGATGAGCCAAATGGGGATGTGAGAGGTGACAGGGAATGATTAGGAGTAAAGAGATATATGCAGAAACATAGGTTTATGAAATAATGTTTCCGATCATTTTACAGGAAGCATTTTCAGTTTGCGTTATGGTATTCATGGCTCTGATTCATCATAAGCATTTCTACTATTAGTCTAGCAAGTACAAAGAAATGTGAATGATAAACTGTACGAGGAGCGTAGAATTTGTATATATATTTGCGATGTAAATGTCATCGATGCCGGATACACTTGGGGATCCTGCAGCTTCTAGGACTCAACATTGAGTTCAATAACTTTAGTGCTTGAATCCATCCGTCCATGTTTAGTACCCAACCAACACCAAGTCCTGTTATGACATGGGTTGCTTTTAGCACAGTAAACAATTCTCATGAACTCCTCAGCCCATTATCACATTATATGGATTGCATTCAGCACAGCTAACCCATTTTTTCCTATTCTTACCTCTTATTATCACTTATTCAGCTTTTTGTCTGTTCAGG
The DNA here is from genome assembly GCF_047496795.1 of Chiloscyllium punctatum. Lineage (NCBI taxonomy): Eukaryota > Metazoa > Chordata > Chondrichthyes > Orectolobiformes > Hemiscylliidae > Chiloscyllium > Chiloscyllium punctatum. The sequence continues at coordinate 20,152,939 of NC_092747.1, read as the reverse complement.
CTTGCTATCCATGATCTCCTTGCTTGCTGAACCCTTTCATCTCTCTCTCTCTCTCTGTCTCTCTGGATTGCATCTCCACTTACTTGCTCACCTCTGCTTTAACCCTACCCCTCACCCCAATTTGGGTTCAGTATAAATAACACTTTCTCCCCGCTGCCAACAGTTCTGAAGAAGATTCAGCAGACTCAAAATGTTAATATTACTTTCTTGCAATAGATGTTGCCAGACCTGCTGAGCTTATCCAGCAATTTCTGTTTTTGTTATAGGAACAAGCTGTTGAAATGATGTTAAGCTCTGGAAGAGTTAATGCTGAGGCATTTATTAAGAACTGCCACATAGACTTCAAATGGACTTTGAAATGGAGAACAATTGGATCTTGAAGGAGATTGGCCTACCATCTAGATGTCCCTCGTAACCTGGTAACCACATCTATCATACAAATGTAATCTGTACTTCAATGCTATCATAACAATAAACTAAATGAATCTTGTCTGAGGCAATATACTCTTTGTTAAACTATCCAATGGTTTTCCAATACCACACTAGACCAGTTAGGTTAGTTAGATCACAATCTGAAAGGAAGATTCAGATATACCCAAGTATCTTTCACCATGGTGGCTGTGATGAAAATTCATTATCCAACACAAAAGTTTCTTTGACCTTTTTTCTCAATCTAGGTGCAGCCAGGCACTTAAGAAATTTAGACATAATCAGGGTGTTATTATGATAAGAAATTAAATACATCAAAGGCATTTTTCTCATTACCAAGCCATGGTGTCAAGGAGGAGAAAGTGAGGACTGCAAATGCTGGACAGAGTCAAAAGTTGTGTTGCATATACCAAACAGCCCTGCCACCCTGTGGCCAACCACTTCAATTCCCCCTCCCATTCCCCTAACGACATGCAAGTCCTGGGCCTCCTCCACCACCAGATCAATGCCACCGGCCGACTGGAGGAAGAACGCCTCATCTTCTGCCTCGGGACACTACAACCACATGGCATCAACATTGACTTCACCAGTTTCCAAATCTCCCCTCCACCCACTTCATCCTAGATTCAACCCTCCAACTCAGCAATGCCCTCTTGAACTGTCCTACCTGTTCATCTTCCTTCCCACCTATCCACTCCACCCTCCCACGGACCTACCACAATCACCCACCACCTGCATCTACTTATCACCTTCCAAGCTACCCTCCTCCCACCCCGACCCCCACTCCCACTGTCCTTTTTATCTCTCAGCCCCCTTCCCCAGCTCCCTCCCTCAAGGCTGTTGCTATGGCCTTGCTATGCACAAGTTGGTTGCTGGGATTTCCTGTGTTAGAACAGTGATCAGACTTCAAAAGCATTTCACAGGCTGTAACTGACTTTGCAACTTCCCTTAGGTTCTCATCGACACACTATAAAAATAGGTTTGTTCTTAACAAAGAGCAAAATCAGACAGCTATGCATGACGATATGGTCTTGGAAGGGCAATAGATTAGACAAGCAAAAATGGGTACTGCAGATGCTGGAGATTAGAGTCAAGATTAAAGTGGTGCTGTAAAAGCACAGCAGGTCAGGCAGCATCCAAGGAGCAGGAAAATTGACATTTTGGGCAAAAGTCCTTCATCAGGAATAGATTAGACAGGCCAGAGGTTAACTAACTCCAGCCTTGACCAGTGATCAGGACGTTGTGTGCCCAGCTCCCAAGCCAGCACTTAAAAATGGGATAACATTAACTTCAGTGGGAGTGGAACACTTAACAGTAACAGATCTTCTGCCCAGGTGAAAGCAAAAATTGAGTGTGTTGCATAAAAAGCACTGGTTTTCTGCTCTTAGTATAGTCAAACGCGACTATTATAATTCATGCTTATCTCCCATGTGTCAATGTCAGATAAAAACTTAAGTCAAGGTGCTGTCTCATGTTCCATGACCTAGTTTGCTGTTAAAGATATGATAGTGCTACTTGAAAGAACAGTCGGAAGTTTGACCAGTTCTTCCCAAATCACACTATCAAAACTGACCAAAAACCTATTAATAAATCATTCTTCTCATTGCTTCTTTAAGGATGTGTCATGCACAGTGGCTCAGTGGTTTGCTCTGCTGCCTCACAACCAGGGACCTGGGCTCAATTCCAGCCTCAGGTGACTGTCTGTGTGGTGTTTGCACATTCTCCCTGTGTCTGCGTGAATTTCCTCCGGGTGCTCTGGTTTCCTCCCACAATTCAAAGATGTGCAGGTTAGGTGGATTGGCCAAGTTAAATTGCCCGTTGTGTTCAGGGATGTGTAGGTTAGGTGCCTTAGCCAGGGGGAATGTAAAAATAATAGGGGTAGGGGATTGGGTCTGCATGGGTTACTCTTCGGATAGTAAGTGTGGACTTGTTGGGCCAAATGGCCTGTTTCCACACTGTAGAGATTCTATGAAATAATTTGCTGATGTTCTAGCCCATGAACCAAGTCACTGAACTTTTTAACCCTGACATGTCAGACATAATTTGGAAAGATAGAAGACAGCCTGCAAGTGCAATTCATGTTATTTTGAACTCTTTGTCCTCAGAAGGAGAGTTCATATAAAAGGTGGGACATGCAAGTTGCAGGGCAATTGCAAAGTCTGACAAATTGCAAAGAACTCACAACATACTGAGACTGACACTATCAACAGGCTGGTAACTAACTATATGTGTGTATGCACAATAAGTGGCTTGGATCCAGTAGCAGAATTCTCAGCTCAGCATGTAGCACATGGCATAAATTACCATATGTTTCGTTGAAGGCTACAGCATTGTTTTTACTGACTTCTGGGGAAAAAAAAATTGATGAAAGGAATATCAAACTGTGTAAATTAATAATCGCAGCTGAATACTGGAGGAAAACAATGGAAACACCTTTAGGCAAGAATGCACTGATGTCCCTTTGCATAGGCTGCATCTTTGCCTGGGGAATTTCAGTCACCCAAACACCTTGTTGCATTCCCATTAAGTTACTATTTTCGATATCAACCTTCATTTTCTTGAAAATATACCCAGAAAAAAATATTCTCATGGCCACTGGCTCCTGTGTACGAAAAAATAATGAATCTCTAACTTCAAAACTATTTTGACAGTAGCTATGATACAACACCTGGTGCAACAACCAAATATCTCCAACCATAATGATAAGCAAAACTTTCTTTCTCTGTTTTGTCTTTGATTCCTCTTCACTTAATTAAATACCTTTTGTTGATATACATCCAAAAATGCCATACTTGAAAAATAGAGACAAATACTGTGGATTTATGCTTTAGACTGCCACTTGCCCTTTTCAAAACTTGGCAGTCTGTTTTATTGTGTGCATTGCCAATAAGATATAAACCAAACAAGAGCCTGATTTCCTCTTAGAAGTATAACCACTTTCCCACTTACTTCTGTTTTCTAATGAGTGTGAAACTTAATCCTCGATGAATTGCAATGAATTTTGATGAGCAGCTCAGCATACATAAAATCTCAAGCCATGACCACCTCTCCCCTGCTCCGATAAATTTCTTTTACTGCTTTCCTCTGAGGACTGGTTTGATCTTTGAGATAGGTGGGTCAACTTTAGATTCCAAGGAATTTCTCCGAGGAAAACCAAAGTCTATGAAGCTAACCAAATATCACATGAAAGGAATTTTACCAACTTTCACCATTTTAGTGATAAATTGATGAAAGTGGATCACTGGCTGTGATGGAACTCACCTGATTGTAATGAAAGTGACAATCTCCCTTTCATATTTATGCATTTATTAAGGCATAGTTTGTGCTCATAATGGATGTGCTGGATGTAATTTCTGTAACTGCATTCTTTAGGGTTCTTATGCTACAGTGTTTGTGTCCCTAGTTCTAAACCAGGAGACTCAGTTCAAGCCCCACCTGCTTCAGAGGTATATAACATACCTGAAGAGGTTAATTAGTGTATCTGTTCTGGGGCTCAGCACTAATATGCATTGTGGCTCTCAATCCAGCACCACTAGAGGGACCTTTTAAGGTGCTTATGGCGATGTGGTAATGTCCCTACCTCCAGAGATGTGTAATAAAATCACTGAACAGTTTGATATGAAAATTATCTGAAGGGACCCGTTTCTTCTTCATGAGTTCCCTGCCGGAAATAGATCCATCCCACCGTGTTGGAAATCCCACCCCAGCTAGGGAAAGGAAACGGAGTGAGTGTGAATCTACCTGAGCTAGAGCAGGGTTCGAACCGTGTGTAGCTGTCTGAGCCATGATAGCGGTCTAACCAACCACCCACTCACTGACTTTCAGTAGAAGGTGTCATTAAACCAGTAGAAAGACAGCAAAGTACTTTTCAGGTATTTTTCAAGGCTCTAATATGTAAAACTATGCATTGCAAAATCCCATGGTATATAGATTAAAATGGAAATTTACCAAAACCTATCGATATAAAAATGCTTGGGGCATATCAGGAAGGGAGAGGGTGTGTTTCCCTCACAGTTGCACTCTCATGTTCTCCTCCCCACTTTAAGGCTTCCCTCTGGTACCTGCCCTAAGAACCTCACAACTACCTACATCCTGGCTCCAAGACAGCATTGGGGATGACCAAATATGGCACAGGGACTGGATTGGGAAGTTTCATCCTAAACCAATTAATGCCTCTGCAAAACCAAACTTTTCACTTGCAGGCTCCCAACTGAGTTTTTAAGTTAGTAGCACAGAGAACACAACACACTATAAAATACAACACTTGCTGGAATTCCACGAAGATAAAGGCAAGCATGGTTCCTGTCTTACATTCTTGCCCCTTGGCATTTTGCATAGTGCATTGAGAAAACTGTGCTGAAGTTTCAAAGAAGCAACAGATGTGCAAATCCCAATCGAGGAAATTCAAGAGCCATAGTTCAATATTGTCGTGGTTACTTCAACAAATGGTCAAATTGTTTGAGGGAGAGGAAGCCATATATTCAAACATAGCATACAGTAACATTGTGAAGGATATGGGCCAATGGATGTAGCGAACAATGTACTTCCTTCATTTTGATTATGAATTTATGCATGAGAAACACAGGGGAATTTAAGGAATTGGTTGCTTGTTTCCATGAAGCAGGAGTCTAAACTTAAAAAATATTTCGCTATTATTGGCTTCAGTTCACTTGATCATTGGTTCTCAGGCATTGTTAATACAACCAGCCATTAATCCTTTGGGGAATATCTTCAAGTTTACTGCAAGTAGGGCAGACTTAGTTCTCTCATGATTGCTCAAGCAATATGACTGGATGCCTATCCACTGATCAGAACACTGTTTTTTTTTTCTTATTGAATAAACACAGTTCTATTTTTAACCATGAGAATAATCCATTTTCTGGGATATAAGGAATAAGATATACAGAATGGGAGCAGGAGCAGGACTTTCAAGTCTGCTAGCTCCACGATTCAAGATTAGATTCCCTACAGTGTGGAAACAGGCCATTCAGCCCAACAAGTCCACACCGACCAACTGAAGAGTAACCCACCCAGACCCATTCCCTTACCCTATGTTTACCCCTGACTAATGCACCTACCGCTATGGGCAATTTGGCATGGTCAATTCACCTGACCAGTATATCTTTGGGTTGTGGGAGGAAAGCGGAGCACCCAGAGGAAACCCGCACAGACAAAAGGAAGAATGTGCAGACCCAATCCCCTACCCTTATAACTTTTATATTTCCCCTGGCTAAGACACTTAACCTAAACATCCCTGAACACTACAGGCAATTTAACTTGGCCAATCCAACTAACCTGCAGATCTTTGGACTGTGGGAGGAAACCAGAACATCTGGAGAAAACCCACGCAGACACAGGAAGAACATACAAACTCCACACAGTCACCCAATGCTGGAATTGAACCCAGGTCGCTGGCACTGTGAGGCAGCAGTGCTAACCACTGCACCACCATGCCACCTGCTGATCAGTACTCTTCTTCCCCAATATGTCCTTTCTTCATGATTCCCATATCCCTTAAATTCCATAGGAGTCAAAATCTATTGACCTTAACATCAGAGCATCCATTGTGTCCAGTTTTAGAAAGCTCCTAACATTTTCAATACATTGAGAGAAAAAAAAGATTCCCCTCAGTCCTAAAAAAGTTGACACTTTATTTGTAAGTAATGACCCCATATTCTGCATATTACAGACATGGGACACATTTTCTCAGGAAAATATCGGAGGAATTTTACATGATTCCATCGACCACCTCTCATTATTCAGTAATCCAGGATATATAAACCTAGTGTACACAGTCTTTTCTCATAGGTCAGTCACGTCATCCAGGAATCATCGTCGCTAAATTCCCTCAAGAGCAAGGATGCCTTTCCTCAGGTCAGGAGACCAAACTGTGCACAATACTCCAGTTGTGACCTCACAAATGAACTGTACTTTGCTTTCTAACAAAAGATAACCAAGCAGTTATTTTCCCAATTGCCTATAGTATCTGCATGATAACTTCCTGTGATTCATGTGCAAAGACAGTCAGTCAGTTTCCACTGAAGGCAAACTTACCCAATTTCTACCATTTTAAAAAAATGTTTTTTTTAAACCTACCAATGTGGATAACGTCACACTTTGCCCCATTGTAAGTTGGTTGCCATGTTCTTGCAAATTCATCCAAACACTTTACATTCTCTCGAGCGCTAACTTTCTCACCTAACTTTGCATCACCAGCAAATTTGGACAAATCCAACTATTAATGGTTATTGTACCCAGATGTAGACTGCCAATCTGAAAGTGTCCTGTTTATCCACCCTCTCTTCTCATTAACTAATCCTTAATTAATGCAACTATATTGCACCCAATCCTATGAGTCTTAATTCAGTGCAATAACCTCTTGTGAGACAGAGTGATAGAGTCATAGAGAGGTACAGCATTGAAACAGACCTTTCAGTCCAACACGTCCATGCTGACCAGATATTCCCAAACCAATCTAGTCCCACCTGCCAGCACTTGGCCTATATCCCTCCAAACCCTTCCTATTCATATAGGAGAAAGTGAGGACCAAATGCCTCTTAAATGTTGCAATTATACTGGCATCCACCAATTCCTCTGGCAGCTCATTCCATACACGTACCACCATCTGCACGAAAAATTTGCCCCTTAGGTCTCTTTTATATCGTTCCCCTCTCAATCTAGATCTATGCCCTCTAGTTCTGCACTCCACGATCCCAGGGAAAAGACTTTGTCTATTTATCCTATCCATGCCCCTCATAATTTTGTAAACCTCTATAAGGTCATCCCTCAGCCTCCGACGTTCCAGGGAAAACAGCCCCAGCCTGTTCAGACTCTCCCTATTGCTCAAATCCTCCAACCCTGGCAACATCCTTGTAAATCTTTTCTGAACCCTTTCAAGTTTCACGACATCTTTCCGATAGGAAGGAGACCAGAATTGCATGCAATATTCCAACAGTGGCCTAACCAATGTCCTGTACAGCTGCAACATGACCTCCCAAACTCCTGTACTCAATACTCTGACCAATAAAGGAAAGCATACCAAACGCCTTCTTCACTATCCTATCTACCTGCGATTTCACTTACATGGAGTTATGAACCTGCACTTCAAAGTCTCCTTGTTCAGCAACACTCCCGAGGACCTTATCATTAAGTCCATAAATGCTGCTAAAATTTTCTTTCCCAGAATGCAGCACCTCACATTTATCTAAATTAAACTCCATCTGCCACTTCTCAGCCCATTGGCCCATCTGATCAAGATCCCGTTGTAATCTGAGATAACTTTCTTCGCTGTCCATTACTCCTCCAATTTTGGTGTTGTCTGCAAACTTACATCTTGGTAGACCAAAAAATGATCATCAACATCACTCTCCTTTCAAGAAAAACAATTTCTTATGGATATCTTGAGAGTAACCACTCCACAAGCATGAGATAAGTTGAGGGAGAGGACTGCCTGAACTATCACAGATGCAGGTACCACATTTTAATCATCTAGCCAACTGAGTTCACCAAACCCCATATGTGACACTTCATTGGTAGTGAAAGAGGAGAGGCAATGGCCTCGTACTATCACTACACCTCTTAAGAGACCCAGCTAACATTCTGTTGACCTTGGTTTGAATCCTGCCATGGAATTTGAATTCAATACAAAGTCTTTTCCCTGGGGTGGTGGAGTCTAGAACTAGAGGGCATAGGTTTCGACTGAGGAGGGGAAAGATATAAAAGGGACCTAAGGGGCAACATTTTCACGCAGAGGGTGGTACGTGTATGGAATGAGTTGCCAGAGGATGTGATGGAAGCTAGTACAATTGCAACATTTAAAAGGCACTTGGATGGGTATATGAATAGGAAGGGTTTGGAGGGATATAGGTCAGGTGCTGGCAGGTGGGACTGGATTGGGTTGGGATATCTGGTCGGCGTGGATGGGTTGGACTGGAGAGTCTGTTTCCATGCTGCACATCTCTATGACTCTATGACTCTAATAAAAATCTGGAATTTAAAATCTAATGATGGCCATTAAGCTGTTATCAATTGTCAAAAGAGCAGTGGTTCATGACTGGCCTTTATGGGAGAAAATTTGCCATCGTCTCCTGGTCTGACCTACATGTGACTTCAGACCCACAATGATTTGGTTGACTCTCTACTGCCCTCTGGGCAACTAGGAATGGACAATAAAATCCTGGCCTTACTAGTGACTCCCACATCCTGTGAATGAATAATAAAATGTGCACTGTGCACACTCATTCCCTGCTAACCATCTTGGAGGAGAAATTGTGGACTGCAGATGCTGGAGATCAGAGTGGAGAGTGTGGTGCTGGAAAAGTGCAGCAGGTCAGGCAGCATCTGAGGAGCAAGAGGATCGACGTTTCGGGCATAATTCCTGATTATAAAACCTCGACTGCTAATCATCTTGTTTGTTATATCCTTCAAAAATTGCTCAAATGTATTCCCTTTCCATAAGTTTTATTATTTTGCTTATTCATGTTATGATTTATTTGTGCCCTGTCAACAAGTTCCTAATAAAAAATTTGTTAGGCCACTGATGTTAGACTAATTCTGCTAAACTTCCTCATTGTCTTTTTCCACCTTTCTTAAATAATGAGGTAATGTTTGTTACCTTTCAGAGAGGGAACTGCCTTAGAACCTACATAATTCTACCTTTAATGAAAAACAACACACATATACACAAACTGCAAGACTGAGAAAAAAGTGTAATTTTTTGCAGCCTGTTATTTTAAAAGTATTTTGGCTAAGTGATAGTTAACCTCCGGGTAAAGGAGATGTTGAATGTTGAGCAGTAACCGCTGAGCGGTAACTGTTCTTACTGCTATGTCTTCCTGGATCAGTTTTGGATGGCTGAATACTCTTTTCTGGAGACCAATTCTAAAATCTTCTTTAGGAAACCTCCATGAGGTGGTGATAAGGTTTTCCAGTAAGTCTTCATCTCACATTTTAATGAGAGGACTTACAGAAAAAGTGAGAGAGGGCGAAGGGCTGTTGCTCCTCAGGTACATTATCTCAGACTCCTTCAGTGTCTGTCTTAAAAACTTTGGCTTTTTCCATACTTCCACAAACTGGGGTATGTAGCCTCTCTCTGAAAATATTCTGGACTGGATGTCTACACTTGAATACAGTGCTCCTTGCAAGTGCAATATCATCCCTCATGTTCCTTTGCAAAGTATCTCTTTCAAAATTTGAAGATATATAACACATATAAAATTGGCCCAATTTATAATATTAAAAAATAATATTTGAATCATGCACCTTTATAAAATATACTCTGAGGAGTTTAATTGTTACTTTAAACACTCACCTTCTTCTCATGGAGTCTGAACTGTTGTTCCCTTTCGATTTAGCATTCATTCAATTCTCCCCTGATGAGTACAAAATGAAAAAACTTCAATAAAATTTCTCTCTTTTCAGCAAAACTTTATCAAGGTTTTATTTTACAAGAACTGAATGGCCTTAATGTTTCAGGTCATGTACTCCAACCATTGTCTGAGGAATGCCCAAACAGGTGAATGAAGTAGTTATATATAATGGAGATTGAGAATATATTCAGGAGTCTACTGGTTGCTCAGCATACTGAGGTTGTAAGAATTCAAAACATGTTCTTGCTGCTGGTTGGTTGACTATGTAGAATGGATGGTAATACGTCTTTTAAGCGAAGATAGACAAATATCCGTGCTGTGAAGACCACTTTCTTAGGGAATGGTGTAGTACTGGTAGATCGCAATGGCATCTGTGATACACCTAATGTGTGTATGATGGGAGAAATAAGCCTAGATTTGGGCCAATGGATGGGGTAGTTATGAAACTGAGCATGTTTGATGATAGCTGAGCTGTCCCATTCATTAACCTATTACAAATATGACAGTCTGACCTTGTTTTATATGCAAACATATGCTATTCAATCAGTGAGTGATCTGACTATAACATCAAATCTGCATTCTTGCCTATCCTGGGTAACATCTCATCCTTTGCTTAACAAGAATCTCTGATCAAGCTTCCTAACATCTCTCTTTGTCACCGAATTGCAGAATCATTAAAGCAAAGAAAGAAATCATTCAGGCCATTGTGTCTGCCACAGCTCATTAAATGAGCATTATTACCTACTGCCAATGTCCTGTCCTTTCCTCATATCTTTGCATGTTACTTCTATTCAAACAATCATTTAATACCATATTGAATGCCTCAGTTGAACTTAACTCCACCATCTTTTCAGGCAGTACATTCCATAATGTGGTTCAAAGTCAAATTTTGTCTGATTCATTAGTTTGAGGTACCTTGAAATGTTTTATTTATGTTAGAGGCACTATATAAATGCAAGTTCTTGCTAACTAATGCCCTGCAAGAAAACAAATGACAGCAAATCATTGCCCCAATTAAAACCTCAAGGAGGCTTTGGTTAATGCTCTAGTACATGATTTCGATGTGAAGTCAATGTCGCCCACGCATCAAAGTCCTGGCAGAATCCACAGAGCTCAGTGAATACACTCAGGCAATGCTGGCATTAACTTCATAAAGAAGCTGTCACAATATTTGAATAGCACAGTGCTTCTATTTTAATCTAGAAAGAGTTGGCTGTGAAGCAATCTATTGAAATGCATACGTAGTCACGATGTTTTAGCTTTCCAGCAGCATTTTGGAGAGCAGTGGGGAGGATTGAATTCCTATAGATTTTTCTCTTGTCTACTTCTCCATCCTATTGAGCTCTCGACATTGAATATCTATAACCCTTTGTGATGGCTGCTTTGCATTTTATATACTGGTGGTAAATATCTATGCACTGGATTCATTTTATTTGTAATTCTCACTTATGTCACCCACTGTTTCTTCCAAAGTGTCTCTTTCCTTTCCTATCCTGTGCTCTTTGTATTGCTCTGACATGATATACATGATAGTTTGATCTTTTACTTGGACTGTGCCCCAATACCTTTGCACTTGATCAATCAAAAGAACAGACTGAAATCATCTTGTTGTGTTTATCAACGTCCCTACCAGTTTGGTTCTTAGAAGTTGGAAGAGATCATAAACACTGGGGAATTTCCTGCTTTTGAGGCATCTGTTATCCTGAACGATAAAGCTGAATTAGCCAACATTTCTGTCACTATAAAGACATGTGCATGAGTGAGTCTGGCTTCAAAGGTATATGTAAATATATTCTTAAGTGAGTGCCCAGTGTAAGCATCTTTGAAGTAGATGGGAAGTTACAAAGACAACAGCTAAAGCTTTTATGACAGAGTTACTAAAGCAAAAACAACTGAAAGAGAACAATTTAGCAAGTGTATCTACCACTCTCTTGTTAAAAACTGAACACAGGATTATGCCACATGAGTTTTTAGAGCCATTAATCATTCTGGGATATAGGTAAGAACAATCTATTAGTCATCATTCCTTCCTTGCTCATCCTGCTTTACCTACCAAAGTCCATTAATGGTCTTCCTATATGATCCTGCTTTTTTAAGGACATGTCTTTTCAAAACACACAATGTATTTCATGGGGAATGGGCATCAATGTCAAGACCAGTATTTACTGCCCATCCGTAACTGACCTGGGGAAGGTTGTAGAAAGCTGCCTTCTTGAACCATTGCAGTCCTTGAGTTGTAGGGGCATCGACAGTACTGTTAGAAAGGGAGTTCCAGGATTTTCACTCAGTGACAGTGAAGGAACAGTGATGAATTCCTAAGTCAGGATTTTGTCTAATTTGAAGTGAAACTTGCAGGTGCAGTGCTCCCAAATACCTGCTGCTCTTGTCCTTCTAGATAGTAATGGTTGTGGGTTTAGAAATTGCTGTTTTAAGGGACTTGTTGAGTTGCTTCAGTGTATCTTGAGCTGCTGCTGGTACATACCACTGATGCTGTGCATTGGTGGTGGAGCAAGTGAATGGTTAATGTGGCAAACAGGGTGCCTAACAAGTAGGTGGCTTTGCCCTGGATGGTACCAAGCTTCATGAGCGCTGGTGGATGTGTAATCATCCAGGTAAATGAAGAGGATTTCATCACACTGCTGACTTGTTCCTTGTAGATATTGGACAGTCTCTGGGGAGTCAGAAAGTGAATTACTCACTTTAGAATTCCTAGCCTCTTACCTCCTCTTGGAGCCACTGTACTTCTAAGTTCAGTTTCCTGCCAATGGTAAACCCCACCATAATGATAGTGGAATATTCAGTAATGGTAATACCATTGATGGACAAAGGAAGATGGCTGGCTTCTCTCTCATCGGAAGTGGTCATTGAGTGGCATTTGTGTGGTGCAAATGTAACTTATCAAGCAAAGAATTCATCTTCTACTCTTCTGGTAGAAGTCACGTGATACAATGGCAATTAAGTTGTTAGTTAATTGTACAAATTAATTTCTTATTAATTAGTCTACAACGGACCCAAATATTATCCGAGGAAACCCAGTGCTGGCAAGCCTTTGTAACAATTGGTCTAAAGTGCTATTGAGCGATGGTGATGTCGTATAATGCCACTGTTCTAGTAAACCAGATTAATCATCTGAAGACACACATTCAAGTCACACTACAGCAGCTGATGGTATTTGAATTCAATTAAGAAAATTCTGGAATTAAAAGCAGTACTAATTGGTAATGCAGGCCATCGCAATTGTAATCAATTAGGCAAAAGTGAGGACTGCAGATACTGGAGATCAGAGTCAAGCTTAGAGTGGTGCTGGAAAAGCACAGCAGGTCAGGCAGCATCCAAGGAACAGGAAAATCAATGTTTCAGGCAGGAACTCTTCACCAGGAAGGGCTGATGAAGGGCTCCTGTCGATTTTCCTGCTCCTTGGATGCTGCTTGACCTGCTGTGCTTTTCAAGCACCATTCTAACCTTGACTCTGATCTCCAGCATCTGCAGTCCTCACTTTCGCCTGGAATGGTTGGGAGCCTGGTATAGATCTTCTTCCTAAGGACTGGCGGTTTCTGTGAAGGAATGGCTCCCAGATTGCAGTCTCACAATTGAAGATGTATGTTTGTCTTCCTATTCTATGCATGAAGATATTGTTGCTTTCCTCTCTTCTAAATCTCTGAAGTTTATTATTGTAACTAAGGCTCTCAATTTCTTAAATGCTTTCACCCCTTCACCATTTTTACACTGTCATCGGGCTGAACATTTAATTTAACAAATTTGGAAACAAAAGGGCTATTTTTACAATTGTCAGTTATTTTGATATTTTTAACAATTCCAATGCTCTGCCTTGAGTTTCCTTATCATTTGTGAACTCAGAAAACCAAGATGCATGGTAATTATTGTCACATGCCAAACAGTCACCAGTGTTATACCCTATTAATGTCCAATACTGCAAGCAGGATTGTAATTGAAGTTGTAGTTAATGAAATATTGGTTAACAGCAGGTTTAGATGATAATTTCATTTGAATCAAAAACAGGGAACATGGACATGGGACCAGCAATTGATCATTTGGCCTTTCAAGACTGCTCCATCATTCAGTAATTTAATCAGGTTATGGTCACAGTATTTTAGAACAGAGAATCATAAAATCTATAAAGTGCAGAAACAGATCATTTAGCCCAACGAGTTCAAGTCAACCCTCCAAAGGGCATCCCATCCAGATCCATCCCCCTACACTATCCCTGTAACCTTGCATTTCTCATGGCTATCGCACCTAGTCTACACATTCCTGAACACAATGGGTATTTTAACATGGTTAATCCACCTAATTTACACATCTTTGAACAGTGGAAGGAAACGAAAGCATCCAAAAGAAACCCATGCAGGTATAGGGAGAACATACAAATGTCATACAGACAGTTGCCGAAGGGTGGAATCAAACTTAGGTCCCTGGGGTTGTGGAGCAGCAATGCTAACGACTGAGCCACCATGCCACCCATAGTTTTCTTATGTGTCACCTTCCAACCCTTAAATCCCTTATTATCAAATCATCTATCTAACATACAATTCGAGAATCAGCCTTTAGCACCTACTGGGGTTGAGAATTCCATTGTCTATTGACTGTTTGAAAGAGAAAGAATTCCTCATATTTCTGCCTTAAAAAACTATGCCCTCTAGTTTTAATCTTCCCCACAAGAGGAAACTGAAGATCATATCTATTTCACTAAGATCACCTCTCATTCTCCTAAACATCACTGGATATAGAGTCAGAGAGATGTGCAGCATGGAAACAGACCCTTCGGTCCAACTCGTCCATGCAAATCAGATATCCGAAACTAATCTAATATAGGCCCAACCTTTTCAAGCTTTGTCCAGAAAAGAGCCAGGTGACCCTTCCCTGAACTGCTTCAAAAGAAATTTTATTTTCAGGTTCACGTCTCTTAGCACTCTGCCACTTCTGTTCCACCTCACCCGAGCTCACAAAACAATTATGGGCCACTCAATAGAGTCATAGAGTCATAGAGATGTACAGCATGGAAAAAGACCCTTCAGTCCAACCCATCCATGCTGACCAGATAACCCAAACCAATCTAGTCCCACCTGCCAGCACCCGGCCCATATCCCTCCAAACCCTTCCTATTCATATACCCATCCAAATGCCTCTTAAATGTTGCAATTGTACCAGTCTCCACCACATCCTCTGCCAGCTCATTCCATACATGTACCACCCTCTGTGTGAAAAAGTTGCCCCTTAGGTCTCTTTTATATCTTTCCTTTCTCACCCTAAACCCTCTAATTCAGGACTCCCCAACCCCATGGAAAAGACTTTGTCTACTTTCCCTATCCATGCCCCTCATAATTTTGTAAACCTCTATAAAGTCTCCCCTCAATCTCCAACACTCGAGGGAAAACAGCCCCAGCCTGTTCAGATTCTCCCTGTAGCTCAGATCCTCCAACCCTGACAACATCCTTGTAAATCTTTTCTGAACCCTTTCAAGTTTCACAACATCTTTCCGATAGGAAGGAGACCAGAATTGCACACAATATTCCAACAGTGGCCTAACCAATGTCCTGTACAGCTGCAACGTGACCTCCCAACTCCTGTACTCAATACTCTGACCAATAAAGGAAAGCATACCAAACACCTTCTTCACTATCCTATCTACCTGTGGCTCCAATTTCAAGGAGCGATGAACCTGCACCTCAAGGTCTCTTAGTTCAGCAACACTCCCTAAGACCTTACCATTAAGTGTATAAGTCCTGCTAAGATTTGCTTTCCCAAAATGCAGCACCTCGTATTTATCTGAATTAAACTCCTTCTGCCACTTCTCAGTCCATTGGCCCATCTGGTCCAGATCCTGTTGTAATCTGAGGTAACCCTCTTCACTGTCCACTACACCTCCAATTTTGGTGTCATCTGCAAACTTTACTAACTGTACTTCTTATGCTCACATCCAAATCATTTATGTAAATGACAAAAAGTAGAGGGCTCAGCACCAATCCTTGTGGCACTCCACTGGTCACAGGCCTTCAGTCTGAAAAACAACCCTCCACCACCCTCTGTCTTCTACCTTTGAGCCAGTTCTGTATCCAAATGGCTAGTTCTCCCTGTATTCCATGAGATCTAACCTTTCTAATCAGTCTCCCTTGGGGAACCTTGTCGAACGCCTTACTGAAGTCCATATAGATCACATCTACTGCTCTGCCCTCATCAATCTTCTTTGTTACTTCATCAAAAAACTTAAACAAGTTTGTGAGACATGATTTCCCACGCACAAAGCCATGTTGACTATCCCTAATCAGTCCTTGCCTTTCCAAATACATGTACATCCTGTCCCTCAGGATTCCCTCCAACAACTTGCCCACCACCGAGGTCAGGCTCACTGGTCTATAGTTCCCTGGCTTGTCTTTACCGCCCTTCTTAAACAGTGGCACCACGTTTGTCAATCTCCAGTCTTCTGGCACCTCACCTGTGACTATCGATGATACAAATATCTCAGCAAGAGGCCCAGCAATCACTTCTCTAGCTTCCCATAGAGTTCTCGGGTACACCTGATCAGGTCCTGGGGATTTATCCACCTTTAACCATTTCAAGGCATCCAGCACTTCCTCCTCTGTAATCTGGACATTTTGCAAGATGTCACCATATATTTCCCTACAGTCTATATCTTCCATATCCTTTTCCACAGTAAATACTGATGCAAAATATTCATTTAGTATCTCCCCCATTTTCTGTGGCTCCACACAAAGGCCGCCTTGCTGATCTTTGAGGGGCCCTATTCTTTCCCTAGTTACCCTTTTGTCCTTAATATATTTGTAAAAACCCTTTGGATTCTCCTTAATTCTATTTGCCAAAGCTATCTCATGTCCCCTTTTGCCCTCCTGATTTCCCTTTTAAGTATACTCCTCCTTTCTTTATACTCTTCTAAGGGTTCACTCGATCTATCCTGTCTATACCTGACATATGTTTCCTTCTTTTTCTTAACCAAACCCTCAATTTCTTTAGTCATCCAGCATTCCCTATACCTACCAGCCTTCCCTTTCACCCTGACAGGAATATACTTTCTGTGGATTCTTGTTATCTCATTTCCGAAGGCTTCCCATTTTCCAGCCGTCCCTTTACCTGCGAACATCTGCCTCCAATCAGCTTTTGAAACTTCTTGCCTAATACCGTCAAAATTGGCCTTTCTCCAATTTAGAACTTCAACTTCTAGATCTGGTCTATCCTTTCCCATCACTATTTTAAAATGAATAGAATTATGATCCAAACAATGTGTGTCAAATCACACAGTCAGCATATAAATATACTTTAACTGATGCGCTCATTATATAATCATGGTACTATAGCATATGATATGGAAGTATAAAGATTTCATATTCCATCTTACCTTGGATCAGTTGAAGCATAGTAAAAGCATACTCTCCTATTGTCAACTACAAACTTGATGTTAGCCCTGGATATTTATGTGCCTGTGAATGTATAACAGTCAGCTATAATGAGAATATTTGTTGGATTCCTCAATAGCATGATATCCACACCCAGTTACTTACATTAGTAGGGGTAACATAAGCATTGCTGCTTCAGGTAAAAACATATTGTTGGAGGTAAACTCACATTAGATATAAGGTGGAGAAGCTGGTCTTGTGTGATTTTTAATTTTGTCACACCAGTTAGCACAGCCTTTCTCTAGTTACTATTGGCAAAAGTGCACCCCTACTGATTCCTCCAGATCATATGGCATCAGCCCATTCATGTGCAGGTGGATATAAAACCAATACTCTTGACAAATTACTTACTGCCCTGTGCCTTTGATGGTAGCATTAGTGAGATTGGTGCCAGAAAAGAGGTAACTTCTCCCAAATTCTATTGACTTCGACATATCTGTAAATGGGATGCATCCAGGATGTCAAATACCCATTTGTTTCAGGTTTCATACTTAGCCAATGCACTGCTGTAATAAAGGGGGTTATATGTTGACAGTTCAACAAGTTGGCAAATCATCTTCTTATTTCAAAATGGTTGGAGTCAACATCAGCCAAGCGATTCCCTACGTTCCGTATGATGTTATAATGATGCTATTCCTTTACTCTGTTACCAGTGCCCTCTGCACTGCTTGCCCTGGACTAAAGCTATAAAGCCAATATTACCGGACCATAAACAGACCACTCCTTATCTCCAAAATATCTACTATAATCAATCTACATCTCATGGTTTACCTGCATTGATTTTATAAGGTACACAAGCTCGGAGTTTGACATTGATGTCCTTTCACTGGTACAATGTTTCTTGTCTATACTTTCATAATCTCAGGGATGTGAATGGCACGTCTTAAGCCCAACTCCAAAAATTATGAGCTGAGGTGGATTGGTAGCATTTTGATTTTTACTGCTTGGCGCTATTGGCTTCCTTTAGTTCTGAAGAAAAGTCGTGCTGGAGTTGAAATGTTAGCTCTGATTCTCTTTCCACAGATGCTGCAAGACCTGCTGAGTTTCTCCAGCATTCCTGGTGTTTGCTTCAGATTTCCAGCATTGCATTTTACTCTTCCTTTAGACTAACCATGTTAGGCAACAGCATAATTAGCTTCTCATTAACCTCAATTACTTGTATCACTACCCTGGAGCGTCCCAAAGGTGCAGTATCCTACTGTTGTTATATCATTCCCTCCAAATAGAATCTCTCCAATAACGATTTCAAATATCTTCAAGGTAAACCAGTCACTAAGTTAATTATAAATATTTATGGTAACAGTATATTTTTCTTCAGAAGTTGCTGCTTTTCTTCATGTTACATTTACGTTTAGACTTATGTTAAGGGGAAGATCTGTAAATCTAATTCTCTCGTGTGATGTAATCAAAGACGTAAACTGTGCTCTTTATCTTCAGGACGCATTGAAAGAAAATAGACCTCCGCTAACATCAATACTCAACGATTTCCTTTTAGTATCACTGCCAAGAAATAAATTCAGATTCAGAAACTGGGTTGTTAAAACGTCACAGAAAAGGTCATTGAAAGGTTAGGAATGAAAATCCTCTGACAGTGAATGTAGAAATGGATATCTAGTTCTGCGCTGTTAATTAAACACCTTCAGCTAATCAATGCCCTTCAGTTTACAGAGTAAAGTGCAGCACAGGTCAATATGGGTTTAACTACAGAGGTACTGTGTTTTGATAATGCTTGTCTGTTCCCATCAAGACACGTACTACCCAGTGGCAATTAAGCTGATGTGGACTCTCACACCTGCAGCTTGGTGCTACAATGGACAAAGGAACGCCATGTCTGTCAGTAACCTTCAAGAACATGTTCTATGAAATTAAAAACAAAATTGCTGTCCACTGGGCAGTCACAAGTTAAAGGTGAGTTGTTACGATGCAGCCGTGCATGGAATGTGCCAGTCTGCAGATGGGGAACAGCATGCATTTTGAATCAATTTGTAGGTGCAATTAAAGGAACAATCAGCCAACTCAAGATAAATGCATCAAAAGCAACTATTTACAATCTGTAAACATCAAAGAAAAATGAGTCAGTTGCAGAAATGTTAATAATAAAATGATCATCTGTGAAATTACTGACTCCCAACCATCCGTTTTCCTTCAGGCAGGGAGTTGTACATTCAGAATGTCAAGAAATGAACTCCCTCGAGTTAATTTTTGAATGAAGTGATTGACTGTCTCCAGACAAACCAGATAAAGAGATATTTGGATAAGTGACCAAATGTTTGGGCAAAGAGATAGATCTGAAGAAGTTTCATAATCAGAGATGGAAAGTATGGGGATAGAATTCCAGAACGGAGAATCTTGAAGCTGAAGGGACAATTGCCAAGGAAGGGGGAGGGGTGTGAAAGGTGTGTGAGATACACAAAGGATTAGAGTTAAAGGAATAGTGTCCTTGCAGGGTAATAAAACTTTAAGGCCATGGGAAATAGGAACAGCAGTAGGCCATTCGAAGCCATTGAGCCTGCTCTGCCATTCATCAGGATCATGGCTGGTCTGATATTTATCGTAACCACTTTCCTGCATGTTCGCCACAACTCTTAATTCCCCAATTCGTAAGAATCTATATATCCCAATCGTAAATAGACACAAGTTGCTCCTACAACTCTCTGTCGCAAGGTATTCCAAAGACTCACAACTTTCTGAGAGAAGAAATTCCTCCTCAACTCAGTCTTGAATTGACACCCCTTTATTCTGAGACTATGCACTCTGGTCCTGGACTCTCTAATGAGAGTAAGATCCTTTCAGCATTTACCCTGTCAAGCCCCTTAAGAATCCTATATGTCTCAAAGAAATCATCTCTTATTATTCTAAACTCCGGTGATTAGAGTCCCAACCTATTTAACCTTTGCTCATGAGACAGCTCCTCCATACTAGGGATCACCCTCATGAACCTTCTCTGCACTGCCTGCAATGAAAAGACATCTTTCCTAAATAAGGGGACCAAAACTGCTCACAATACTCCTGATGTAGTCTCATCTGCAACTTGTGCAATTGCAGTAAGACTTCCCGACTCTATACTGCAAATCCCTTGAAATAAGGCCAAACATTCCATTAGCTTTCCTGATGACCTGCTGCACCTGAGTGCTAGCTTTCTGTGTTTTGTGCACAAGTACCCTAAAGTCCTTTTATGGTCCAGTGTTCTGCAGTTTTTCCTCATTTAAATAATACTTTGTCCTTTATGTTCTCCCTTCCAAAATGAGCAACCTCAAATTTTCCCACATTATACTCCATTTGGCAATGTTTGGCCTACTTACTCAACCCACCAAACTCTCTCTGTAAACTGTTTGCATCCCTCTTGCGACCCTCCTTTCCATTTATTCTTATGTGGTCTGTAAGCTTGGCTATAGTACATTCATTTCCTTCTTCCAAGTCATGACTATATATTGTAAACAGTCCCAATCTTAGCACTGAGCTGTGTAACCCTAGTTGTTGCCAACCTAAAAAAGAATAACATCGAGAGTGTGTTGCTGGAAAAGCACAAAAGGTCAATCAGTATCCGCGGAACAAGAGAATTGACATTTCAGGCACAAGCCTTTCATCAGGAATGGAGTCCTTACTTTCTCCAACCTGAAAAAGAACACCTTATCCAATTAGCTGTTTCCTGCCTATTAGCCAATTCTGTATCTATGAGAATATACTCTTTCCAACTCCACGGGCTCTTATCTTATGGATTAACCTTTTATGAGGAACCCTGTCAAATGCCTTCTGGAAGTCCAAATACAGTGCATCTACTGATTTCCCTCTATCTATTTTGGTTGAGACCTGCTGGACAGGCTTTGGAGATTCAGGAGGTGACTCATTCACCACAGTATTCCTACTGTAGCCACTGAGATGAAGTGGCAAATCCAGTTGAGTTCCTGGTCAATGGTAATCCTCAGGACATGGATAGCGAGGGATTAAGTAATGATAACACCATTGAATTTCAAGAGGCATTGCTGTAGTTGGGTCCAAATTTCATCTCATCCTGGTAAAATGAAGTTGTCTGACAACAAGAAGTATTTGGGGGTGTATGTGTAACTTGAAATTCAGCAAGAATTTCATAAAAAACTTATAAGTTCTCATAATTGGAGCCAAATGTTGGACCCAAGCCAGTGAGGGCAAACAGAGGACTCTGGTGACAATTAAAAAGCCTCCATTTGGACAGCAGAGCCAGTCAGGATCATCGTCTTCATCTCCAATCCACCCTTTCCAATCAGGGAGCTGACAACCTGACAGCCTCAGTAATGCTCCTGGGAAAGGTGGTCAATACTGAGGCTACAAGGGGGTAGAGGTGATGTTCCTATAGGTAGACACCCACTAAAAAAATAAGTTGATGAATGAGAGCAAGGTAGGCAGGCCCCGACAATTGGAGGTTGAGCCTACAGTGTCAACATTGGAGCCATGACCACTGGGGTGCTCCTTCCATGAGACCTAGAATTCTATCTCCCTCCACCCCCTTTTATCTGGTGGCCTCTCCGGGTAGAGTAGGTGAGACAATTCTAATAACAGTAAATTGGCCCTCAGGTGATAAAATAGCCATCAAGAGGCCAATTAATTCACCAGAATTGGACACCGTCTTCCCAATTGGCCAACGTTGTTCTGCATTTTACTACCCTTATTGTTTCTGAGCCTATCTCCAAATAACTCATCTGAGGGGCAACATATAGCTGAAGTGGAAGAGAGAGGGAAGAGTGAGCATTGATCCTTAAGGGGCTTTACAGATAGTTGTCTGGGCAGAAGCAGAGAAGGTTTGATTTGATTTATTATTGTCACATGCATCGAGATGCAGTGAAAAGTATTGTTTTGTGAAAAGTATTATTTTACATACTAAGCAGACAGATTATAACTTACGTAAGTGCATCAGGGTAACAGAACAGGGTACAGAATATAGAATTTCGAAGCATGATGGGGATCTTTTAGAAACATATAAAATTATGACGGGAATGGGGTAATGTAGAAGCAGGGAGGTTGTTTCCATTGGCACGTGAAACTAGAATTAGGGAGCACAGCCTCCAAATAAGAGGGACTAGATTTAGGACTGAGTTGAGGAGGAACTTCTTCACCCAAACAGTTGTGAATCTGTGGAATTCCCTGCTCTGTGCAGCAGTTGAGGCTACTTCATTGAATGTGTTTAAGGCAAAGTTAGATAGATTTTGAACAGTTAGGGAATTAGGGGTTATGGTGAGTGGGTTTGTAAATGGAGCTAAGTTCACGAAAGATCAGCCATGAACTCATTGAATGGTGGAGAAGGCTCCAGGTGTCAGATGGCCTACTCATGCTTCTAGGTCTTATGTTATATTATTATAGTGTTACAGCTCTAGGTATGATCAGCTCTAATATATGGGAGGTGTGTTCATGAATCTGATAACAGCAGGGAAGAATTTGTTGCTAGGTGTTTTCAAATTTTTAAAAATCTTCTGCCCAATGGAAGAGGGTGGAAGAGAGTATATCCAGGGTAGGAGGGGTCTTTGAAGATGTTGGCTGCTTTCGTGAGGCAGCGGGATGTATGAACGGAGCCAATGGAAGGAAGGCTGGTTTGCGTGATGGACTGGGTTGTGTTCACAACTGTCTGTAGTTTAGTGCAGTCTTGAGCAGTGCAGTTGCCATAGTAAGTTGTGAGGCATCCAGATAGGATGCTTTCTATAGTGAATCTATAAAAATTGGTAAGAGTCATATGGACACACCTTAGCCTTCTGATGAACTAGAGGCCATTGCTACTTAGTCTTTACCATAGAATTTCCTGCAAAGTGTGGAAACATGCAGGGTGAGCCCTTTATTACCTGAAGAGACACAGTAGAGAGAGATAGAGTGGTCCAAGGCTGCAGTCATTCCTGATTGTGGGCTTTTGCCCGATGCATTGATTCCCCTGCTCCTTGGATGCTGCCTGACTGGCTGTACTTTTCCAGCATCACACTCTCGACTCTGATCTCCAGCATCTTCAGTCCTCACTTTCTCCTGGTCCAAGGCTGCAGACAGGTCCAGGGGGTTAAAAAGGGAATACACTTTAACATCAGTCACAAAGGATGTCATTCATAGCATTGATTAATTCTATCGTCCAAACGTTTGCAGCCATTGTCATTATTCAAGGAAGTGACATGCTCTGTTCACCGGACAAGCTAACTGGACCTAGACAGTTTTTGACTTAATGATAGCTGGCATTTGAATTTAGGTCACATTGCTGAGAGCCAAACACAATGCATTTGATAAAAGGAGTCATAGCAGTGACAGGCAGCAAAACGATATCAAATTATATTAATCACAAATATCCTTTTCTCCCATCAGTGCCAATTTACTTAGTCATGAAGAATGAAGAAGAAGTGAGTGGATGGTTTGATAATGAGCATTTTATTGATCCCAGGAGCCCAAGTGGTTTAACAGGGACGGTGCATTACAAGATAATTGTTTCTTGGCTCAACAATCAACACACTAATGAAACACGGACGGATTGTACCTAGATTTGCATTTCTCTTATTGTTTCTGAAACCACAGCTAAGACAAAGTGAAGCCAAGAGTTGGGCACACACTGCAACGTTTATAATTCTCAGCAGATTTTGTGATTTCCAACACATTTTAATTGCGTAGTTTAGCCTCAGCAATATGACCCTGTCACTAGTTTTGTGTTTTATACAGCAAATTAAATGTGACTTAAAAAGTTTCTTCCTTTTCAATGCTGCTAGAGCATCTATATGCACATGGTCGCAGGTTGCAAACTGACTTCAAAAAGTAGAGTTGCTAAATCCCTTCCCCTCCCTGAATGATGAAAGTCCTGATGAAAGATTCCAACCTGAAATGTCGACTTTCCCTTCTCCTCTGATGCTGTTGAGCTTTTCCCAGTTCCACTCTTTATCCATGCAGATCCCTGAAGTGGAAAATTTTGTGGCATTTGGATGTAACAGTTTATAACGTGAACAGCGAATAACCAGTGTGTCACCTAAGTAACTGTGCACAGATCTCTCTCTTGGGTGGGAGAATTCAAATCAAAGTTCCTGATGAAAGGCTTTTGCCCGAAACGTCAATTTTCCTGCTCCTTGGATGCTGCCTGAACTGCTGTGTTTTTCCAGCACCACTCTAATCTAGACTCTGGTTTCCAGCATCTGCAGTCATTGTTTTTACCGAATTCAAACCAGATCCAAGCAATGTGAATGATGAACTCCTTCTTCAATTCCCTGCCAGAAATAGGTTCATCTAACAGTATCATGATCTCCAACATGGATAAAGCAAGGAGGCAGAGCCTGAATTGACCTGAGCAAAATTGGGAATCAAACCCCATGCTGTTGGTGCCAATCTGATCCAAACTGCTGCACGGTCACCTGAGGTCAACCATATCCCCAGGTCGTCCAAGTTGCTGTGGCAACATACACTGGTGGATGTCTCTCATATTTCAAAGCTATGGATAGTGATGGTAGGGGCTCCAATTTCTTTCCAACACATGACCGAACTGGAATCTCTTACCACCTGCCATTGGTGCATTTTGAAAATATAAGTTGCAGGTAAATAGTCAACCTCTTTGTTCGCATTATGAAGGCACCTCCCTCAGGCCGTCAAGCCCTGAAGTGGGATTCAATCATGGAACCTGTGGTTCAACAGAGCACATCCAACCCACAAAACCTCCTAATGATGTGTCAACCTGGCAGATATCAACATATTCTAAGCCGAGTAGTGAGGCGACACTACTTAATTCGCATTGTATGGAACACTGACCTCAGAGTGTCTGCTATTCTACTGATCCAAGAGTAGAATTCAGTTGTGGCTTTAGCTTATGGCTAGTCCCATTATGCTTGGTCAAGATTATTTAAGATGTTTTGGTTTTCATATTCAAGGCAAACTCTGATTCCTGGGATTGGCCTTTAGTTAGACAATTGGAAATTCAATGACATTGAATAATCATTTCTCTTCCAGAAGGTCTGTTTCTGTGTCATTTAGTTATGTTTTCAATGCAAGGTAGGTATTAAATGGTACTTCACTGAAAGGATCTTCACTTATGAATAACCAGAGGCAGAGTAAATGGTGAAGAACTTTTATATGGGTGGGAATTGAGCATGTTCCCTTTTTGTTTATTGAGATGTGCATCGCATAGCGAGGACAGCATTGATTACTTATCCATAATTGGTGGCTTGTCAGGTAAGTTCAGAAGGCAGTTCAGGAAACCACATATCAATGTGTTTACTGTCACATATAAGCCAGACAGGTTAAGGATGCAGATTTCCTTCCCTGAAGAGCAGGAGTGAACCACATTGTTTTTTACAACAAATGATGGTAGTTTCCTAGTCACGGTCAACATTACTGAGACTAACTTACAGATTGCAGATGAATAAATTGACATTAAATCCCACCAGTAAGAATGATGGGATTTGAAATAGATCCCCGGAGCATTATCCTTTTGGATTACTGATTCAGTGATATAATCACAACAGCATCATCACCCCTGATCATCACAGAAGTATTGATACAGCGCAAAACAGGCCATTCGAATCCACACCAACCATCCAAAGAGCATCCCACCCAGACCTACATCCCTTCCCTATCCCTGTAACCCTGCATTTCACATGGGTCATCCATCCAGCCTTCACATCCCTGGACTCTATTGGCAATTTTAGCATGGTCGATCAACCTAACCTGCACATCTTTGCACTGTGGGAGGAAACAAGAGAACCTGAAGGAAACCCACGCAGACACAGGGACAATGCACAAACTTCACACAGACAGTTACCCAAGAGTGGAACTGAACACGAGTTGCTGATGCTGCGAGGCAGCAGTGTTGATAACTGAGCCATTGTGCCACCCATGACATCTTACCACGGCCTTAAAGCTATGATATGGCTGGTCCAGTTAAACCTCTCATCAGTAATGAATTTAAAGGTTTTGGTGCGTGCTTGACTCCTACTTGAACATAGGTGCACTGTGAAAACTACATCAGGGAAGCCCTAAGTTGGTTAGCATCAACAACAAAGCAATGCCACACTTGCAAAATAATAAGCATTGTTATAGCTGGCAGATTAGGCCTCGAGATGGTTTCATTTCTAACTTCAGTAAAAAGTTAAAAATCACACAACACCAGGTTATAGTCCAACAGATTTATTTGGAAGCTCTAGCTTTCGGAGCGCTGCTCCTTCATCAGGTGATCGTGGAGTATAAGATTATAAGACGCAGTATTTGTAGCAAATGTTTACAGTGTGATGTAACTGAAATTATATATTGAAAAAGACCTGGAGTGTTTGTTAAATCTCTCATCTTTGAGAATGAACATGTTGGTTTCAGTTTTTTCATATGTAAATTGTAGAACATTTAAAAGTGCACTTTAACAATTAGTGTCACATCGGCCCAGATAATGTATTGAAGGTGTGAGATGTCCTGTGTAAGACTGTTTGTGTCACAATGGTCAGACTGATACTAATCTAAAAAATGGATTTACAGAATCTTACATGGATTCATGCAGTTTTTGAGCAAAATAAGATGTTATTCTGCAAGTACAAATTCACCCCACAAACTTTTGCATATATGTTTGTGTGTGTGTGTATGGGTGGGGTGGTTATGAGTGTCTGTGAGAGAGTGTGTGTATGGGTGAGTGTGAGTGTAAAGGCGTATAAGTCTGTAAGAGGGTGTGTGTCTGTGAGTGTGTAAGTGTATGTGTGAGCGTATGAGGGAGCGTTTGTGAGAGTGTGTGGGTCTGTAGGAGTGTGGGTGTGTGCATGTATGCGTGTGTGTGTGTATGTGTGTGTAGGAGTGTGTGTGTATACAGTAGTGTCTGTCTGTGTCTGTGCATCTGTCTGTGTGTCTGTGTCTGTCTGTGTATGTATAGTGCAACTATGTTACCTGTAGTGTGACATAGATCCAAGGTTCTGGTTGAGGCTATTCCCTATGGGTACTGAACGTGGCTATCAGCCTCTGCTCGGCCACTTTGCGTTGTTGCCTGTCCCGAAGTCTGCCTTGGAGGATGATCACCCGAAGGTCCCAGGTCAAATGTCCCGGACCACTGAAGTGTTCTCCGACTTGGAGGGAACACTCCTGTCTGTTGATTGTTGTGTGGCATCCATTCATCCATTGCCGTAGCCTCTGATTGGTCTCGCCAATGTACCATGCCTCAGGGCATCCTTGCCTGCAGCGTGAGATAGACAACGTTGGCTGAGTCACATGAGTACCTGCCACGAACAAGGTGGAAGGTGTCCCCACGCGTAATGGTGGTATTTGTATCAACACTCTGACATGTCTTGCAGTGTCTACTGTGACAGGGTTGTATGGTCTTGTCCTGAAAGCCAAGCAGTTTGCTGTGAACAATGATCTGTTTGAGGTTTGGTGGCTGTTTAAAGGTGAGAAGTGGAGGAGTGGGGATGGTCTTGGCAAGGCGCTCATCCTCATTGATAATGTGTTACAGGCTGCAAAGAACATGGCGTAGCTTTTCAGCTCCTGGGAATTACTGGACAATGAAGGGTACCCTGTCGGTTGCAGCATGTGTCTGTCTCCTGAGGAGGTCATTACGGTTCCTTGCTGTGGCACTTCAGAACTGGCGGTCGATGAGTTGAGCATCGTACCCCATTCTTCTGAGGGCATCCTTGAGTACTTCCAGGTACCCATCATGTTCCTCCTCATCTGAACAGATCCTGTGTATGCAGAGGGCTTGTCCATAGGGGATGGCTGTTTTAATGTGTTTCAGGTGGAAGCTGGAGAAGTGTAGCATTGTGAGGTTATCCGTGGGTTTGTGATAGAGTGAGGTGCTGAGGTGCCCATCCTTGATGGAGATGCATGTGTCCAGGTGACAGTCCAGGTTCGGGACAGGCGACAACGAAAAGTGGCCGAGCAGAGGCTGATAGCCAAGTTCGGTACCCAAGGGTTCATGTCACTCTCCAGGTGACCTCACTGCACTATACATACACACAGACAGGCGCACACACACACACACAGACAGACAGTCCTACACAAACAGGCTCCTATACGCACACACACACTCCGACAGACCCATACACTCACACAGATCTTCTCTCATACACTCACACATACACTCCCACACTCACACATACACCCTCTTCCAGACTTATACACATTTATGCTCACACTCACACACATACACATACTCCCTCACAGACACTCATAACTCCCCCCACAATGACACATGCACCAACACACATGCACAAACACACATATAAGTTTGTGGGGTGAATTTGTACTTGCAGAATTACATTTTATTTTGCTCAAAAACTGCATGAACCCATGTAAGATTCTGTAAATCTGTTTTTTAGATTAGAATCAGTCTGACCATTGGGGCACAGACAGTCTCACACAGGGCAGCTCACACTTTCAATGCATTATCTGGGCCAATGTGACACCAATTGTGAAATTTTAAAAAATTCTACAATTTACATATGAAAGAACTGAAACCAACATGTTCATTCTAAAAGGTGAGAGACTGAACAAACAATCCAGGTCCCTTTCAATATATTAATTTCAGTTCCATCACATTGTAAACTTTTGCTTACTGTTTAGATTAGAGTGGTGCTGGAAAAGCACAGCAGGTCAGGCAGCATCCAAGGAGCAAGAAAATCGACATTTCGGGCAAAAGCCCTTCATCAGGAATGGAGGCAGGGAGCCTCCAGGGTGGAGAGATGTGTCTTACGATCTTGTCCCCCACAACCACCTGA
This sequence comes from Chiloscyllium punctatum, assembly GCF_047496795.1. Classification (NCBI taxonomy): domain Eukaryota; kingdom Metazoa; phylum Chordata; class Chondrichthyes; order Orectolobiformes; family Hemiscylliidae; genus Chiloscyllium; species Chiloscyllium punctatum. The sequence goes on along the minus strand of NC_092747.1, from coordinate 20,124,052 downwards.
TGAATGAGCAGCACTCTGAAAGCTAGTGCTTCCAAAGAAACCTTTTGGATTATAACCTGGTGTTGTGTGATTTTTTTAACTTTTTACACCCCAGACTAACACAGGGCATCTCCAAATCAGTAAAAAGGACTTACTGTTCAGAATGAAGGTGACGAGCTGTTTTGTATGAATGATATCGTTCGCATTGATTTCAAAATTCCCATTCTCCCAAAGAAATTGCTAAAGGTTCCTGATGATTAAGGAGAGTGTTTCAATTTTTGAGTTTTAAGGCTTAATGAAGTTTATTAATGATGAACTCATGCAGTTCTTTAGCAGCTGAGTCAAATTGGACAGTCAGCCTTTTTGTCCAGGTCAGACTTCAAATTCAATTTGGTGAATTTAATGAAAGGCATGATTTTCAACCAGCAGCACAACAGTAATGGAAGGTAATAGTGAACAAAGGATTTCTATTACAGGTCTTTTTTCTTTCCTTTTTAAGTCTAAATCTAATTTCCCTTTAAGAAGTCATTTTTGAATTGTCGTCCACTGTTCCTTCAGTCAGTGCATTCCAGATCATCATGACCAGCTACATAATACACATCCTCCTTCTTTAATAAAAATTGAAAGAACTGCAGATACTGTAAATCAGAAACAAAAATAGGCATTAATATGATCTGATGAAGGGTCACTCGACACAAAGTGTTCTCTCTGATTTCTCCCCACAGATGCTGCCAGACCTGCTGAGCTTTTCCAGCAATCTCTATTCCCGCCTTTAGAATTTTTTTTTGACAGTTACCTTTAACCTGGGACCATTGGTTGTTTAACAAACCAATATCTAAATGCTGAATTAGCCAGCACAAGACTTCATTGTTCAGCCTCAGTGACTGCATTAAGCATGTTCTGGTAAAGCTAGAATCCCTGCTAATTATTGGAAAGTCAATTAAAATAGTGATGGTTTTTGTAGGATATAGTTCACATGCGAGACTTTCATGCCATGTGGCTGAACAATTAGTTTCTTTTTTCCGATTCTTTTGACGACTAGTCTGCTTCAGCTTCAATCTCCGATTTAGAAAGCACTGGACAATTTCTCAAAGCCATCGTACTTTTCCATATGGCATCAATACATCCAGAAGTTACCAAACTGCTGTACACTCACTGTCGCCAAATATCACTACCATATTCTACCCCCTGCTTCAGGATATCTTGACTCTGTGAAATGAATTTAATGAAAATTTTCTAGAAATAAATACTTCAAATATGTCTTCCTAATGATGTTCGAAACAGTGGGAGCTTTGAAAAGCTATTTATTTGTGCAGCATTGGTCTTGACTTCAGACCATCTCAAAAAGAAACATACAAACAGGGTTAGGCCATTCAACAAGTTCATGGCTGATTTGTGACCTAACTCCATATTAGATTAGATTCGCTACAGTGTTGAAACAGGCCCTTCGGCCCAACCAGTCCACACCGACACTCTGAAGAGTAACCCACCCAAACCCATTTCCCTCTGACTAATGCACCAAACACTGTGGGCAATTTAGCATGGCCAATTCACCTGACCTGCACATCTTTAGACTGCAGAAGGAAACCAGAGCTAACTCCACACAGACAGTCACCCGAGGCTGGAATTGAACCTGGGACCCTGGTGCTGTGAGATAGCAGTGCTAACCACTGAGCCACCATGCCACCTTTGCTTGCCTTGGGCCCATATTCTCACTTGTCTCTCTCAGATTTAAACTTAACAATTGAATTAGCATCAACCATCATTTGAGGAAGAGATTCCAAACTTGCACTACTCTTTGCATGTAGGAATGCTTTCTAACTCTCTCCTGTGTGGCCTGGCCCTAATTCTTCGACCACGCCCCTGGTTCTAGAATCTTCAACCAGTGGAAATAATTTATCTTTATGTACCCTGTCTTTTCCTGTTAATATCCCAAAAACCTCGATTAGATCACACTTAACCTTCTAAATTCTAGAGAATAAAGGCCTAATTAGCGTATTCTCTCTTCATGATGTAACTTTGGAAGTCCTTGTGAACCTGCACTGAACTCTCTCCAGGGCCAAAACATCCTTCCTTAGGTATGCGGGCCAGATCTACTCAAAGTACTCTTAGTGTAGTCTAACTAGAGTTCTATGCAACTTCAGCATAATATCTGAATTTCTGTACTCAAGCCCTTTAGATATGAAGCCCAATATGCCATTGACTATTCATCAAAAACTAGTCGTCAAAAGAATCGGAAAAAAGAAACTAATTGTTCAGCCACATGGCATGAAAGTCTCGCATGTGAACTATATCCGACAAAAACCATCACTATTTTAATTGACTTTCCAATAATTAGCAGGGATTCTAGCTTTACTTAATGCAGTCATTGAGGCTGAACAATGAAGTCTTGTGCTGGCTAATTCAGCATTTAGATATTGGTTTGTGGCGTTTTAAAGAAATACGTACCTGAAACTCAAATCTCATCAGACATCAACTGGGGTGTCATGGTGGCTCAGTGGTTAGCTCACAGCACCAGGAACTTGGGTAGGTTTCCAGTCTTGGGCGACTGTCTGTATGGAGTTTGCAGGTTCTCATTGTGTTCCTGTGTGGGTTTCCTCCTACAGTCCAAAGATGTGCACTTTAGGTGGATTGGCCATGCTAAATTGCCCTTGGTGTCCAGGGATCTGCAGGCTAGGTGGGTTAGCCATGGAAGATGCAGAGGTGCAGGGATAGGGGTGGGGGTGGCTCTAGGTGGGTTGTTCTTCGAAGGGGCAGTGTGGACTCATTGGGCTAAATGGCCTGCTCCCACGTCATAGGGATTCTATGAAGTGTATTCCTTCTAAAAACATATCCTACCTGTCCTTTCTCAGTCTGAAATGGATAACCTCACACTTGCTTATATTGAAAGCCATCCGTCACAGCTTTGCCCATTCACCTAATCTAACAATATCCTGTTGTAATTTTATGTCTCCTGCCCAATTTTTGGAAGTTAGCATTGTAGGAAATGCAGCTCTCATTTTGTGCAGACCCAAGGTCCCACAATCAGTAATGTGGTAGTCACTGCTTGTTTTAGCCATAATGGATGTGAGATCAAAAAGTGGCCAAGGTATGGAAGGGAATATCATTGCTCTTCTTCCAAAGGAACAATAAAATCTGTCACATGTACCCAAGAGGTTTTATATTTCAGCTGAAAGATGATATTTCCCAAAGAGCAGTACTCCCTCAGTACTGCATTGAAATATTAACATAGATTTCACACTCAACCATGTGGAGTTGGGACTTGTAACCAATTAATCTCTGACTCAGAATCAAGTGTGCAAGCATCTGAACCACAGCAGGCACCTGAACTCTTACACAAGGATTACAACTCATTTAAATGTTTGGTTGATGCCTTCTGCTCTGCTCACAGCCTATGAGAATATGAAAATCGTAAAGTTATAGCAGAGGAACCACAATCTGCTTCCGGATGGACAATGTGATGAAAGTGAAATTGCTGAATGAGTGATTGATAGACAGTGTTGATTTAGGGTAACAGATGTCAATGGATCAGGAATTAAAATGCATAGTAAAACACCCTTTTATTCCTGGCTAAGGTGATTATTCTGGGGACATAGAAGGCATGATAGCAATGCTGTTAGCCATACAAAAGGATACAGCACTCCCGATGGAAGTAACCAAGCTTCCATTGGTAGGTTAACACAATGGAATATGAAAGAATATTTTGCACAGTGACCAGCCAAACTTTTTTAAAAATACATTCATCGGCATCACCGGTAGGGCCAGTATTTATTGCCCATCCCTTCTTCCTATGGAGAGTGATGGCGAGCTTCCTTTTCAAACTGCTATAGTCCTTGGGGTGTTGACACACCCACAGTGTTGTTCGGGAAGGATTTCCAGAATTTTGACAGTGAATGAACAGTGATATATTTCCAGGTCAAAATGGTAAGTGGCTTGGCTGGAAACTTTCAGGTGATGGTGTTCCCATGTATCTGCCTCCCTTGTATCTTCTCAGTGGTACAGCTGAACTTACGCATGTTTGCTGCAGACATATGTAATGTTAAGCAAAATTGTGCTGTTTCCCTCACCTTTCGTAGTATGGAGACAGGCCATGTAGCCCATCGAGTCTACACCAACCCTCCTGCAGTTCCCGTGGCTAACCCACCGAGCCTGCACATTTTTGGAATATGGGAGAAAACCAGAGCATCCGGAGGAAATCCACACAGACATGATGAAAATGTCTAATCTCCATAGAGATAGTCGCCCAAGGCTGAGATCAAACCTGGGTCCCTGTTGCTGTGAGACAGCAGTGCTAACCACTGAGCCACTGTGCCACCCGTGGGTTCTCATTAGACTGATCTTACTCACTCCCCCAACCTGATCTTAGGTTTGTTTCTGGTCACACAGTACTCTCTCTGGTCAAGTACGTTCAAGTCTGTGAAGCCATTCGTGTAACCAAAGACTTCAAGATGTTTACAAGAAAAGCTAATAAAGCTTATGGGTGGCACAGTGGTTAACACTACTGCCTCACAGCACCAGAGACCCAGGTTCAATTCCTACCTCAGGCGATTGACCGTGTAGAGTTTGCACATTCTCCCTGTGTCTGTGTGAGTTTCCTCCGGGTGCTCCAGTTTCCTCCTACAGTCCAAAAATGTGTAGGTCAGGTGAATTGGCCATGCTAAATTGCCTGTAGTGTTAGTTGTAGGGGAATGGGTCCGGGTGGGTTGTGCTTTGGTGGGTCAGTGTGGACTTGTTGGGCCGAAGTAATCTAATACAATCTCTTGAACATCAGGCTTGTGTACCTTCTATCCATTTTGTTTAAACTGTCACCTCAGTTTTGATGCAGTGTGCAAGGATCTGAGGGGACTTGACAGGGGAGATACTGAGAAATGTTCTTCATTAGTTGGGAAATCTTGAAATAGGGGCCATGGTTAAATGATAATCGAACACTATTTATAAGGATTTGCTTCTCCCATAGAGCAGTGAATATTTGGGATTCTTAGCTCATAGCACTGTGGAAGCCAGATCGATTAAAGTATTTAAAGGGGAGATAGACAGACGTTTTGAAATACCGGGGCTATGCTGAGCTGGTACAAAAGAGTAGTTAAGGCTTGGGCAGGGCAGCCATGATCTTGTTGAATGGCGGGACAGGTTTGAGGGGATGAATGGCCTACACCTGCTCTTATTTCTTATGTTCTTAAGTTCAACCCCATGTGCCACATGGAGTAAGACTTGCAATGAAAATAAAAGAAAAGACTTTAAGTGTAAGATTCAGTACAGGGACATAAAAAAAGCAGTTTTTTAAAAAAAATGTTCCACTTTCTGGTATTAATCACACTTAGTTATGTACTTTTATGAATCCTTCACAGTAGAATTCACTCCAGCTCTCAGCTGGACTCAGAAGATGGTTATGGTAGTGAGGGGCAGTGAATGGGCAGCAACAGCCTATTACAAATTGTATCTTCAATCACTTCAACTAATTGCGTCTTCACCTACCGCAGCTAATCTTGAAGTCTACCTTTCGAAGTGTGGATTCACTAATAGGGTCAGCTGGCCCATTATTCTGTCACCTCAATCAGTTCTCCTTGTAACATAGCATTCATTTAACTGCCTTAATGTAACATACATACAGGACTGTTTCATTAGCTCAGCTTCAATATCAGCTTAAAATTGGATTTTTAAAATGAAATCCTGCTGCCATTTCCAATGAGCTGAGGAAAGTGGGATAATTATGAACTTCACATTCCCATCTAGGAGTCTTAAAAATCACCATAGTTCCATACAGCAAATGTAATCACAAACTTTTACAACATTGTCCTATGTTGCATCTCATGAAGTAAAATCACTTCGCACACCGTAATGCTCCTCTTAATGTCAGTTGCCTGAAATATTTGTTCTTCCACACAAAGTATTTTGTCCATTCGGTTTGCATGGACAGAACAATGCAAGAGATAGAAGTCTACAATCAAGGAAGAAATAGCAAGGCATCCAGATAGAAATTGTCCCATTGGGCAGGCACCAGCATGGATTCACGAAGGCTAGGTCATGCTTCACTAGTCTTTTAGAACTCCATGAAGACATCACAAAAACGGTGGACAACAGGGACCAAGTAGATGTGGTGTATCTAGATTTCCAAAAGGCATTTGACAAAGTGCCACACAAGAGGCTGCTACATAAGATAAAGATCCAAATAGTTACAGGCAAAATATTAGCCTGGATAGAGTATTCGTTAACCAACAGATAGCAAAGAGTGGATATAAATGAGTGCTTGTCTGGATGGCAATCAGTGACTAGTGGTGTGCCTCTGGGAGCTGTGTTGGTACCACAATTATTCACAATTTACATGGATGGTTTGGAGTTGGGGACCACATGCAGTATGTCAAAGTTTGCAGATGACACGAAGATGAGTGACAGAGCAAAGTGTGCAGAGGACTGTGAAACCTTGCAAAGGGACATTGATCATTTCAGGGAGTGGGCAAAGGTCTGGTAGATGGAGTGCAATGTTAATGAATGCGAAGTCATCCATTTCAGTAGGAACAGCAGCAAAAAGGCCTATTACTTGGCTGTTAAGAAATTGCAGCATGCTGCTGTGCAGAGAGACCTGGGTGTCCTTGTACATGAATCATTGAAGGTTGGTCTCCAGGTACAACAAGTAATTAAGAAGGCAAATGGAATTTTGTCCTTCAGTGCTAAAGGGATGGAGTTTAAAAAGCAGAGAGGTTATGTTGCAGCTGTATAGGGTGCTGGTGAGGCCTCACCTGGAGAACTGTGTGCAGTTTTGGTCTCCCTCCTTGAGAAAGGATGTACTGGCACTGGAGGGGGTGCAGAGGAGGTTCACCAGGTTGATTCCAGAGTTGAGAGGGTGGCTTATGAGGAGAGACTGAGCAGACTGGGATTATATTCATTGGAATTTAGAAGAATGAGGTGGGTAAGTGGAGCTAAGGCCACAAAAAGATCAGCCATGATTTTATTGAACAGTGGAGCAGGCTCAAAAGGCCAGATGGCCTACTCCTACTCTTAGTTCTTATTAAAGGAAAAGACACAGACACAGGGAGAACATACAAACTCCACACAGATGGTTGCCCAAGACTGGAATCAAACCAGGTTCTCTGGCACTGTGAGGCAGCAGTTCCAACTGCTGAGCCACCGTGCCACACTAATCTTAGAACTCTACACAACCACCCATAATTCTTGATTTTCTGTCTCCCTTAGTGTTTAATATATTCAATAATGGCGCATCCATATGCATGTAGGATAGTGAATTCGAAGACATTATAAGTTTTGGAGTGAAGAAATGGATCCTTATTTCATTCACAGATGATTATTCCTTATATTAAGACTGCGGCCTTTGGTTTAGAGAGGAGGAAAGAAGCACTCAGAGTCTACCCAGTTTTACAAGGATCTGTTTCTTATTGACATACATTTGCTAATTTTCTATTTCCTGGCTAGATTTGTTTCAAACAAACTGAGGCACACTTCAGATTTCTGTTTAAACAAGACACTGACTAACCAATTTCACATCTCAACAAGTTGAATGAAAACAGACAATAAGACACCAAGAGAGTATGATAGACCATCTCATTTCTTTCATTACAGCACCCTGAAACGTTTCAAATATTTCTGAGATGAGACTTTGAAATGGATTTACTTGTTTTGAAGCAATGATTGTTGCAGCCATGAACTCATAGAATCTCTCTGGAATATATAAATGAATAGAGTAATTTGAAGGTCCTTGCAAGTCAGAGGGGAGACTAAAACTATGCTGTGTTGAAGATACGCTGAGATGCAGTGCCTCTCTCTATTGCTCTGTCTCTTTGGAAATGGTGTGCCCAGTTCTGCAAGAGTGACAATCCAAGAGAAGAACAATTGTAAACTGAAATCATTTAAAATTTAACATTTGCATGACACAGCTTTATCCCGGAGAACGGCTTAACTAAATGGCCATAATGTTGAACATAGAACATAGAACAATACAGCACAGAACAGGCCCTTCAGCTCTCGATGTTGCATTGACCTGTGAACAAGTCTAAGCCCATCCCCCATACTATCCTCTCATCATCCATGTGCTTATCCAAGGACTGTTTAAATGCCCCTTTAATGTGGCTGAGTTAATTACATTGGCAGGCAGGGCATTCCACAACCTGACCACTCTCTGAGTAAAGAACCTGCCTCTGATATCTGTCTTAAATCTATCACCCCTCAATTTGTAGCTATGCCCCCTTGTACAAGCTGACATCATCATCCAAGGAAAATAGCTTTCACTGTCTACCCTATCTAATTCCCTGATCATCTTGTATGTCTTTATTTATTCCTCTTTTAGCCTTCTTCTTTCCAATGAGAACAAACCCAAATCTCTCAGCCTTTCCTCATAAGACCTTCCCTCCAGACCAGGCAACAGCCTGGTAAATCTCCTCTGCACCTACTCCAATGCTTCCACATCCTTCCCGAAATATGGCGACCAGAACTGTACAAAATATTCAAAGTGCGGCCGCAGTAGTATTTTGTATAGCTGCAGCATGACATTATGGTTCCGGAACTCAATACCTCTACCAATAAAGCCTAACACAGCATATGCCTTCTTAACAGCAAGATCAACCTGGGTGGCAACTTTCAGGGATCTATGTACATGCACTCCAAGATCCATCTGCACATCCACACTACCAAGAATCTTTCCATTGACCCAATATTCTGCCTTCCTGTTATTCTTTCCAAAGTGAATCATCTCACATTTAGCTGCATTGAACTCCATTTGCCACCTCTCAGCCCAATTCTGCAGTTTATCAAGTCCCCCTGCAACCTGCAACATTCTTCCACACTGTCCACTACTCCACCAACTTTAGTGTCATCTGCAAACATACTAACCCATCCACCTATGCCTGCGTCTAAGTCGTTTATAAAAATGACAAACAGCAGTGGTCCCAAAACAGATCATTGTGGCACACCACTAGTAACCAGACACCAGGCTAAATATTTTCCATCAACCACCACTTGTTGCCTTCTTTCAGAAAGCCAGTTTCTAATCCAAACTACTAAATCTCATGCCTCTGCATTTTCTCCAACAGCCTACCATGTGGAACCTTATCAAAGGCTTTCCTGAAGTCCATATCATCTGCCCTACCCTCATCCACATGCTTGGTCACCTTCTCAAAAAACTCATTGAGGTTTGTGAGACATGACCTACCCTTGACAAAACCACGTTGACTATCTGCATTCAAATTGTTGCTTGCTAGATGATTATAAATCCTATCTCTTATAATCCTTTCCAAAACAGTTCCTACAACAGATGTAAGGCTCACTGGTATATAATTACCTGGGTCATCTCTACTGCACTTCTTGAACAAGAACACAACATTTGCAATCCTCCAGTCCTCTGGTATTAATCCTGTAGACATTGACAACTCAAAGATCAAAGTCAAAGGCTCTGCTATCTCTTCCCTAGCTTCCCAGTGAATCCTTGGATAAGTCCCACCTGGCCCAGGGGACTGGTCTACTTTCACTCCTTCTAGACTTGCTAATACCTCCTTCTTACTAGCCTCAATAGGCTCTAGTCTAATATCTTGTATCTCATTCTTCTCCTCTATAATATTCTCCTTTTCTGATGAGAAGTATTCATTTAGCACCTCTCCAATCTCCACAGGGTCCACACTCAACTTCCCACTTCTGTCTTTTCCTGGCCCTATTCCTACCCTAGTCATCCTTTTATTCCTCACATATCTAAAGAAAGCTTCAGGCTTCTCCTTTATACTACTTGCTAAAGACTGCTCATGTCCTCTCTTTGTTCTTCTTAACTCTCTCTTTAAATCCTTCCTAGCTAATCTGTAATTCTCCATCACCCCATCTGATCCATCTCGTCTCGTCATCACAGAAGTCTCCATCTTCCACCTAACAAGAGATGCAATTTCTGTAGTAAACCACGGTTCCCTTACCATATCATTTCCTCCCTGCCTGACAGGAACATATCTATCAAGGACACGCAATATCTGTTCCTTGAATCAGCTCCACACTTTGATATTGCCCATCCCCTACATTTTGCTACCCCATTCTATGATTCATAAGTCTTGCCTCATCCCATTGTAATTGACCTTGCTGCATCAATCACTCTTGCCCTGTGACATGTACCTATCCCTTTCCATCGCTAAACTAAATGTAACTGAATTATGGTCACTCTCTTCAAAGTGCTCACCTACCACTAAATCAAACCCCTGGCCTGGTTCATTACCAAGCACCAGATCCAGTGTGGCCTCCCCTCTAGTTTGTCCTTTGACATACTGTGTCAGGAAACCCTCCTGTACACATTGTACAAAATCCGATCCATCTGACGTAATAGAGATATAGCATTTCCAGTCAAAGTTGGGGAAGTTAAAGTCCCCCATAATGTCCACCCTGTTCCTTTCACTCCTATCCAGAATCATTTTGCCGATCCTCTCCTCCACATCCCTGGAACTCTGCAGAGGCCTATAAAAAACTCCCAGCAGTGTGACCTCTCCTTTCCTGTTTCTAACCTCAGCCCATACTACCTCAGTAGACGAGTCCTCATCAAAAGTTCTTTCAGCCACCATTATACTGTTCTTGACTAACAAGGTCACACCTCCCCCTCTGTTAACGCCTTACCTGTTCCAAATGAAAGATCTAAACCCTGGAACCTGCAACATCCACTCCTGACCCTGCTCTATCCATGTCTCCGAAATGACCACAACATTGAAGTCCCAGGTACCTATCCATGCTGCAAGATCACCTACCTTATCTCAAATACTGCTGGCGTTGAAATAGACACACTTCAAACCAGGTAAAAACAATGACTGCAGATGCTGAAACCAGCTTGCTGTCTGCCAGCACATTCCTGTGACCATGAAATCCTGTCCATGCCCTCCCCACTCTCATCCTCCTGGGCACTGGAACTACACCTCAGGCTCCCACCCCCTGCTGAGCTAGTTTAAACCCACCTGATTAGCACCAGATTTTCTGCCCTATTGAGACCAGTCAAGGAATAGTTAACTGTACACTGTTTTCTTTAACATTCATGGATTGTACAATGCTTGTAAGTCTACCTTCTTACCCTGCCAACTATACTTGTGTATCCATGAGCCCAGATGAAAATATGTGATCATATGAAAAACGTCATTTTGCCAAATTTTTCTTAGCTTTGAAAAAAGCAGATTCAATAAACTCATCGTGCTCCATGTGTAACCTAAGGCAACCTCTCTGAGCCAATTCTTCCATAGTCTAATTACAAATAATGGGACGCATACAGAACTGACAGGGCACATCCTCCCTAAATCCCGAGGAGTGTAGGTTTGGGACCTATTTTTACGGGAGGGTTGTACTGTTTTATATAGGGTTAGCAAAACCAGGTTTTTGTACTCTATGTCTCAATTTATAAAGTTGGAAGTTCAGATTTCAGTATGATACACTTTGTAACCACAGCTTTGCCTGACAATTACACTGAATTTAGTCATTCATCTTATGCAATGCTTCCATTTCTTTGAACCTGGCCCAAATGAATATCAAGACAACAACATTCACAAGGGGCGAACTACACAATTAACAATCCTTAGCACAAGGGAGAATATTTTGAACTAACAGTGACATATTTTGCTGAAGCATAACCCTCATCTTCAGTTAAGTTTAAACATGTAAAACTGTCCAGTTAATTAGTCCTGAGCAATCCACCTGGAATAATGGGCTATTTTTTTCTCACTCCAGAGGCCTTTGTTAACAAAGGAATTACAATTTGCACTCAAGAGTAAATATTTCAAAGTGAAGTAACTCATAGTCACAAAACTCGAAGTATATATTAGGAGAGTTGGAAATCTGAAATACAAACAGAAAATGCTGGAAATATTCAGCAGATCAGGCAGCACCTGGAGAGACAGAAAAACAAAATCAACACTTAGATCTGTGATTTGCACTTGTTTTTGCAAAGAGTTACTGATGTCTGTTTCTTTCTGCACAAATGCTGTCAGTTACGTGAGTATTTCAAACACTTTCCATTTATCTCAGAGCAAAACCAACCTAAATGTTGTTGTCCTCCAAAAAAGCAATCAGATTTCATGTGGGTCTTTCAGAAATAAACTCAGCAGCAAATACTTGAAACCTGATTTAGCACAACAATAAACATTAATTTTTTAAAAATACGGTACGTAGAAAGCACAAGTGAGTTGCAAAGTAAAGAGTCAATGACCCAACAATGAATTGATTATTTAAAAGAAGAGTAATTGTTCAAGCTAACCAGTAAAATGTGCCAAGCAGGATGTGGTATATTTCAAGGTGACCACTCCTTGCACTTTATGGTATTTGCCACTTCTACCAGTCTATGGCATTGGGTAAGGTTTGCTTGAACTAATTCATGGCAACCAATTCTCTTTTGTCTTTGTTCTGTCTTGGGTGTATCTTGTGTTAGTAGGAAAGGATATACTGCCTTAGAGTAACTGCAGAAGAGGTGCTGTTCTTAGTAATGAGAAGATTTATTTCATGGTAGCAATAAATGCGACTATATTTGGTCAGGATCAACTACTTGGACCTTAAGGAGCTGGTACAGATTTATATACAGTACTTGCTCCAAAAGCTAGAGGAGAGCTGCTTATCTTCACCTAGAGACTGTGTAAGGCATCAGTAGAATGGGTGGAGTCAATGTACTGAGCTTAGCCCTTCATTACCTTATATAACACATCACAGCAAACTAAAAAGGCCTTTTCATTTCCCCAAAAGCAAAGATGGAGAGACAAAGCAAGCTCCAAATCTTGAATACCAAAATCCTGAAATTCCCTCCCTAATGGAATTGTAGGTCAATCCAAAGCAGGTGGGATCTAGTGGTTCAAGAAAGCAGTTCACCACCTCAAGGACAACTAGGGATGGGCAATAAATACTGGCCAATCAGTGACACTCACATCCCACAAATGAGCTTTTAAAAATCAGTAGATAAGAATAACAAGGTGGGATTAGCAGTTAAATTTAGAATTAGCTTTATTGTCACAGGTACTCACATGAGTACAGTGAAAGGTTTATCAGTTGCCACTTATGACACCGTCTTTGGTACAAATGTACCTAGGTACAGATTCTCCAATACAACTTCAAAGGAAAAACTTAGAAAAACAAAGAAATAAAATGTCTAGCATTACAGACTTTCAGGCATCTTAGGTACAAAAGTAGAAAAGTATAGGAATAAATTAGAAAAATAAAGAAACATAAAGTTCAGAATGCAATCCCCCCCACTGCAATTCTGGCCTGGCCTTATCTTCAGTCCATGTCGGCCTTAGCCTCAAGGCTCTCGACATCAGGAGGTAAGAAGAAAGAAGGAAAAAAGACATGAAAAAATAAAGTAAAGAAACAGAGTGGACGAACACTGGCTGAGGAGTCCTACTCCACTGCATCTTGGATGAGTTGGAAACAATACCGATCTCAGACTCGCTTCTGCCATGCACATTCTGAGGTGGTTTTGGTGAAATTCATATTAACGTGGGGATTGGAATGCAGTTTGCCATCAGACTGACTTTTCCTCTTCTTCATGACTATTTATGTGCCTCGCTTGCCCAGTCTTAAAGTTCACTCTCTCTCTTTCTCTCACGCACTCACTTTCTCTTCCTCTCTCTCACACATACACTTTTACACTCACACTCTCAGCCACTCTGTCTTTCTCTCTCAAAACTCATTCAATTGTGCCCTGCTTAAAGGCTCTTAGAATATATTTCGATATTCTTAACCACTTTACACTCAGAGTCAATGGCTTTCCCATTTTTAAATATATTTTCTAGAGGCCTTTTGCTGGCTTCTAAAACACACCTGCACACTTACTGCTAATGTTTGAACTTTATAAGCTAATACTATTGGCTTTTAAACTGCTACTATTCCTATACTCCTTTATAAGCCACGGATAGATCTTTCCTGCTGCATTTTGGTAAATATTTATCCTCCTATATGTGTAGTATACTGGGGAATTGCATCTCTGATTGCAATTAATACATTTTTACATCTCTCCTTGTGATAGTTCAATAAATCTAAATTGCCATTTGATCTTAGGTCTCAACAGAGTTGCATCAGGCATGATCCAACTCAAAGTTGCTGGAAATTGAGGTGTCCATAGGGTTTGACCAAAACTGTCAATTGGAAAAATTATCCTTTTTAGGAGACCTCAGCTATTGGAAAGAAAGAGAAATCTGATGGGTGACCAAATCGAGGTTTTTAACATTATGAATGGATTCAGTGGGGAAGTCATACAGAAGAAGTTTCAACTGTACAGAATGCAAAGCCGTAAGCCATCAATATTAGAATCCCAGAATCCTATGTTCACAGGAACAGGTATTTAGCCCAAATATACAAACAAAAGGAAGCAGTACAGGAAACACAGACTAAATTGTGCAACCACGCTCTCGGAATGGTCTCAATATCTCTCCACAGTCTGTTTTTTATAGGAATCAGTGATGCCTTACATCACCAGCAGCAATTCTGTCACAACTAATAAGCCTCTTGTGTGATTTGTAATGCTTGCTGTGGGATCAGGATAAACTGTGTGTGCTTTTAAGTGGGAATCAATAGTCAGTACTAACTGTGTGCCTTATCTGGAGCTTTGCTGAAGGCCTGCAGGTAAACAACACAAGTGACTTGCCGGAAGGTCACTGTGGAAATCAATTAGGCAACAGCAGAGCGGAGCTAGCCTGTACACATTCAGTGGAGACTCACACTGGAGAAATGGTCAATAACAGCCAGGAAAAGGCCATTTGGATCGGTGATGTTATTCAATTAGTTCACCTCGAATTTGTACTTTTTCTCCATCTCTGTGCTTTGCTTCTACAAGTTTTATATTTCCTTCGTAACCTTTCCAAACAAAAAAAAAACTTGGCACTCTAGGTTTGGAAATTTTTAATTGACCCTCATCCACAAGAGTTTTTTTCTGGGGGGGAGAGAGAATGTTAGATTTCCATGGCCTGAACATGATGAAGTGCTTCCTTCCATTTTTATTTGATCTGGTTTTTACCTAACCAACCTTGTTCAAAGGCATTATTACACACCTCTGTGTTGGTGGGACTTGAACTCAGATCTTTCAGTCGAGGGCCACTACCACTGTGCCACTCCTTATCTCACCCCTGAGTGACCTAGTTCCAATTTTAAGGTTAATGACCTCAGGTTCTGGGCTCTCCACTCAGAGACACAATTTCACTTTATCTGCCCAATTAAATCCTTTAATCATCCTAAACAGCTCAATTAGATGACTCCTTAATTATCTATCCTCAAGAAAATACAAGTGGTACAAGGTGCATAATTTAACACAAATTAAGTTATAAACTATTTTACAATTCTGCCTGATGCTTTGCTTTGAAAAAAAAGCATATTTGTTTGAAGCTTATTATCTTCATTCAATTGAATATGTAATAAAGTGAGTATAAATCCAAATTTATGGCGTGAAAGCCACACACTAAAAAGAAGCAAGGTGAGATCCTGTATTTCTGCATCATCTCTACCAATGCAGGAAGGAGGAACATTTGGGTTTAGTGGTCGGAAACCCCTGGAACTTTCCTGTTTGCCTTTGAGAAATGTCTCTGTGTTTTCCCCAAACTGTCCTTTGTTTTGTTTTCTGTCTGTTCTTTATCTCCCATTCAGGGTTGTGCAGAAACACATAGGGATGTCGAGATGAGTGTGGAGCTGGAGGCAAGAGATGGTGCAGATTATGGCGTATAGATGTTACACAATGCTGGATCAGGACTGACTTAATGGGCCAACTAAATGCACCACAGAAAACGTTCTATCCTGATGCATAACGGCTTGGTACGGCAACTGCTGTGCCCAGGAGCGTAAGAAACTACAGATAGTTGCGAATACCATCGCACAAGCTAAATCATCCATCCGTTGATTCCGTCTCTAATTCTCACTGCCTCAGAAAGGCAGCCAACATCATCAAAGACTCTTCCACCCCAGTTACAGTCTCTTCTAACCTCTTCCATCAGACAGAAGTTACAAAAGCTTAAGCACACGTACCAACAGATTCAAGAACAACTTCTTCCTCGTTTTTAGGCTTCTGAATTAACTTCTCAAATTTTACATTTAATGTTGATCTCACTGTTTGTGCACTTTCTTTGCAGCTGTAACATTGTATTCCTTGCTCTGCCCTCTTACACTAATATGCTTTGGATGGTATATATGCCTGTATTGCATGCAAAACAAAACTTTTCAACATACTGAGGTACATGTGACAATAATACCTCAAATCAAATCTTCTGTTTTTTTTGTCCTTTCACATGTGTTTGTGAGCGTGGACAGGGCACCACTAAACTGCAGCAAAATAACAGACACTATCAACACAGAAGCAAAGAGAAACCTTAGTTTGGATTGAAAAGTGTATTGATCGCAATCAAAACAAGAGGAATCAAAAAGTTATTAAGTTAAAAGTTATAACTACTCTAATCTTGCAGTGAAGGCTACATAACAGTTCAAATCATTAAAGCTCTGCTCTTTGTGATTGTGATGCTGTCCTTTGATTATTATGAGAAACAGAAGGCATTTATTGCTGTAAGCTTAATAGAACATGAAATCTTAATTCACAAATTCAAAGGAACTAATTTCAACCGAGTGCAATTGTGAAGTGGGTGATAGCTAGTCATTAGGCCAGTTTACGTACTTCACCTCAAGTTTTATTGCAATTACATTGCTGCCTAAGGGCTGCCAAGTGGCTACAATCCAATCCATACTGTTGTATAAAGTTCAAATTACTCCGCCTGCATCTTAGGTCCATGCCTCTGACCCATAGCCTGGCTATCTGATTTTTACATGGCAATTAGTTTAAGCTTCAAATGGCAACAGGAAAGGATAGATAATTCTTTGACATCTTTATATAAAAACATCGAACACAAAATTTGAAGAGCACAGGTTGGTGATTGGCTAAAGAACAAGAGGCGGGAGGAGGCGGATCTTTTTTATATTGCAATCTGTTGTGATCTGAAAGCATGGTGGAAGTTGTTTCAATAGAAATGATCAAAATGGAATTGGATAAATACTTGAAGGGGAAGGCTGTACAGGGCTATGGAAAAACAACCTGAAAATGGAACGTTCTGGATTGTTCTTTCAAGGGGCTAGCATAAAAATAGCAGACTGAATGGCCTTCCTCTGTGCTTTGTCATTCTATGTTTCAATGAGATGGCACATTTGAATCCAAACAATCGGGCTGTCTTGTAGTGAATCTTAAGCAATTAACAATGCTGACTCAATGTAACTGATTTCATAGGTAAATGTGTTTATATATATGTATAGCAACTGTATGGCTGGATTGCAATATGAATGCTGAATTCAGTGCATGAGTGTATTGGAATTCTGATCAGATCAAAGGTTATTCTGGAGCTCAGCCTGGATGCCAACATAATCAATGGCTTGTTAAAAATCCCTGATGTATACATAGCTTCTTGTTCTTTGTTGCTTAATTGATTTTGTACACGTTTAATGTCTATTTTATGTTAATAACTCTGGGATTTCAAATTGAAAACAAGACACAAAAATCACAATTGAAGTATTCCTGTCAAAAGCACATTTCTTGTTTTAACGTCTCTGAGAGTAAAGAGCAAACTCCCCCTATTGATTGCAGGCATTGCTGCTAAATTGTGGGTTTTTGCACTGAGATAGAGCTTGATGGCATTCTTCATTGTTTCATTGGATTTAGCCAAGACTCTCTTTCTTTGAGAGATAGTTAGAGAATCTCCCCTTACACTGTCATTCAAATGAGATGCTAAACTGAAGTTTTCCTGCTCTTTCACAAGGGCATTAAAGATCACCTGATATGGTCTCAAAGGGGAGTAATTGGGTTTATGCCTAATGTTCTGACCAATCTTTATCCCTCAGTCAGCATCACAAAAAAAAACAGGCATTGCCTCCCACCCCTTCGGGAGCTTGCTGTGCACATATTGGCTGCTGCATTTTCAGGTGATAGCTTGGTGGTGTTATCATTGAACGATTAATCCAGAGACCCAAGTGATATTCCGCCATAATGGGTGTTGGAATTTGAATTCAATAACAATCTGGAATTAATGATAACCATAAAACCATTGTCAATTGTTGGGGGGAAAAGCCCTAACGCCTTTAGGGGTGGAAACTGCCATGTAACTCCAGAGCCACTGCAATGTGGTTGACTTTTAACTGTCCTCTGAGCAGAGAGGGATGGGCAATAAATACTGATCGAGCCCACATCCTGTGAATGAATAAAGAAGAATACAAGGATACAACTGTCATACCGTGCTTTTTCTGGAATAATCCATCAAGGAAGAATACACTAATGGAAAACCGGAAATAATATCACCGTAGAAAATGATGTCACTACAGGAAATGACATCACCAACCCTAGGAAACTCAAACACATAAATAGAAAGTGGGCTACACCACCAGTGCTTCATTCGGAGGCTCACTGAAGATGTAACTTAGTATGGTGATGAAACGTCTGAAAATGAACCTTCCAGCTCAGTGAGCAAACCTATATCCTGGAAAAGTTTTGTCTAAAGCATTCATCTTTGTGTGGAAAAGGCACATACCAGGCAATCTTCCACTAATTATGTCGCAGCACTTTTTACCACCATTTTTGAGGAACATTATTACCAGGAAGTAGGCTGTGGTTGGCGTGGGCATAATTCTCTGGCTTCAACACCACTGGCACCATGCTGAAAGTCTGGCTGCACGTTAGGTGTTCCAAGCCAGGAATGATCCCTTACACTGTGGTCCTTGCCCATTAATACTGGCCCAACAGGAAGGAAACCTCGCTCCCTGCTTTTTGGACAGGGACATAGAGGTGTTGGTGGATGGTGATGAGGAGGGCTGTCCTTATTCCTGTGAACTGCCACAGGAGGCTCTATCACCAGACGAAAACCAGCCTTAAGACAAATTTCAAGATGGGTCAGTGCTGCATACCATTGAAAAGGGACATCGAGCTATACAGCTATACAATAACACAGATCTTCTGCATTCCACAAGGGTAAATGCCACCATTTCTTTTCTACTGTCTCAAAGCCATCATTTGCTAACTCTTCAAATGCATATACCCCTCACCAAAGTGCATGGACTACACCTGTCAATATTACACACATTTGCACTAAATGACCTCCACCCACTTCAACCTCCTAAACAACTAACCCCTCACCCCATACTTCCTATTCAATCAACATGGGCACCTCTGCTGTTTGTGCATTACCACTAACTGCTATTCCATTATTTTCAAACACTCCCTTTGCCTCATTGCAGTAAGAATGGCTCATTCCCCTTTGCAGACTGATATCTCAACAGATAATCCTGACTGACCTACCTATAATCCCTGGAGTGGCTATGCTGACCTTCAGGAACTGACTGTGGCCCTATCCCCAGACTGCAAGGAGATGGATCATAGAATCCATTGAATGAAAAAGAGGGCCATTCGGTCCATTGAGTCCACACCAGCCATTAATAGAGCATCCCACCCATCTCTGTAACCCTCCATATCCCTGGTTAACCCACAACCCCTGGACACTATGGGCAATTTAATATTGCCAATCTACCTTATCTGCACATCTTTGGAGGGTCAGAGGAAACCACAGCACCTGGAGGAAACCCACACAGTCATGGGTAGATTGTGCAAGTTCCACACAGACAGTCAACCTGAGGGTACAATTGAAATCGAGTCCCTGGAGTTGTGAGGCAGCAGTTGTAACCACTGTGTCACCATGTCGGTTAGAACAAGTCTTTGACTGATCGTAGCCAAACCCCAGGTTAAAATCAGACCAGCCCATTTACTGATTGTGGCAATGCCTGACTATCCCTTTACACCCCACAATGCACTGCTCCATCTGCTTGACGCATGTGCAGCATATTTACTGTGTAAAGGTGGTGTGATGCTGACATAGCACAGTCCTCACAGTGTCATGTCCACCCACTTGATTGCTCTGTAACTGCTAACAAAGCAAGACATGGTGTACCCTTCCATGCAGTGCAACCTGGCAGAACCATGCAGGCTGTAGTTGTCTCTGAACCCCAAAGTAAAGGGACAAAGCCCTGAGGTTGTGCCTGGATTTTGAGAGGTGAGAGGCTGAGCCTGGTGGTTTTCCACAGCCAACTTGCTTGGCTAAGGAGTCAAGGGCAATGGTGGCCATGGAGTGTTCCGAAGATGCAGTTGGATGATACAAGGAATAGCAATCAGGTAGCCATCAGATTTACAGGTAAGGAATGTCTGCCATATCATTTCTAGGGACAAGGGAAGAGAATTTGAAAGGGTGTATAACTAATGCCAATTGGAGCTTTAATGAGATGGAAATACATAGAAATATGGTAGTTGCCACTTAATGGTGAGATTCTGAATTAGCCACTTAATGCTTGAGGGGAAAATTGCAAACATTTTCCCATGTTGAGATTCTGATTTTTAAATTTTCTGTATTTTCCCAGCTTTCTCACCATTACTCGTGCTACACTAATGAAGAGAGAATTCCACTGATGTTGTCGCACTGTGACCCATCCAATTTACTCCATAAACACAAGTTTTTTTATTCAACTTCCAGTTTGTCACACAGATCCTATCTTCCTTCCTCTCCTTTCTCTGCACATTTACTGAGCTTCCACTTTGGGATTTGACATTGTTGTGGCA
The DNA here is from genome assembly GCF_047496795.1 of Chiloscyllium punctatum. Lineage (NCBI taxonomy): Eukaryota > Metazoa > Chordata > Chondrichthyes > Orectolobiformes > Hemiscylliidae > Chiloscyllium > Chiloscyllium punctatum. The sequence continues at coordinate 20,103,519 of NC_092747.1, read as the reverse complement.
ACATCACTGAGTTAGTAATTCATCAGTCTCAGCCTAACAGTCTGGGGACAAGCCTACAAACCTTACTGGGGGGAGCTTATGGAATTTAAATTCAAGTAATAAAATCTGGAATCAACAGCTTGTAATTCTTTTTGTTTATTTATAGGATGTGCACATCACTAGTTGGCCAGCATTTATTGTCCGCCCTTGGTTGCCTTGAGAAGGTGATGCTGATCACTCCAGCTATCTCAGCTGCTTAACTGGTAATGGTCACTCTGAGCCGAATCTTACCAGAAACTGGCTAAATGTCATTTCAGCAGGTTTCAGTGGAGTGTCTCTCTTGGCCAGGCCTGAGCAGTTGTCTTGTACTATCACCCCAAACTTGCCTCATTAATGAGCTATCTTTGTCTTGGCGAAAGTGAGGACTGCAGATGGTGGAGATCAGAGTCTAGATTAGAGTAGTGTTGGAAAAGCACAGCAGGTCAAGCAGCATCCGAGGAGCAGGAAAATCGACATTTCAGGCAAAAGCCCTTCATCAGGAATGGGTCCTCATGTCTCCTGACCTGTCCAATGTCAGCTTGCTTTTCTCGCTTACCAACTACAGAAGTACCCATTACTGTCAGGACGTTCAGGGATCCCTGGTAGTGGCATTGTCTTCGAACCCCAGGCATGCACCCAGTAAAATGTTGGCAACCTTGAGTTGTCCTTCACTGTGCACAAACTGCAACAGCATCCAAAGATCAACACTTCTGAGATGACATAGGAGGCACAGCTGATGCTACCTTGCGTGTATAACTGCACATTCCTACACTTCTGGCTGCCAAGCATCAAGCCACACAACTCAACTGTCCTGAGTCACAACACACCCTATATCCCTCCCTAAGTCATTGCTACTATTTCCCCAACATGTACCGTCACCAAGGATCCTTTCATTATAGACCATCACACAAAGGAACACCTTCAAAAACTTCAAAGTGTTCACTTTTACTTGCAGCAAAAGCTAACAGAAACCATACAATCAGAAACTGAATAAAAACAGAAACTGCTGGCAAAGCTCAGCAGATCTGGCAGCATCTGTGGACACATCTCAGGATTAACATTTCAGGTCCAGTGACCGTTCCTCAGTACCACTTTTAATAAAAAATCAATAAGTAATTTAAACAAACAGTTCCAGGACAAACCAGGTTCTTTATGCAGCCAACACACACGTTTAGTACAAACTCTCTCTGAAGCGATACACGTACAACTGTACATGATCAAAGAGTGCCCCCTCTACAGATCAAGTGTTGGAGTAATCACCTTATAGTCAGCTTACATTTAGCTTCAGGAATCTGAATTTTAATCATTCTTAAAACCTCCATTATAAACGCCCAAACCTTCTATCTTCTGGGAGAACAATCCCAAAAATTGTTCAATTTCTTTGGAGATTTCAAAATAAGGTTCAATAAAATCTGCAGCTTTTTTTTAACTTTATGAACTGGCATACTTTAATTAGGGATCGTAACAAGATCAGCCAGGTGGACTTCATAGAATCTGAGTTCCCTGATTGGGGCTGTTAACCTAGTCAAATCAGGGAGCCCTGGCTGACAGATTTAAAAAAAAGGACTGTCAGACATTCTAACACTCTGACAGCTGGCTCTTGGGGATCTGGATCTGTGTCAAGGACTTTCCACGTGGAAATAGAGAGTGGCTTGGTGACGGGATACCAGTGTTGAACCAGAGGACACAGTTTAAAAATAATGGGTACGCCATTTAGGACAGAGATGAAGAGAAACCTCTTTACCCAGAGAGTGGTGGGTGTGTGGAATGCTCTGCCCCAGAATGCAGTGGAGGCCCAGTCTCTGGATTTGTTTAAGAAAGAGTTGGATAGAGCTCTCAATGGTAGTGGAATCAAGGGTTATGGAGATAAGGCAGGAACAGGATACTGATTGAAGATGATCAGCCATGATCATAATGAATGGTGGTGCAGGCTCGACGGGCAGAATGGCCTATTCCTGCACCTATTGTCTATTGTCTATTGTTTGTGGAGTAACTTCAGTGGCAACGTGAGTAAAGCACATTCCCGAAGAAACTCACTCCCAACAGTTGTCTTTGGTTTGGGATATGCATTTTTGACATCACACCATTACTTGGGAAGTTTGATTCATTCGATCTTGACATTGAAGTTGGGCCCAGAATGTGGAAAGAATGCCTTATTTTTTATGGGCAAATGACATTGGGACAGATGAAAAACAATGAGTTAATCTGCTGATGCTTGTGGACTCCACAGCTATTGTGTTTATTAGGAGCATAACTTTCCCTGAAGCATCAGGTACGAAACCATTTCAGGGGCTTGATGGATTTAGATGAGGAACATTATGATCTCAGCCTTCTCTAATGCTGAGACAGTCTCATTTTTACTCAGCGATTTGAGAACAAGAGGAATTCATTGTTGTGGTTCTGTTCGCCAAGCTGGGAATTTGTGTTGCAGACGTTTCGTCCCCTGTCTAGGTGACATCCTCAGTGCTTGGGATTGTCCTGTGAAGCACTTCTGTGATGTTTTCTCCAGCATTTGTAGTGGTTTGAATCTGCCGCTTCCGGTTGTCAGTTCCAGCTGTCTGCTGCAGTGGCTGGTATATTGGGTCCAGGTCGATGTGCTTATTGATTGAATCTGTGGATGAGTGCCGACCACTGCAGCGGACAGCTGGAACTGACAACTGGAAGCGGCAGATTCAAACCACTATAAATGCCGGAGGAAAGATCACAGAAGCGCTTCACAGGAGGCTCCCAAGCACTGAGGATGTCACCTCGATAGGGGACGAAACGTCTGCAACACAAATTCCCAGCTCGGCAAACAGAACCATAACAACGAGCACCCAAGCTACAAATCTTCTCACAAACTTTGAAAGAGGAATTCATATTGGGATTTTGGACGAGGTTAATACAACTGGCAGAGGCATGTGACTTTGGTCTAAGCCTTAATGAGATATCAAGAGACCAGTTGGTATGTGGGATTAATGATGTGACCGTACAAAACTCTAGCTGAAGCCCAGCTGGACATCAAACAAACATTACAACTAGTTTTGTTGTTAGAAAATGCAGCAGGTGGAGTATATGGGTTACAGGGTATTCCGATGGAAGTGGACACCCTCGCAAGTCCAACTGAGTTTGGGGAACATTGCTTGAGTGGAGGCAATTGCAGATACTCACACAGGACTCATCCTGAACAGCAGGACTCTCAGCCAGTCCACAGCAAAACCCCAAAACAAAGCATAGCCTCGGGCAAATGGTTAAAGTTTTCTTCAGGATCGGTGCACCAAGCCATAATAGTTGCTGCAGGTGCGCCAGTTTGAGACAGTAAAGGAATTGATCTCGACCTAAATGGACTAAGAGAACTCCTAGGCCAGTATCCAGGAGAGTGCACACCCTGCAAGGGTCACTGACATCTGGCTTGGAAGAGTTAAATTGCATAACAACATCCAAATCAGAACCAATCTAAATTAATGTCTGATTTAATGGCCATCGGTTCTAATGAAGGTCAATACTGGTGTGGCTGTTTCAGTGATCTTGGAATCAGTTTTTAACAAAATTTGCTCCGGACTCCAAACCTTAACTTTATGCATTTCTCTGCGAGACTGAGAACCTATAACAGGGAACCTTTACAGATTAAGGGAAAACTTTGGTTCTGGTCTCTTTTGAGAAACAGTAGGCTCAGTTACCACTGATTGTAAAAAAGACTCAGGCCCAAGCTTGATGGGGCAAAATTGGCTGAGAGAGATTCACCTTGATTCATCAGTTACAAGTGGAGTTCCACAGGGATCAGTTCTGGGTCCTCTGCTGTTTGTAATTTTTATTAATGACTTAGATGAGGGAGTCGAAGGGTGGGTCAGTAAATTTGCAGATGATACGAAGATAGGTGGAGTTGTGGACAGTGAGGAGGGCATTTGTCGTTTGCAAAGGGACTTAGATATGATGCAAAGCTGGGCTGAGGAGTGGCAGATGGAGTTCAATCCTGCCAAGTGTGAGGTTGTCCATTTTGGAAGAACAAATAAGAATGCGGAATACAGGGTTAATGGTAGGGTTCTTAGTCAGGTGGAGGAACAGAGGGATCTTGGGGTCTATGTACATAGATCTTTGAAAGTTGCCACTCAGGTGGATAGAGTTTGTAAGAAGGCCTATGGAGTATTATCGTTCATTAGCAGAGGGATTGAATTCAAGAGTCGTGAAGTGATGTTGCAGCTGTACAGGACTTTGGTTAGGCCACAGTTGGAGTACTGTGTGCAGTTCTGGTCGCCTCACTTTAGGAAAGATGTGGAAGCTTTGGAGAGGGTGCAGAGAAGATTTACCAGGATGTTGCCTGGAATGGAGAATAGGTCGTACGAGGATAGGTTGAGAGTTCTCGGCCTTTTCTCGTTGGAACGGCGAAGGATGAGGGATGACTTGATCGAGGTTTATAAGATGATCAGAGGAATAGATAGAGTAGACAGTCAGAAACTTTTTCCCCGGGTACAATAGAGTGTTACAAGGGGACATAAATTTAAGGTGAAGGGTGGAAGGTATAGGGGAGATGTCAGGGGTGGGTTCTTTACCCAGAGAGTGGTGGGGGCATGGAATGCGCTGCCCGTGGGAGTGGTAGAGTCAGAATCATTGGCGACCTTTAAGCGGCATTTGGATAGGTACATGGATGGGTGCTTAATCTAGGTTAGAAGTTCGGCACAACATCGTGGGCCGAAGGGCCTGTTCTGTGCGGTATTGTTCTATGTTCTATGTTCTATGTTCTATTGATTAGTTCAACATTTTTCGATTAGAAAATGGCTGTCTGGATGACGTCTTAATGAAAGAACAGGAAGCTTTCCAGGAAGGGCTTGAGACTTTCAAAGGAGCCAAGGCCGCCTTGACTCGGAAGCAATTCCACAATTCTGCAAGGCCAGCCCAATATCATTTGCCTTATGGACATGAGTAGAGACAGACATCAGACAATGAAGAGCAAAGGAATCACCAAACCCACCTAGTTTGTGGAATGCGCAGTACTGATCATACAGGTTGTGTAGTCCGTCGGTTAGTTTGTTTCGGTGAAGATTTTAAACAAATGGCAAACTGCTTTTTGCAGCTGGGTAAATACCCAATCCCTCATGTACAGGATTTAAACACAAAACTGGCAGGGGGGCTGTCCTTCATGAAGCTGGACATGAGCCATCTAATTATAATTAGATAAGGATTCCCAGAAGTATGCTACAATTAACATCCATAAGGGTTTGTACCAATATATGAGACTCCCATGTGGGGCATCGTTAGCCTGTGTATTTTTCAGTAGATGATGGAAAACATTTTGTAAGGTCTACTCCAGGTCACCATTTATCTAGATAATATGCTAATAACAGGCAAGACCAATAAGGAGTACTTAGAGAACTTGGACATATTCCTTAGATGGTTCTCCCAGGCAAGGAGGGGAGGGAAAGGTGTGTGTTCCAGCTCCCCGCATGACCTACTTGGGCTACAGAGTCGACAAGATCGAGTTACAAGCCATTGGAAGATAAAGTGACGATGGTCAAAAGATGACCAGGCTTCCATGTCAGTATCAGAGATTAGGTCTTTCCTTGGGCAAGTGAATTATTACAGAAAGTTCATATTGAACCTGGTCTACATCCTGGCACCTTCACATCAACTCTTAAAAATGGGTCAGTCTTGGAAATGGTTGCATTGCCAAGTCGTAGCTTTCAGAGAAGTGAAGAAACAGCTATCACCTTCTCACGTGTTGGCATACTCAGATCTGGTACTGATGTGTGATGCCATTGACCATGGGTAAATAAAGTGTGATTTGATGTCAAGATGCCGGCCTCTGTGAAGTTATTTCAATTAACAGCTGAGGAAAATTAAGCAAGTGAATGAAATAATTAGCATCAGTTTCAGATATGAACATCTGATGGGGATTAAACAAGGACGTTGAATAATTAACATCAGTTGCAGACTGAGCAGAACAGCACTTGAGCCAGGCATTAAACTTAATTCTTCCGCTTTATGCAATAAATTATCAGCCAGATGGCAAGCAAAGACATTGTACTAACTCAATTCCAGCAATCTGTCTCCTAACTCAATGTTGAAATTCAAATAAAACCAGCATAAATTAAAATCAAATTGGAATGTACTTGATGGAGGAATCAAAGCTGAGGACAATGATTCCATGGGTTAAGATTTCATAAATTCCAACTTCACAGCTGTTTGTTGTGATGTGACTTCAATCAGATGATTGTTACTGAAATGGCATTGAAGAATTTCCAACGAGGTTTAGTTTAGCTCGTGTCACCAGGGAGTGTTGAACCTAGTGGGAACCAGAGCAGTAGACCAGCAGGTGAAGTGACCAAGGAGGAGTTCAAGATCAATGGCAGTAAGGATAATAGGCAGAACAGACAGCAAGAAGGTCCTGAGCACGATGGTCTGAAGTGCTTTTTTTTCACCTGACAAGGATAACAGGTAAGGCAGATGAAGTTAGAGCTTGGATTAGTACACGTAACTATGATGTTGTAGCTAATACAGAGACTTGGTTGACAGAGGGACAAGACTGGCAGCTTAACGTGCGAGGATTTAGATGTTTCAGGTCAAATAGAGAGGGATGGAAAACAGTTGGGGGACTTGCATTACTGACAAGGAAGAATATCACAGCTTTACTGAGGGAGGACACCCTTGGGGGTCTCATCCAGTGAGGCCATATTGATCGAGCTTCAGAATAGAAAAGATGCAATAGCGTTGATGTACTACAGACCTCCCAACAGCCTGCAGGAGGTAGACGAACATATTATGTGAGCAGATTATGTGAAAACAACAGGGTTGTTCTGGTGGGTGTTTTCAACTCCCACTATACTCACTGTGATTCCCTTAGTGCCAGGGGCTTATTTAGGTGGGGGTGGGGGAGGGGAGATTGTAAGGTGCATCCAGGAGGGTCCCTTGAAACAATATGTGCATAGCCCAATGAGGGAAGGGGCCATGCTAGACTTCATATTGGGGAATGAGCTTGATCGGTTGATTAAAGTTTCAGTGAGGGAACGTTTCGGGAACAGTGACCATAATTCAGTAAGTTTTAAGTTACTCATGGACAAGGTTATCAGTAACCCTCAGGTAAAAGTAATAAATTGAGGGGAAGGCCAACTACAGATCTATTAACCAGGAATTGGGTTCATGCAAGATAGTGGTGGAGTGTGGTCCTTCCCAGAGCTCATCTGCTCTGACTGCTTTCCTTTCTTTGTCTTTTTGTTTTCCCACTTATTCTATCTTTTAGTCCTTTCATCTTTAGAGCTTGCTCGTGGACATGGTGACAGTGGTGGCTGGGGGACTTTGATGGTGAGACTCTGCAGCGAAGCAGCAAATGTGGCAACAGAGTGAGGCAGCTGCTGGGACCAGCGGGAGCCTGGACTGCGACAGTGACGTGACGGCATCGATGGCAGTCAGCGATGACATGGTGACGGTCGGTGGTAAAAGATGGCGGTGGTGACGACAAAATGGCATTTGGGGTCAAGGCCTCGCTGGGGGCAGTGAAGCCTGGCGTGCCCAATGCAGGTCAGCAGTGACAGTCTACGGTGACAGTGTCTGGTGAACACAGACTGGTCTTAGCCCAGCGCGGGTGGAAGCATGCTCAGTGCAGGGGAGAGTGAATCCTCTTGGGGAAAGCCCAGCTTGGTCATCTCCAGGCCCAAGGCTTAAAAAAGGACTGTAATGCTTGACATGTAAACTTTATTTCTTTATTTTTCTACTTCAATGTTAAGAAGACTGTAATGCTGAACTTTTAAACCTTTTTTTTAACTTCTCTATTTCTGTAACTAAGATTTTGTATCGAGGTACTTTGTACACAAGATGGTACGGTGTGTGGTGACATTGAACACACTTCACTGTGCTCTTGTACCCCATACCTGAGTGCACGTGGCAATAAAACATAAATTTAAATTTAATGTAGATGGGGTGGGGGGGGGGGAGGGGGAGGTGGGCTGCTGATGGAGGGTAAATCCATATCTCTCACGTGGTAATCCTTTAAAGGCCAATTGATTCCAGTTCAGGACCAGAATGCTGCTGTGAAAATTAAAGGATAAGGGTGGCAAGATTTGAGAACTCTGGCTCACAAATGAAATAGTGAGGTTAGTCAAAAAGTAAAAAGCGGCATACATAAGGTTCAAGAATAAAGAACAAAGAAAATTACAGCACAGGAACAGGCCCTTCGGCCCTCCAAGCCTGCACTATCCAGATCCTCTATCTAAACCTGTTGCCTATTTTCCAAGGATCTGTATCCCTCTGCTCCCTGCCTATTCATGCATCTGTCTAGATACATCTTAAATGATGCTATCGTGCCCGCTCCCTACCCCCTCTGCTTGCAATGCATTCCAGGCAACCACCACCCTGTATGTGAAGAATTTTCCACGCATATCTCCCTTAAACATTTCTCCTCTCACCTTGAACTCATGACCCCTAGTAATTGAGTCCCCACTCTGGGAAAAAGCTTCTTGCTATTCACACTGTCTACACCTCTCATGATTTTGTCGACCTCAGTCAGGTTCCCCTTCAACCTCCTTCTTTCCAATGATAATTATCCTGATCTACTCAACCTCTCCTCCATACCAGGCAACAGCTTGGTGAACCTCCTCTGCGCTATCTCCAAGGCATCCACACACTTTTGGTAGTGTGGCAACCAGAACTGTGCACAAACTGTATTCCAAATGTGACCGAACCAAAGTCCTAAAAAACAGTGACATGACCTGCCAAATCTTGTACTCAATACCCCGTCCGATGAAGGATAGCATGCCTTATGCCTTCTCGATCACTCTATGGACCTGCGCAGCCACCTTCAGGATATAACGGACCTGATCACCCAGATCTCTCTGTACATCAGTTTTCCCCAGGACTTTTCCATTTACTGTATAGCTCGCTCTAGAATTGAATCTTCCAAAATGCATCACATCGCATTTGCACAGATTGAACTCCATCAGACATTTCTCCATCCAACTCTCCAAACTATCTGTATTCTGCTGCATTCTCTGACAGTCCCCTTCACTATCTGCTATTCTACCAATCTTAGTGTCATCTGCAAAGTTGTAAATCAAACCACCTATACCTTCCTCTAGATCATTTACATAAATTACAAACAACAGTGGTCCCAGCACGGATCACTGTGGAACACCATTGGTCACAGTTCTCCATTTTGAGAAACTCCCTTCCACTACAACCACGACTCTCTGTCTCCTGTTGCCCAGCCAGTTCACTATCCATCTAGCTAGTACACCCTGGGCGTCATGCGATTTCACTTTCTCTATCAGCCTACCATGGGGAACCTTATCAAACGCATTACTGAAGTCCATGTTTATGATATCAACAATCCTTCCTTCATCAATCAACTTTGTCACTTCCTCAAAGAATTCTATTAAACTGGTAAGACATGACTTTCCCTGCACAAAACCATGTTGCCTATTACAGATAAGCCCATTTTCTTCCAAATGTAAGTAGATCATATCCCTCAGTATCTTCTCCAGCAGCTTCCCTACCACTAACATCAGGCTCACTGGTCTATAATTACATGAATTATCCTTGCTACCCTTCTTAAACATGGGAACAACATTAACAATTCTCCAGTTCTCTGGAACCTCACGTGTTCAAGGGTGCTGCAAAGATATCTGTTCAGCCCCCAGCTATTTCCTCTCACTTCCCTCAGTAACCAGGGATAGATCCCATCCAGACCTGGTTACTTGTTCACCTTAATGCCTTTTAGAATACCGAACACTTCTTTCCTTCTTATGCCGACTTGACTGAGAGTAATCAAACATCTAACCTTAACCTCAACATCCATCATGTCCTTCTCCTCAGTGAATACTGATGCAAAATACTCATTAAGAATCCCACTCCTTTTCTCTGACTCCACACATAACTTTCTTCCTTTGTCCTTCAGTGGGCCAACCCTTTCTCTAGTTACCCTCTTGCTCCTTATATATGAATAAAAGGCTTTGGGATTTTCCTTAACCCTTTTTGCTAAAGATATTTCATGATCTGTTTTAGCCCTCTTAATTCCTCATTTCAGATTGGTCCTACTTCCCTGATACTGTTCCAAAGCTTCATCTAGTTTCAGTCACCAAGACATTAGGTATGCTTCCTTCTTCCTTTTTGCTAGTCTCACAAATTCACCTGTCATCCTTGGTTCTCTAATCTTGCCATCTCTATGCCTCATTTTCACAGGGGCATATCTGTCCTGCACTCTAATCAACCTCTCTTTAAAAGTCTCCCACATATCAAATGTGGATTTATCCTCAAACAGCTGCTCCCAATCCACATTCCCCAGCTCCTGCCAAATTTTGCTATAGTTGGCCTTCTCCCAAATTAGCGCTCTTCCTTCAGGACCACTCTCATCTTTGTCCATGAGTATTCTGAAATGTGTGGAATTGTGATCACTATTCCCAAAGTAATCCCCCACTGAAACTTCAAACACCTGGCCGGGCTCATTTCCCAACATCAGGTCCAGTATGGCCCCTTCCCAAGTTGGACTATTTACATACTGCTCTAGAAAACCGTCCTGCATGCTCCTTATAATTCTGCTCCAACTAAACCTCTAACTCTAAGTGAATCCCAGTCAATGTTGGGAAAATTAAAATCCCCTACCCACTACCCTGTAGCTCCTACATCTTTCCATAATCTGTTCACATATTTGTACCTCTATCTCATACTCGCTGTTGGGAGGTTTGTAGTACAGCCCCAACATTATTACCACACCCTTCCTATTTCTGAGCTCCGCCCATATTGCGTCACTGCTCGAGTCCTCCATAGTGCCCTCCTTCAGCACAGCTGTAATATTGTCTCTGACCAGTAATGCAACTCCTCCATTCCTTTTACCTCCCTCTCAATCCCGCATCAAGCATCTATATCCTAGGATATTTAGTTGCCAATCTTGCCTTCCCTCAACCAAGTCTCAGTAATAACAATAACATCGTACTCTCAGGTACTAATCCAAGTCAAGTTCATCTGCCTTACTGAGTACACTTCTCATATTAAAATAGATGCACCTCAGACCACCAGTCCCTTTGCATTTATCATCTGCTTCCTGCCTGCTCTTCCTCTTAGTCACGCTGACTTCATTATCTAGTTCCTTACAGGCTTTAGTTACTACTATCTGTGCCTTTTGATCTCTCCTACTTCAGCTTGTGCCTCTGTGATCTTGTGATCACACAATCAGGGAAAATTCCTGCAAAAACATTCTCCATTTCTTCAGTTGCCTGTGTCTCCATTGGCTTTTCAACTAGAGTAGGCAGCACGCATACCGGTGAATCAGCTATATCATTTGCAAGGATAAATTCTATTCCTGGAGCTGAGAATTTGTCCAGTACTCCTACCACAAATTCTCTACCCTTCTCTGGACTCTCGAGCCTCTCTTTAAATAATTGAGCGCTTTTTGTCTCACCATGAATTCCTGCCACCAGTACCTTTTCTGGCATTAGTCTCTCAGGAGTACATATCTCCTCATTCCTCAGCATTACAGACTGAGAGGATCCTGTGTCCCTTAATAATGTGACCTCCTTACCACTGCCCATGGCCTATGTGAATAAACTTTACCTTTGCATGTATATTTTTTAAACAAATCGGGCACTTCCTCCTTAATCAACCTCTGATTACCTTGTGCACTCTGAGGCAATTGTCTAACTTCACTTGTGCTTTTTGTTACTTGTCCAACAAATCTTCCAGGCTTGTCTGGTTTTCCTTCATCTGGCTTCCTCCTAGCCCATCAACCCTGTGATTTTGTGTGGCCAACTTTATTACAATGAAAACACCAGAGCTTTTTAACTTGTTTGTCCTCCTCAAGGGTTTCTTTTTCACCCTGTGGTAGGTTATCCTTATGATCTTCACTGAGATCTATCTTTCCCTTTCCACATGAGGATTTTTCTTAGCCCCAATTTCTATCCCTCATGAACTGAAACTGATTCTGGAAGCCAAACTGAGTTTTATGGGCCAGCTCATGATCATTAGCCACTTCAGCTGCTAAGCTTGTTATTTTAACTCTCTGCTCTTCCACATGAGTTTGCACGACTTCCTCACTGAACCTACCCTCAGCCTTTATCTCCAGCCTATTAAGCTGACTTTCCTTTCTAAGTGTCAAGAGTGTGTTGCTGGAAAAGCACAGCAGGTCAGACAGCATCAGCAGCTTATGCCCGAAATGTCAATTCTCCTGCTCCTCGGATGCTGCCTGACCAGCTGTGCTTTTCCAGTAATACACTTTCAACTCTGATCTCCAGCATCTGCAGACCTCACTTTCTCCTAGTTTCCTTTTTAAGTGTCAGTTTTTGAAGTTCAAACAATCTCTCTTTTTCTTTCTCTGCTCTCTCTTCTTCCATCTCTTCTACTGCTCTCTCTTTTTCTCTCTGTTCTGCTTTTAACCGTAACTCAAACTGTTTCATTTCTGCTGCCCTTTCCTTATCTCTCGCCTCTAACTCAAGCTGCTTCATTTGCAATTGAATTCTTGCCGTCTCTATAGATTCTGATGGTTTCTCCGGCAAGTTTAAATGCTGAGCTACTGCTGTAATAGCCTCTCCTTTCCTCACAGAAGCCAACATTTCCAATCCCAGTTTTTGTGCTAATTCTTGCAACTTGGTCTTGCAAAGCATCCAAAGTCACCGCATCCATATCCAGAAAATGTTTGGTGACTGAAAGAGCCATTATTATCCAAAGCTTTGTCTACCCAACCAAACCAACACCTGAAGTAAAGACATTAACACCTACCACTCACTATTTATAATCCCGCAAAGAGCTGTTATGTGTTATGGACTAAGCCAGACCACTCAATGCATTCTTAAGCAGGAAGCTCAGACCATAACTTTGCAATTTGTTTCACTAAGTGAACATTACCCAGATTAAGTTAACTAGGCTGACTACTAGATTTTAAAACAGACAAAAATGTATTCACAAAATTACACAATGAAATGCAATGAACAGAATAAAGAACCCCGGCTGAACTCAACCTATCCAACTAGACGTAATTACGTTGTTCCAAATTTTCACAACAGTCCAAATACGCGACTCCCTTTAAAAACCAGAATAAATGGAACACATGCTTACAAGTTGAAATTGAAGGACAGAAAAGAGAGTTTCCACACAGCTTCTTGTTGAACTTCCACCCAGTTCAAGAGTGAACTAAAACTGCTCAGCTCAGCTAGAGAGCAGACCACTGCCCTTTCTTTATACAGGTCACTTCTAAAACATGACCACTTTGGCCTGAAGTATCATCTCTTTACATATAAACAAAAGGCCTCTCAAAAACCTTTTCATCTCTGTACCAAACCAGACTGATTGAAGCCCGGCAAGGTTTAATACCCCTCTGAAAAAAATCAAACTCAGAGTGTCCTTGAGAAAAGGAACAGCTTTTAGCAAAAAAGCTTTGTGACAGGGCAGCATGAGTTGGCACAGGCGTGTGGGCTGAAGGCCTATTCCTGTGCTGTCTTGCTCTTTGTTCTTCACTTTTATGTATTAACTCATTGAACTGATAATATCAAAGTCAATGTATTTCTTATGATGACACCATCAATGTTATCCCTATCACAGAGATTTTGTATTTAGTGAATACTTAACTGAAATAAACTATGGAGTGGGCTTGGTGAACATTGATGAGGGATGAAATGGGCAGTGAGAATTGTCAAAGGGTTTGGGCGCAGAGTAAGCAGTGTCAGCAAGAGGGATTTGGCTGAGCAATGTCCAAGTGTGCAGGAGGAGCTGAACATTGTCAAGGAAAGCAGGGATGTTGCAATGTGGTCAAGAGAGTTGCAGGTGGGATGGGAAAAGTTGAAAAGGGTTGGAGCAGATTAATTATTCTTGTTTCATTACATATTTCAGCCTTCTTGATGTAGTCCTATGCCAACCCAAATCCAATGCCTAGGATTAACAGGGAGAATATCGTGGGGGTACATTTCTATGGCAATTCAGAGTATCAAATCCAAATTTATAATGAGCCTGTCTGTGACGGAGATACAGGCAGCATTATTCTGACTATCTTAAGTGTAAACTTCCTTGGTAACTATAGTGCATGTGCCAACTGAATTGTAAACAGATCACTATTGACAATTAGAGGATAAAAAAAAGTCAGGAAAATAGAGTTGTTTTATCGAGACGTTTCTAATCTTGTCTTTTTAAAAATAATTTCTATGTTTTTAACTCAGCACAGATCGAGTTGCCATGGTCCCAGAGGACTGACTGCTTCCTCATTAGAGAGAAACGGCTATTGGGGTGTGTTTAACATGAAGGTCACCACATCTCAAGCAAGGAGTAAAGTTGAAAAAGACCTGAATGGTGGCCTCAGCTAGTATAGGAACTGAACCTACACAATTGGCATCACAGACGAGCTGTCCAGACCCCTTATTAGTACACAGGGTTAATGCTTAGTGAGCATTTTAACCTTCGCCATTCCCTTGTAGACAAGTAATGTAAAATTGAATTAAATATCTCACCAACACAAAGAATGAACTGTAAGAATGGTCACTCGATCAGTTTAAATATTGATAAGCATGATGTACAAGGCTTAAAGGTGATAATTCTAGTACACTTGTGAAACAAATCTGTTTCCATAGTCTCTCTAATTCCCTCAACTCCTTAAAGGCTTGCTTTAAACCTATATCCTTGACAATGTTTTCAGTCATATTTTTGAATAGGACCTGTTTCATTTTTTTTTCCAATTAAGCTTCTCTACAAGCTTTTGGAGTATCTTTTCTCACACTAATGGTGGTAAAGATGCAGCTGTGGAGCGAGTGAGGAAGTAACTACACAGGAACAGAATGCGAAACAAAAGCTTTTGGCCTTTCTTGAAAAAAAGGAACAAAATAAGGAATTTTTGTGCCTTCTGCTACCACCCAAGCATTTACTGAGCTGTGAAAAATTTCAGCACTGATTCCTCTACTTTCATTTCCTTATGTATTCATGGATATCATTCATCCGGCCGCTGAGTTATGAATACTCAATCATTCTCGTTTTTAATTACAATTTCAATGGAGACTTCAATTTCCTCCAGTAGCCCAGACGTGGATTTTCTGTTGGCATCAAATGAAATGTTTGTACCACCATTTCTTGTAGTACAAACTGGAACAAAAAGAAACATCGTCATTATATTCTCTATTGGCAGCATGGTTATAACCAGCAAATGCAGCAAATGTGATGTGGACGCCAATTTATTTTCTTCCATGAAATGGGATTGGTCAAGTGGGTCAAGGCAAACCTTGTTGAACACATCTACTGGATTATTTTGAGGATGTAACTTGTAGAATGGATAAGGGGGAACAAGCGGATATCATGTATTTTGATTTTCTGAAGGCTTTTGATAAGTTACTTCATAAGATACAATGGGCAAAGTTAGAACACATGGGATTGAGGGTAATTTGCAGGCATGAATTCAGAATTGGTTGACAGCCAGGAAACACAGTGGGAATAAATGGATCTTTTTCCAAATGGCAGTCAGCGATTAGTGGAGTCCAACAAGGATTAGTGCTTGGGCCCCAGCTATTCATGATATAAATGATGTGGAGGTGCCAGTGTTGGACTGGGCGGGCAAAGTCAAAAATGACACAACACCAGGTTATAGTCCAACAGGGTTATTTGAAATCATAAGCTTTCAGAGCTCCCTTCCCTTCCTCAGGAAGCTAGTGAGAGAGAATACATTGGACACAGAATTTATAGTAAAAGATCAAAGGGTTATACAACTTATGTGAATGTATTGAACTAACCTAGATGGCTATTAAGTCTTTAAACAGTTGGAATGGAGGGACAAGCTTTGGCTCCAAGATGTGATACAACAAATTTGAAACACGGCCTGACACTTAAAATGCATTTTATGATCTAAGATGTCACCTTCATTTTGATAAAACCTGAAGTTAAATTGGGGCAGGGATTTACATGTTAATCAGTTGAAACCTGCACCTCCATTCTAACTGATTAAAGACTTAACAGCCATCAGCCATTTGTTCAATACATTCGCATATGTTGTCTGACCCTTTGATCTTTTACTATAAATTCTGTGTGCGATGTATTGTCACTCACTAGCTGCCTGAGGAAGGAACAGAGGCTCTGAAAGCTTGCAGTTTCAAATAAACCTGTTGGACTATAACCCAGTGTCATGTGATTTTTGACTATGATATCAATAAAAGACCTGGATGAGGGAACCATACGTATCATTTCCAAGTTTGCTGATGACACAAAACTCAGTGGAATTTGAATTGTGAGGAAGATGCAAGGAGGCTTCAATGCAATTTAAACAAGTTGAATAAATGATCAAACAAATGGCAGATTCAGTGCAATGTGACTAAATATGAGTTTACACGCTTCAGTGAAAAAAATAGAAAGGAAGAATATTATGTAAATGGTGATACATTGGGAAATGTGGATATACAAACAGATCTGGGTGTCCTTGTACACCAGAAGTAGACAGGCAGGTGCAGCAAGCAATTGGGAATTCAAATGGTATTTTGGCTTTCATCAAAAGAGGACTTGAGTTGAGAAATAGGGATATCTTACTGCAGTTATGTCGGACCTTGGTGAGACCACATGTGGAGTCTTCCATTCAGTTTTAGTCTCCTAATTAAGGAAGTTAAAAATCACACAGCACCAAGTTAAAGTCCAACAGGTTTGTTTGGAAGCACTAGCTTTTGGTGCGCTGCTTCTTCATCAAGTAACTAGCTATCTGACGAAGAAGTAGTGCTCTGAAAGCTTGTACTTCCAAATAAACCTGTTGGACTATAACCTAGCGTCGTGTGATTTTTAACTTTGTCCACCCCAGTCCAACACTGGCATCTCCACATCATATTCAAGAAAGAATATACTCATCATTAAGGAAAGGTAATGGAGGCTAATATTGGGTTAGGTTGTTGTATGATGAGAGATTAGTTCAACTATGTGAGTAATCATTAGAGTTTAGAAGGATGAGAGGTGACCTAATTGAAAGGTATAACATTCAAACAGGGCTGAACAGACAAGATGCTTAAAGGATGTTTTCCCTGGTCGGGGTGTCCAAAACAAGGGTATACAGTCTCAGAATACAGGCAAGGCCATTTAGAACTGAGGTGAGGAAAGATATCTTGCTCAAAAGGCAGTGAAAATGTGGAATTGTCTACCACAGAAGGTCAAAAATCAAATGACCAAAGGTTATAGTCCAGCAGGCTTATTTGAAACCACAAGCTCTCGGAGCTGAGGTCCTGAGCTCAAGTGTGGTATATCAGATTTATACAAAGCCTGAGGAAGGAGCAGGGTCTCCGACAGCTTGCAATATCAAATAAACCTGTTGGACTATAACCTGATGTCGTTTGATTTTAGAGTGGGACTAGATCACAGAGCTTCCAGCTCAGAGGCAGGAATCTTAGACCACAAGCCTCCAATTTAACTTAATTTAAACAAATCAGAATCTCAACAATTACTTCTCTCCTATTATAAGATGCACGTATTATCCTATGATGACACATCACTTTCAAGTTGTCATGGCAGCTAACAGCCAAATCCAATTATTTCCCCTTAAGTCACAGGTGTACACTTGTACAGCTCCAGTTGCTGATTATCCAAAGTTTTTTTAGTTGCTTCCAATTTGTCACTTGTCAGCTGTGTTAACCCTCATAGTTTATTTATTTTATCCTTTCAGTTCCTTCACCAATGTAATATAATAACTACATTAGGAAGTCCTTAGGTTACATTTTCCCATACATTTGGGTTTGTCTTAATAAGGTGATTTGGATGAAAAATCAACATCATGTGGGAGTTGGTAGCAAATCAGCAATGTCTTATCCAAGCAATTGATTGACCACATTGTGGAGGAACAATGGCGGATATTTCTGTGTATAATGCAGAAGTTGCAGGATCAGTTCATTCCTAAAAGGAAGAAAGATCCCAGGAGGAGGCATGGGCGGCCGTGGCTGACGAAGGAAGTTAAGAAACATATAAAGTTAAAAGAGAAAAAGTATAACGTAGCAAAGATAAGTGGGAAAATGGAGGACTGGGAAGCTTTTAAAGAGCAACAGAGGATTACTAAGAAGGAAATATGCAGAGGAAAAATGAGGTACGAAGGTAAACTGGCCAATAATATAAAGGAGGATAGTAAAAGCATTTTTAGGTATGTGCAAGGCAAAAAAATGGTTAGGACTAAAATTGGGCCCTTGAAGACAGAAACAGGGGAATATATTACGGGGAATAAAGAAATGGCAGAAGAATTAAATGGGTACTTCAGATCTGTGTTCACTGGGGAAGACACAAGCAATCTCCCTGAGGTAACAGTGGCTGAAGGACCTGAACTTAGGGGAATTTATATTTGCCAGGATTTGGTGTTGGAGAGACTGTTAGGTCTGAAGGTTGATAAGTCTCCGGGGCCTGATGGTCTACATCCCAGGGTACTGAAGGAGGTGGCTCGGGAAATCGTGGATGCATTGGTGATTATTTTCCAGAGTTCGATAGATTCGGGGTGGGTTCCTGAGGATTGGAGGGTGGCTAATGTTATACCACTTTTTAAGAAAGGTGGGAGAGAGAAAGCAGGAAATTATAGACCAGTTAGTCTGACCTCAGTGGTGGGAAAGATGCTGGAGTCTATTATAAAGGATGAAATTACGGCACATCTGGATAGTAGTAACAGGATAGGACAGAGTCAGCATGGATTTATGAAGGGAAAATCATGCTTGACTAATCTTCTTGATTTTTTGAGGATGTAACTCTGAAGGTGGACGAGGGAGATCCAGTAGATGTAGTGCACCTGGACTTTCAGAACGCTTTTGATAAAGTCCCACACAGGAGGTTAGTGAGTAAAATTAGGGCACATGGTATTGGGGGCAAAGTACTAGATTGGATTGAAAATTGGTTGGCTGATAGGAAACAAAGGGTAGTGATAAACGGCTCCATTTCGGAATGGCAGGCAGCGACCAATGAGGTACCGCAGGGATCCGTGCTGGGACCGCAGCTTTTTACAATATATATTAATGATATAGAAGATGGTATCAGCAATAACATTAGCAAATTTGCTGATTATACAAAGCTGGGTGGCAGGGTGAAATGTGATGAGGATGTTAGGAGATTACAGGGTGACCTGGACAAGTTAGTTGAGTGGGCAGATGCATGGCAGATGCAGTTTAATGTGGATAAATGTCTGGTTATCCACTTTGGTGGCAAGAACAGGAAGGCAGATTACTACCTCAATGGAATCAATTTAGGTAAAGGGGCAGTACAGAGAGATCTGGGTGTTCTTGTACACCAGTCAATGAAGGCAAGCATGCAGGTACAGCAGGTAGTGAAGAAGGCTAATAGCATGCTGGCCTTCATAACAATAGGAATTGAGTATAGAAGCAAAGAGGTGCTTCTGTAGCTGTACAGGGCCCTGGTACAGTACCTGGAGTACTGTGTGCAGTTCTGGTCTCCAAATTTGAGGAAAGACATTCTGGCTATTGAGGGAGTGCAGCGTAGGTTCACAAGGTCAATTCCTGGAATGGCGGGATTAGCTTACACTGAAAGACTGAAGCGACTGGGCTTGTATACCCTTGAGTTTAGAAGACTGAGAGGGGATCTGATTGAGATTATGAAAGGATTGGACACTCTGGCAGCAGGAAACATGTTTCCGCTGATGGGTGAGTGTCGAACTAGAGGACACAGCTTAAAAAGACGGGGTCGACCATTTAGGACAGAGATGAGGAGAAACTTCTGTACCCAGAGAGTGGTGGCTGTGTGGAATGCCCTGCCCCAGAGGGCAGTGGAGGCCCAGTCTCTGGATTCATTTAAGAAAGAGTTGGATAGAGCTTTCAAAGGTAGTGGAACCAAGGGTTATGGAGATAAGGCAGGAAGAGGATACTGATTAGGAATGATCAGCCATGATCATATTGAATGGCGGTGCAGATTCGAAGGGCTGAATGGCCTACTCCTGCACCTATTGTCTATATTCTATTGTCTATTGTTTATTGAAAGGGTTCAGAAAAGATTTATAAGGATGTTGCCAGGGTTGGAGGATTTGAGCTATAGTGAGAGCCTGAACAGGCTGGGGCTTTTTTCCTTGGAGCGTTGGAGGTTGAGCGGTGACCTTATAGAGGTTTACAAAATTATGAGATGCATAGATAGGATAAATAGACAAAGTCTTTCCCTGGGGTCGGGGAGTCCAGAACTAGAGGGCATAGGTTTAGGATGAGAGGGGAAAGATATAAAAGAGACCTATGGGACAACTTTTTCACATAGAGGGTGGTACGTGTATGAAATGAGCTGCCAGAGGATGTGGTGGAGGCTGGTACAATTGCAACATTTAAGAGACATTTGGATGGGTATATGAATAGGAAGGGTTTGGAGGGATATGGGCCAGGTGCTGGCAGATGGGACTAGATTGGGTTGGGATATCTTGTTGGCATGGACGGGTTGGACCGAAGGGTCTGTTTCCATGCTGTACATCTCTATGACTCTATGAGTCCAGGGATTCTAAATGAGGGCACCATGGTGTCAGAATGTGAGGCAGGCAAATTAACACTGAGATTAGGAGAATTCTCTTCACTCAGAAGGTGGTGAACATGTGGAATTCTGAACCTGATCATGAAATAAGAAAGAAATCGATAGATTTCTATACAATAGAGGGGTCAAGGAATATGGGAGAGAGCTTGAGTATGGCATTGAGAGAGATGATCAGACATGGTCATATTGTTTGCTCAATTGCTCTGGATCATTGCTGCATATCTATGCCATATTTCTATTTGCTTGCTGGTATGATGGTGGAATTAATCTAATTTCCAAAGAGATGGATTTTTCGAGCTGAGTTAAGGTTTCAGTGGTGGAAATAAGCCCACTTGAAAATGTGAAAGCTCAAGGATGAACAAAATGTCTGTGTTTCACATGACCTTAATCCATTGAATAAGGGTGCATGGTAATGACTTGTTGCAGGGGCCAAGAACAATGGCTTGAATCTATTCCACAAAGTTTTGAAGCATCTATAACTCATCCTAAATTGAGAACACACTGCAGCTTATTTCCAAAACTTTTAATGACACATTGTTTTTGACCTGACTAGGAAAAGGAAGCTTAAAGCATCAGTCGCCCTTGTATGTGATGTTTCTCGTGTTGTGTTCACAGGTGAAGATGAAGACTCAACTTCCATGTCAGTGAAAATAAGAGAGATGGCACTACAGTTTGGTCTTATAAACCTCTCTTCTTTAACATCATTAATAATCACTTAGAGTCATTTTACTATCATAAATACATCATATAAGTGAAAGATGTTTTTAATTCAATGCAAGTTCTGTATCTTACATTCATGTGGGTCTGGAAGTTTAGGGACAAGAGCATGTTGGAGAGAACATCGCATAATTCTTGGGGTTAAGTCACAATCTGTGCTTCAGAGATATGAATGAACTGAAACACTTTTTGTCAGGCACCGCATCTTGAGGATTTATTCATTTTATTGAGTAATGACAATTTTAGATTTTGATTTTGGTTTATATTTGAAGGACAACTTTACACAGATCAATATTTGTGGCTGTATTGCAAAAAGTGAATACATCAGTAACATTTAGTGGCAAACTAAATTGCTTTCAAACAAGGAGAGTTAGCCATTTGAATACAAAATTGGCTCAAAGGTGGGGGACGCAGGGTGGTTGTGGACGATTGTTTTTCTGACTGGAGGCCTGTGACCAGCGGTGTGCTGCAAGGATCAGTGTTGGGTCCACTGCTTTTTGTCATTTATATAAATGATTTTTGTGTGAATATAGAAAGAATGGTTGGTAAGTTTGTAGATGACACCAAAATTGGCGGTGTAATGATGGTGAAGAAGGTTATTTGAGATTAGAATGAGACCATCAGATGGGCCGATGGGCTGAGGAGTTACAGATGAAGTTTAATCTAGATAAATGTGAGGTGTTGCATTTTGGAAAGGCACATCAGGGCAGGCCCTGGGGAATGTTGCCAAACAAAGAAACTTTGGAGTGCAGGCGCATAGCTCCTTCAAAGTGAAGTTACAGGTAGACAGTGAAGAAGGTGTTTGGTACACTTGCCATTATTGCTCAGTGCATTGAGTTTAGGAATTGGGATGTCATGTTGTGGCTGTACAGGACATTGGTAAGGCCAGTTTTGTAATACTGTGTTCAATTCTGGTCTCCCAGCTATAGGAAAGATGTTATTAAACTTGAAAGGGTTCAGAAAAGATTTACAAGGATATTTCCAGGGTTGGAGGGTTTGAGCTACAAGGAGAGTCTGAGTAGGCTGGAGCTTCCCTGGAGGGTTGGAGGCTGTGGAGTGACCAGATCGAGGTCTATAAAATCATGAAGGGCATGGATTGGGTGAATAACCAAGCTCTTTTTCCCAGGGTGGGGGAATTCAAAACTACAGGGCACAGGTTTAAGTTGAGAAGGGAAAGATTTAAAAGGGATCTAAGGGATAACTTTTTCATGTAGAGAGTGGTGCATATATGGAATGAGCTGCCAGAGGAAGTGGTGGAGTCTGGTACATTTACAACATTTAAAAGATATTTGGATGAGTATATGCATAGGAAGGGTTTAGAGGGATATGGGCCAAATGCTGGCAAATGGAACAAGATTAATTTAGGATATCTAGTCAGCATGGACGAGTTGGACCAAAGGTCTGTTTCTGTGCTCTACATCTCTATGACACTATGATTCTTTTGAGACCCTCAAATCAGTTTGAAATAGCTAAGCATGAGGTAATTATTTTACAAAACACAAGCAACATTGATGTCTACTCAACATAAGTTGCTGAGCAAAGGTAACTTGCTATTAGTGAGGGACTGATTTTCACATTCTCACCAATACAGAGCAAATAGAACTAAATAACAGGACTGGACTGGCACTAAATATTCTGTAACAATGTCTCAGAACGTAGGAATCCCACAAGACTCTACATAAGAAAGGAAAAATATGCCAGTTTTTAAACTTCTCAAACCTAATGGTATCTTTTGTTCAAAACAAAAAAAAATTATGATAAAGTAACCCTGACAACTTGTATATGAATGAACTTTTAAAAATAAATTACACTGTGGGATGTTAACATATAAATGCCAATTCATACTTCAGAATTCTTAGCTTTAATATTTTAACAGTAAATCTTATTCCAAAAGAGCAGAAAAGAATTGCAGATGTACGTGCCTTTTACATCAGCATGCAGTGGTATAACTGTGAAGCTATTGTATTTCAATCAATTCATAGGTCAACACATGTTGGCCAAGGACCTTAAAATACCCATCATCCCTTTGTATGAAAGGAACCCTTTTTCTGAAAATGGTCATGAGAAAATATATCTTTGTCTCTCTAGCTGTGAACTTTCTTTGATTTATCCTTGGCAAGGGAAAAGATAGAGATCTTCAGGATATTCAAGTCTCTCAGATGCTGTCAGATATGTCATCGTTTTTAGAAGTATTCATGATGCAATTATACCTCCAGAGAGAGCAGCATCACTTCCTTTCCTTAGTAGCTTTGCTTTGATCACACTTTAGCTACTTTAGCAATGACCTTCCCTCCAATATAAGGTAAAAAGTAGGAGAGGTGGTTGATGATTGCACCACATTTACTACCACTTGCAACTCCTCAAATATTCCTCAATCCATGCCTACATGCAGCAAGATCTGAACAATGACTTGCACTAGTAACTAATAAATAACATTCATGCCATGTAAGGGGATCTCAAGCAACAGAGAATTCTTAAAATCCCCACCCCCCCTTTCACATTCAATGGTGTAGCCTTATAGCTGCATCTTAAGGGCAGCACGTGGCTCAGTGGTTAGCACTGCTGCCGCACAGCACCAGGGACCCTGGTTCGATTCCATACTCGGGCGACTGTCTGCGTGGAGTTTGCACATTCTCCCCGTGTCTGCATGGGTTTCCTCCGAGTGCTCCGGTTTCCTCCCACAAGATGTGCAGGTTAGGTGAATTGGCCATGCTAAATTGCCCATAGTGTTAGGTGCATTAGACAGGGGTAAATACTGGGTGGGGGGTGGGTCTGGGTGGATTACTCTTTGGAGGGTCAGTGTGGACTTGTTGGGCCAAAGGGCCTGTTTTCATACTGTAGGGAATCTAATGTTAATTCCTACACTGTACCAGAGTGGTTAACAACTAAATCTCTAAAGGATGATGGGAAAAAGGTGGCCAGCTTCACAAGATGAAAGCCTACTGTGCAAGATAGAACCAGGCACTGTTCATTTAGTAGGAATCTAATGGTGAGGGCTGCTAAAAGGTGGATTGACCTTCATGGGGATCAAGGCTACTAAATTAAAGACAGAAGGGAGGACAATGAAAAAGATGTATCATGTCTAAACGACCCTTGTATGGATGATTTTACAGTCACAAGAGTCCTGGGCAGGAGTCAAACTTTCTGAAACTTCCAAGGGAAAAGTTATAAAAATAAGTTATTTTTAAAACGTTGGCAACATAACCTAGGAACAAACATTGAAGAAGTAGTACCTAAAGCATATATTCAACAAAGAGGAATAGATCCATCTGAGTGACTGAAGCCCAGCCAGCTAGCCCTCATGAGTGCAGGTAATACCTCAGTCTCTGTCATCAGTCTGAGGCAGCTATGTTTTGTAACCTGATGCAATTTTATGCTGTAGAGGTAAATTGATTGAGTGATCAATAAAGAAGTAGTTTTCAATAACAGTGCAGGCTGTAATTATTGAGTTCACTGCTGTTGATCCAAGGAAGGCAATAGACAATCATCCTTCCATCACTGAATCCTGATATCATCCTGAGCATTACCATTCACTAGAAACCTAACTTGAACAGCCACAGAAATGCTCTGATTAAAAGAGCAGGTCAGACCCTGGGAATGTTGGGATAAGTAACTCACTTCTGTCTCCCAATTAAAGGCAAAACACTGCTGATACTGGAAATCTGAAACAAACAGAGAATGCTGGAAAAACTCAGTAGAATAGGAAAAGTCTAGAATGATATATGCCAAATGCAGGCAAATGGGACTAGTTCAATTTGGGAAACTTGGTCAACATTGATGATTTGGACAGAAGGGTCTGTTTTCATGCTCTATAATTAAATGACTCAAGGTCTGGCAGCATCTGTAGAGACAGGGGCACAGCTGAAAGTCTGGTATGGCTCTTTCTAATGCCTGCCCACCATTTACATGTCAGGAGGGAGATGGAGTACCCATTTGGATGAGAACAGTTCCAACAATATTCAAAAGGTTCAAAGCATTCACCACTTTAAACATTCATTCCCTTCAGCAGCATAGAAGGACTTTAGCAACTCAGCAAGACTCCTTCAATAGCATCTATCAAACCCTCAACTTCCATCACCTAGAGGGCAAGGGCAAAGGACAGATAGGATCACCACCATCTGCAACTTTCCCTTTAAGCCCTATGTTATTTTGACTTGCAAATGTATCATCATTCCCTCATTTGCTGGATGAAAACCCTGGAACTCCTTTCCCAATCACACTCTAACTGGCCGGACACATACGGACAACAGTAGTTCAAGAAGAAAGCTCACCACCACTTTTTCCATGGCATTAGGGATTAACAATAAATGCTGGCCTTGTCAGAGATATTCATATCTCATGAATGAATGCAAGTAATTCAAGCTCCTTACACACCTCCACACCCCTGCTTCAGCCATCACCTCTCCCTCTTCCTCTGCCCATGCATAGTCTCATAATCACTCCATTTAACTTCCACATGTAGAACCAATATTGGAAGTCATGCCAGCAGGTCTATACATGTAACAGGTACTCTCTCGCCAATAAATACAGGTATGTCTAAAATAATACTGGGAGTAAGAGAGCCAAACTGGTTGACATACATGAGATTGAGTTTAATAGATTTATTCCATAACAATGGTGTCTTGTGTAGACAGGTGTGGAGAGAAGGAAATAAAATAGTATTAATGTTGTAAATTGAGATACTGAAAGATGATAAATTATCATGAGACAGTGCGCAGATAGGCCAAACTGAATTATGCAAAATCAAGCTTTCATTAGTCAAAATTATGGGCTGGCAATGAGGTTTGTTTTGACTGATTGGTTGTATTGAAGATTGAAAATGCTGCTAAGTATATACTACCATAATCAACTCATGTTTCTTCATTCAAAACAATGAATATAAATTCCTCAAACAGCTTTCAGCATTAGGTCCCCGTGCATTAACACATCATCAAAACACTTAAATACTCTAACAGCTCTTCACTCCCTGCTCTCATTTTCCCTAGCAAACAAGGATTGGCAGGTCACATTTGAAGCTGAAAATTTATTAAGAAGGAAGGAATATTTATAGAACTAATTAACTTGTGGGAGGGGCAACAGCTCATTGTCCAGGTCAGTCATAAGCTTAAAAACTGTAGGGGAGAGGCCAGAGGCAACTCACTTGTAATAGATATCCAAGTGCGTTGTACACAGTTCACAGCTGATGTCTTTCTCCACTGCTCATCAAGAAGTAATGACTTAGGCGATCTTATAACTGAGTTTTAAATGTTATGTAGATTATACGTATGGGAGATCGTGGGAAGTTAGGAACTCGAGAGATTTAATTTTCATTACTTAGTGGGTGGTAATTAACAATTCCTGGCAGCTTTTAAAATACTATTTTCCTCCAAAAATCACTTTTTTTTTGGTGAGGGAAGGTAACATTTAGAAAATTAAATGGGACATGATGGGCCAACAGGTATATATTATTATAATGAAACAAAGAACTGCAGGTGGTAGAGATCTGATACAAACAAAAACAGAAAATGCCGGAGAAATTCAGCAAGTCTGACAGCTTCTGTAGAGAGAGAAACAGTGTTAATGTTTCAGGGTCAATGACTCCAGTGTTTCATTTTGAGTTCTGACAAAGGGGCACTGGGCTTGAAATGTTAACTCTGCTTTCTCTCCAAAGGTGCTGCCAGACATGTTGAGTCTTTCCAGCAATCTCTGTTTTTTGTTTGTTTGATGTATAAATTTTATTTTAATTAATGGACAAACTCTAGACAACTCAGTGTCCTTGTCAGTATCTGAAGAGAGAATATAGGTGCACTGGGTGGGGCACTTCGATAGGTTCAGAAAAGAAGTCCCACCCAAAATGCTAGCTCATCTTTTGATTTTATTTACTTCATAAGCTGACTAGACTTATTATGTATTTGAAACACTTTCAGGTTTTCCTTTTTTTGTGTTGCATTTTGGTCGTTCCTGAACTTCCAAAGTTTGCCACTATCTTTTTTTAACTCTGAATTGTTCATTACTTTAATTCAATATTTCAGTGGTTCACTACAGGTTGCTGTAGAGAGGTTATGAAAGATCAAGATGGCCAACTTGTGTACACTGTACTGAACAGCCTTGTCAGCAGAGCAATTTCTTAGAGTAACCATAAACTAAATTTAAAAGCTTACCGTTCCTAAATGTTATTGCATGACATTGTAATTGTAAATTGAATAACAGATTTGCAAATACAAACCATTAACATCAAACAACAAGTCTGTATGATCCTCCTTCCTAGCTGGTCTGCAATGTAGAAATACAGGAAATAGAAGCAGGAATCGGTCAATCAGCCCTTTGGGCCTGTATGGATTCAACACCATTATCCTGCAACTTTCATATATCTCTTGATCTTTCCAATACCTAAAAATCTATAAGGTCATTGAGTCAACAGCATGGCAACAGACTCTTCAGCCCAACTCATCCACGCCAACCAGGTTTCCAAACACTAGCCCTATTTGCCTGTGTTTGGCCCAATTCCCTCTAAAACATACTTACAGTTCTGGTAACCCAGCTACAGTAAGAATGTTACTAAACTGGAAAGGGTGCAGAAACAATTTACAAGGATGCTACTGGGACTGGAGAATTTGAGTTGTAAGGACAGGTCAGATATGCTAGGACTTTGTTTCCCTGAAGCACAGGAGGATGAAGGCTGATCTTATAGACGTTTACAAAATCATGAGGGGCATTGATAAGGTGAATAGCCAAGATATTTTCCCCAGGTTGGGGGAGTCCAAAACCAGAGGACGTAGGTCAAAGGTGAGAACGGCCAACCTTTTCACACAGCGAGTGATGCGTATTTGGAATGAACTGTCAGAGAAATTGGTAGAAGCGGGCACAATTACAACATTTAAATCCCTGTCTTGAATATACCTAATGACATATGCTCTGCAGCCCTCTCAGGTTGAGAATTCCAAAATAAAACTGATCTCCCTTTGAGTGAAAAGAATATTCCTAATCCCTTCTGATCTCAGCCATAAATAGCCTATATCTTCAATGGACACTGTGAAACCTGGTTCTAGCCCCTTGAGGTAGCAAATTTATCTATCCTGTTGAACCCTGTAAGGATTCTGTCAGTTTCAATGAGATCACCTAACATCTTTCTAGCTGCAAGGAATACAGCCACAGTCTCAGTACCTCAGTACCTCCCCAGAAGACTGACCAACATCCTAGAGATCAGAGTGGTGCTGGAAAAGCACAGCAGGTCAGGCAGCATCCAAGGGGCAGGAGAATCGACGTTTCGGGCATAAGCCCTTCATCAAGTATGAGGTCTCACTTCAGCCTAGAGATCAGTCTAGTGAGCCTTAACTTTACTCCCTATGTTGGACGAACCTCTGTATGAAGAATATAAAACAAAGGAAGACCACATGACTTTCCAATTTAAATTGGAACAGAAATGGCATTACAAGTATTTTCTCCAGTTCCAAGTTTGTTACCTGGTGCTTACAGCTGATATTCCATGTTCTAGCTGTAGATACAGCTGATCAGCGTAAATGAGGGATGCTACCTGGAATACCGTCCTGCACAGTCACACAGCTCCTCTACTCCTATTATTTTATAGCTCAAGGTCAGTAACATGCCCATAACAACTGCACTGTATCATGGGCCGTGACCCGAGGGTCAAAAAATCTTTTACTCCATCTTACTTCAGATCAGTTGAAGCATGACACTCTTCCAGACACCTGCTCCTGTGCTGAGACTGAATAGTTTAATGGTGGTCCAGCCGCTTGTGTGCCTACAGAATGTAATGTTTATTTGTAATAGTGAGTGTAATAAATATCCATTGTTTTCTTCAATATCATGACATGAGGTAACATTAGCATTGCCCCCATCCGCTAAAACATCCTGTTGTCAGTAAGCTCACACCAACAACCCTCTGAATGACTCATGACAATTTACCTCCACAATTCTATCTTCAAGCCTGTGGCTCAGTTGGGAGCGTTCTTGTCAATAAATTAGATAAAGCAATACAGGAGATGAATCCTGGTTCATTGATGTGTGTACAATAGACAATAGACAATAGGCAACAGGTGCAGGATTAGGCCAATCGGCCCTTCGAGCCAGCACCACTATTCATTATGATCATGGCTGATCATCCTCAATCAGTATTCTGTTCCTGCCTTTTCCCCATAACCCTTGATTCCACAATCCTTAACAGCTCTATCCATCTATTTCTTGAAAGTATCCAGAGACTTGGCCTCCACTGCCTTCTGGGGCAGACCATTCCATATATCTACCACTCTCTGGGTGAAGAAGTTTCTCCTCAACTCTGTTTTAAATGGCCTACCCATTATTTTTAAACTGTGTCGGAGGGTATGCCAAGAGCAGAACATGATGTGCTGGTGCCGGTGTTGGACAGGGGTGGACAAAATTGAAAATCACACAACAACAAGTTATAGTCCACTAGGTTTATTTGGAAGTACAAGCTTTCGAAGTGCTGCTCCTTTATCATGTGGCTGGTGGGGCAGGATCATAGGACACAGAATTTATAATAAAAGATCAAAGTGTTAAACAACTCATATGAAGGATTGAACTGACCTAGACTGCTATTAAACCTTAAATCACTTAGAATGGGTTGCAGGTTTCAAATGATTACTACAAAAATCCCAGAACTTCTTTCAAGTCACAGTCCCAAGATAACTTAAGATTTTATATAAAAAAAGGTGACATCTCAGCTCAGACATTGCTTTGAAGATGTGATGTTAGAGTCACCAACCATACTTAAACACAAGGTGCACAGGATGGAGCAAAAATCCCTGATATTTAAACTACTGGACAAAACCCTTGGACTTTCCAATATCTTAAGTATTGGACAAAACCCTGAACTTTGC
The DNA here is from genome assembly GCF_047496795.1 of Chiloscyllium punctatum. Classification (NCBI taxonomy): domain Eukaryota; kingdom Metazoa; phylum Chordata; class Chondrichthyes; order Orectolobiformes; family Hemiscylliidae; genus Chiloscyllium; species Chiloscyllium punctatum. The sequence continues at coordinate 20,073,562 of NC_092747.1, read as the reverse complement.
AAAACTTTTAAAAGAAAAAGGGGACAGCTGAACTGAGTTCTGTGGGATATGCACAAACACAACCAGCAGAACGGAGGCCGCTTTCTGGAACGACTGTTCAGCCTGGAATTCCAATGTACACCCCCACTCGAAAAGAACAATAGACCATGGCCAACAGACACGAGCCCGAGAGAACTTTAACAGCCCAAGCTACACAGTACTGACAGAATAGGGCCGACAGAGATACCGGACATTCAATCTCAATCAATATCCATTCACACATACTCTAACTATCAGAAAGCTGATCAACTTCAGAAGAACACACATCAGAGTACAATGACAATGACAGATCTGGCACGCAGTTAAGGGGCCGATGGTCAGGATAACTGCCAGTCCCCACCTCACCTGGGTATTCTATCTGAATGAATGCTTCCACACATGAGCCTCTTCTGAACCAAGAGCACCAATGGCAAAACCCTCAGCAACTGACCACAAGCATCGGAACTGAAGACCGACAACTTGGAGAAACAACAAACCCGAGCAATACCACGAGTCCTCAGGCAAAACCTGAGTTGAAAACCAGGTCCACCAAAGTAAGGAAAACCAGGTGCTTACCCGATAGATCGAATCCACACCTTACCACATCAGCAGACTCAAACCAAACTGAAAAACCTGCACCGTCCAAAGTGTTCATCCAGGCCCCAGGTACGGCAAGCGGGAACAGCTAGGTGCACTTCAATACTGCGTATACAAGTGATGAGCATAACCTCCCAACACCCCAAAGTTCCGACCCATGCGTCACAAGAGCCAGGCAATTACCACCTCCAATAAAAGAGGATCTAACTATCAACCCTTGGCATATCAATGGTGTCATATCACTAAAGCCCCCCACTATCAACATTCTGGGAGTTAGAGCTTAAAAATGTGTTGCTGGAAAAGCGCAGCAGGTCAGGTAGCATCAAAGGAGAAGGAGAATTGACGTTTCGGGCATAAGCTCTTCTGGGAGTTAGCCAAGCCTCCTCCATTGCCACACCCTAACCACCCAACAGCTGGAGGAAGAATGCCTCATCTTCAGCCTTGGGACCCTCCAACCACATGGTATCAAAGTGGGCTTCACCAGTTCCCTCATTCCTCCTCCTGCCACCTTATACCAGTCCCAACCTTCCAAATCAGCACTTCCCTCTTGACCTGTCCTACCTGTCCATCTTCCTTCCCAGCTATCTGCTCCTAGATTAGACTGGTGCTGGAAAAGCACAGCAGTTCAGGCAGCATCCGAGGAGCAGGAAAATCAACATTTCAGGCAAAAACCCTTCATTAGGAATAGAGGCAGAGTGCCTGCAAGGTGGAGAGATAAATGAGAGGAGGGTGGGGGTAGGGAGAAAGTAGCATAGAGTACAATGGGTGAATGGGGGGTGGGGATGGAGGTGATAGGTCAGGGAGGAGTGTGGGGGAAGGTAGCATAGAGTACAATGGGTGAATGGGTGTGGGGATGAAGGTGATAGGTCAGGGAGGAGGATGGAGTGGATAGGTGGAAAGGAAGATAGGCCGGTAGGACAGGTCATGGGGACAGTGCTGAGCTGGAAGTTTGGAACTGGGGTGAGGTGGGGGAAGGGGAAATGAGGAAACTGGTGTCCTGGGGTTGAAGTGTTCCGAGGCGGAAGATGAGGCGTTCTTCCTTCAGGCGTCGGGTGGTGAGGGAGCGGTGGTGAAGGAGACCCAGGACCTCCATGTCCTCGGCAGAGTGGGAGGGGGAGTTGAAATGTTGGGCCACGGGGCGGTGTGGTTGATTGGTGCAGGTGTCCCGGAGATGTTCTCCCTAAAGCACTCTGCTAGGAGGCATCCAGTCTCCCCAATATAGAGGAGACCGCATTGGGAGCAACGGATACAATAAATGATATTGGTCGATGTGCAGGTAAAACTTTGATGTATGTGGAAGGCTCCTTTGAGGCCTTGAATGGAGGTGTGGGCGCAGGTTTTGCAATTCCTGCGGTGGCAGGGGAAGGTGCCAGGACGGGAGGGTGGGTTGTTGGGGGGCATGGACCTGAAAAGGTAGTAATGGAGGGAACGGTCTTTGCGGAAGGTGGAAAGGGGTGGGGAGGGAAATATATCCCTGGTGGTGGGGTCCGTTGGAGGTGGCAGAAATTTCATCGGATGATATGGTTTATGCAAAGGTTGATAGGGTGGAAGGTGAGCACCAGGGGGGTTCTGTCCTTGTTACGGTTGGAGGGGTGGGCACTGAGGGCGGAGGTGAGGGATGTGGACGAGTTGCATTGGAGGGCATCTTTAACCATGTTGGAATGGAAATTGCGGTCTCTAAAGAAGGAGGCCATCTGGTGTGTTCTGTGGTGGAACTGGTCCTCCTGGGAGAGGATACGGCAGAGACGAAGGAATTGGGAATACGGGATGACATTTTTGCAGGAGGTAGGGTGGAAAGAGGTGTAATCCAGGTAGCTGTGGGAGTTGGTGGGTTTTTAAAAAGTGTCGGTGTCAAGTCGGTCGTCATTAATGGAAATGGAGAGGTCCAGGAAGGGGAGGGGGCAACTTCACCAACACATTCTACCCTGACCTTAAATTTACCTGGACCATCTCTGACACTTCCCTCCTCTTGTCTCTTATTGGAGATAGCCATCTGTATGGCACAAATGTTACTTTCAAGCCAAGCCTGGATATTGTCCAGGTCTTGTTGCATTTAAACATGGACCACTTCAGTATATGAGGAGTTGAAAATGGTGCTAAATATTGTGCAATCATTAGTGATGAAGCAGCTGAAGATGGTTAGGCCTAGAACACTACCCTGAAGGACTCCTGGAGGTGAGATGACTGACCTCTAACAACCAAAAACATCTTCCTATGTCCAGGTGTGATTCCAACCAGCAGTGAGTTTACCCCATGGATCCTATTGATTCCAGTTTTGATGCCACTCTCGGTTGAATTGAACCTTGATGTCAGGGGTTGTACCTCTCATCTCATCTCTGCAGTTCAGCTCTTTTGCCCATGTTTCAACCAAGGCTGTAATGAAGTCAGGAGCTGATTGGCCCTGGCGGAACCCAAATTGGGCACCAGTGAGGAGGTTGCTGCTAAGCAGAAGCAGCTTGATGAAGGTATCATCAACAGTGCTATCATAAAACCTTCACTTTCCTGAAATTCGAGAGTGGACTGATGGGATGTTAAATCGGCTGGGTTGGATTTGTCCTGCTCTTTATGTGTAGGGCATACCTGAGCAATCTTCCACATCATCAGGTCAATTTTGATAGGACCTGATTAATACATCCTCGAGAGTTTAAGGAAAAGGCTCTATAAATAGTAGATGCATTGGCGATCATCTTTCAATTTTGTATACACTCTGGAAGAGTTCCTATGGATAGGAGTGTAGCAAATATAACCTCACAATTTTAAAAAAGGGGTTAGAGAGAAAACAGAGAATTACAGACCAATTAATCTGATATCAGTAGTAGCGAAAATGCAAGAGGTCATCAAAAAAGACTTAATAGCAGAGCACATGGATTACAGCAAATGGATTAGACAGATTCAGCATGGATTTATGAAAGGGAAACAATAAGTTGTCTAAGTTCTGATCCCTGCGGTACGCAACTGTCACTCATTCACTCTGAATGAAGGGTCTGTTTCTGTGCTGTGCATCTCTATGACTCTTATGACTCTATATATCCCCATGTCTTGAAATTTCCAGCCCGAGGGAAAATACACCTTATCTATACCCTTCATGATTTTATAAACCTCTATAAGATCACCCCCCAACCTCCTGCACTCCAGCGGAAAAACATCCCAGCCAATTCAACCTCTCCTCATGACGCCAACCCTCCATTCCCAGCAACCATCCTGGTAAAATGGATAATAGGGAATCACACAAATGTACTGTCTGAAACAATTTGGCTGTGTTCTTGCTTGAGGTAATGAGAGTCTCTGGTGTAAATAATTCCAATTCCAATTATTTTCATCACAAAATTGAACAATCATTGTGTAACAGAATGCTCTACTCTGAGATTTTTAAGAGTAGGATAAAAGGCTGTCACAACATCGAGGGCTGAAGGGCCTGTACTGTGCTGTTCTGTTCTATGTTCTAATCTTTGTTTTCTATCCATCAACTAGTCCTCTATCCATGCCAGTACACATTTCCAAATCCCATGCATATTAATCTTACGTGCAGTCTCTTATGTAGAATTTTATCAAAAGCCTTCTGAACATCCAAGTAAGTCACATCCACTGGTTCCCCTTCATCACCCCTCAAAGAATGAAGGGGGAATCCCATAGAAGCTTAAAAATTCTAACATGACTAGACAAGGTAAACACAGGAAGGATGTTTCTCATGACCAGGGAATCCTGAACCAGGGATCAGTATCTAAGGATATGGGGTTAGGTCATTTGAGAACAAGATAAAGAAAGAAACTTTCATCCAAAGAGTGATGATCCTGTGGAAGTCTTTGCTACAGAAAGAGACTGAATGTTTTCAAGATGGAGATGAAGGAATGCAAGAGTATGAGGAGAAAGCAGGAACAGGGGGCTGAGTTGGAAGATCAGCCATGATCATATTGAATGGCAGAGCAAGCTCAAAGGGCCAAATGGCCTACTTCAACTCCTATTTTCCAAGTTTTTATGTTTCAGTTCTCTTGTCTGCTTTATCTGCTGGGTGTACACACTCCCATGGCATTACTTCAAAGAAGAGCAGAGGAGTTTTCTCCAGTGAGCTGGCCAATATTTAATCAATTAACATCACTAAAATAAATGGTCTCTCCACTATCACAGTGCTGTTTGTGGGAGTTTGCTGTGTTTCTTACATTACTACCCTTCAAATACAGTTAATTGGCTGTGAAGCTCTTTGAAATATTGGGTAGTTATGAATAGTGCTGTAGAGATGGAAGCCTTTTTCTCTTTCTAGCAGTATGTTATTTTATAGACTGCTGAACAGTAAAATACATATGCAAACATGTTACAAGGAAGGGCAGGAATAACAAGGCAATAAAAATGAATACCTCTCATTATAGAGTTTCAGATTGGGAGCAAAGTGATGTAGAAGGCACAGGAAGTCTTTCTATTTCAACCTCAGTTTGCTGTTATCCAACAATGAACAAGGCTGTACAAACTAGGTCCTGTACAGAAGTAAGTGGGGTAATCAGGAAAATAGGAAATTGAATGCTGTTCTGGGGACATGGGTTCACATCCCATCACAGAAGCTGATAGAATTGAAATGTAACTATTAAAATCTGGACTTTAAAGTTAATCTCAGTAATGGTGACCATGAAACTATTGTTATAAGAACCTGCCTTGTTCATTCATGTTCTCTGGAGAAGAAAATCTACTATCTTTACCTGATCTGGCCAACGTTAGACTGCCAGCATAAAAGATTGACCTTTAACTACCCTCTGATACAGCCTAGCAGGTCATTCTGTTCACATTTACCTGGGGACAGGCAGCAGCTGATCACCATATCCTATGTTGCCCATATCCTATGAAACCTCATTGACAGAAACCTCTAGTGTACCCTCGCTATAACTTAATGATAGTACAGGTAAAAGTGAACACCACGCTGTCTTGTGGAGACAAGTCCCACCTTCACATTGTGAATAACCTACACCATGTTGTGTGGCACTATCACCGTGCTAAATGGGATAGACTTCAAACTGATCTAGCAGCTCAAGACTGGGCATCCATGAGGCACTGCGGGCCATCAATAGCAGCAGAACTCTACTCCAGCACAATCTGCAACCTCATGGCCTGGTGAATCCCCACTCAACCATTACCATCAAGGCGGGGGATCAACCCTGGTTCAATAGAAAGTCCAGGAGGGCATGTCAGGAGCAGCATCAGGCATACCTAAGAATGAGGTGTCAACCTGGTGAAGCTGCCAAACAGGACTACCTGTGTGCCAAATGGCATAAACAGCAAGAGAAAGACAGAACTAAGTGATCCCACAACCCATGGATCAGATCTAAGCTCCGCTGTCCTTTCACACCCAGTAGTGAATGGTGGTGGACAATTAAACAACTCACTGGAGGAGGAGGCTCCACAAATATCCCCATCCTCAATGATGGAGGAGCCCAGCACATCAGTGCAAACAATAAGGCTGATGCATTCGCAACAATCTTCTGTCAGAAGTGCCGAGTGGATGATCTACTCCTCCAGTGATCCCCAGCATCCTAGCTACCAGTCTCCAGCCAATTCAATTCGCTCCATGTGATATCAGGAAACGCTGGAGGGACTGGATACTGCAGAGGCAATGGGCCCTGACAACATTCCAGCAATAGTAATGAAGATACATGCTCCAGAACTTGCCACTCCCCTAGCCAAGCTCTTCCAGTTACCACACTGGTATTTACCTGACAGTGTGGAAAATTGCCCAGGTACATCCTGTACACAAAAGCAGGACAAATCCAACCCAGTCAATTACCACCCAATCAGTCTACTCTCCATCATCAGTAAAGTGGTGAAAGGGGTCATCGACAGTGCTATCCAGCAGCACCTACTCCACAACAACCTGCTCAGTGATGCCCGGTTTGGTTTCACCAGGGTCACTCAGCTCCTGATCTCATTACAGCCTTGGTTCAAACATGGACAAAAGAGCTGAATTCCAGAGGTGATGTGACAGTGACAGCCCTTGACATCAAGGTCGTATTTGATCGAGCATGGCATCAATGAGCCCTGGCAAAACTGGAATCAATAGGTATGGGGAGGCAAATAATCCATTGGTTAGAGCCATACCTGGCACAAAGGAGGATGGTTGTGGTTGTGGAGGGCCAGTCATCTCAGTTCCAGGACATCTCTGTAGGAGTCCTTCAGAGTAGTGTCCTAGGCCCAACAATCTTCAGCTGTTTCATTAATGACCTGCCCTCTGTCATTAGGTCAGAAGTGAGGATGTTCGCCGATGATTGCACAACGTTCAGCACCATTTGTGACTCCTCAGATACTGAAGCAGTCCGTGCTCAAATGCAACAAGATCTGGACAATATCCAGGCTTGGTCTGATAAGTGGCAAATAACATCCATGCCACACAAATGCCAGACAATGACCATTACCAATATGAGACACTCTAACCACCGCTCCTTGACATTCAACGGTATTAATGTCACTGAATCCCCCACTGTCAGTATCCTTGGGGTTACCATTGACCAGAAACTCAACTGGACTCACCACATAAACACAGTGACTACAACAGCAGGTCAGAAACAAGGGATACTGTGACAAGTAACTCACCTCCTGACACCCCAAAGTCTATCCACCATCTACAAGGCACAAGTCAGGAGTGTGATGGAATATTCCAAACTTTCCTGGATGGGTACAGCTACAACAACACTCAAGAAACTTGACACCATACAGGACAAAGCAACCCACTTGATTGACCCCACATCTACAAACATTCAATCCCTTCACCACCAGCGCTCAGTAGCAGCAGTGTATACTAACTACAAGATGCACTGCAGAAATTCACCAAAGCTCCTTAGACAGCACCTTTAAACCCATGACCACTTCCATCTGGAAGGACAAGGGCAGCAGGTACATGGGAACACCACCACTTGCAAGTCCCCCCCAAGCCTGACTTGGAAATATACTGCCATTCCTTCACAGTCGTTGGATCAAAATCCTGGAATTCCCTCCCTAACTGCATTGTGGGTTAACCCACAGCAAGTGGACTGCAGTGATTCAAGAAGGCAGCTCACCACCACCTTCTCAAGGGCAAATAGGGATGGGCTATCAATGCTGGACAGCCAGTGACACCCAAGTCCCACAAATGAATAAAAAAAAGTAGAATTCAGTTTCAGTAGAAGTGAAACCCAAATGCTACAATCGCAAAGATATAGAGTCATAGAGTCATAGAGATGTACAGCATGGAAACAGACCCTTCGGTCCAACCCGTCCATGCCGACCAGATATCCCAACCCAATCTAGTCCCACCTTTCAGCACCTGGCCCATATCCTTCCAAACCCTTCCTATTCATATAAACATCCAGATGCCTCATAAATGTTGCAAATGTACTAGCCTCCACCACTTCCTCTGGCAGCTCATTCCATACACGTACCACCCTCTAAGTGAAAACGTTGCCCCATAGGTCCCTTTTATATCTTTCCCCTCTCACCCTAAACCTATATCCTCTAGATCTGGACTCCCCCACCGCAGGGAAAACACTATTCCCTGCAATATTTCTGATATTTTTAAATTAACCTTCTCAGATATATAATGGCACCCTTCTTGAGCAGTTGGGACTCGAATCCTGGACTTCTCCCTTAAAGGTACACCAGCACTGTGCCACAAGCACCCTTTCCCGCAATATGTTGTATACTTTTTTTTAGTACAGTTGTACAATTATGAAATGCAGGGCTAAGCATTCAGCCACCTTATTTTTTGGATGCAGAGGTTACATTTCACCACCTATTCCACACAGATTTGGTGCCCCTACATAATTATCTTGACTGTAGAATGGGCCTGAGTACCTCCTTCACTGCGAGCTTCCTTTCCAAGCCACTGGCTCCATCTTGCATTTAGCAGCGACTCAATTTTCATTTCACTGAGGTGCTGCAGCTAGCCAGCTCTACCTAAAACAGAGTTTGTTGCTCATAAAGGGAAGGCACATTCAATCATGCTGCTAAAATTTCAAGGGATGGACAATAGGATCAGTGAGAATATGCCAGGAAGATGCCTCAAATTCATTGATTCTGCTTTCTGTCCTCAAGCACATTAGAAAGGAGCAGAGTGAACAGGAGAGAGATTACATTTGTTAGGATGATGTATTAACAGAAATATTAGTTCAGAATATAATTGATGACATATATCTATATCTTAGACATTTTGGTTAAAACAATTTGCAAAGCAAAGGAGTCTGTGGCAGGGAAAAGATTGCACAAGCAAGCTGCTTGGATTGGAGTCACTGAGTCGACAATTTTCTCAGAGAGGATCCAATTTTTGGATGCAATAAAGCTACAAAACCTTACAGAGATAACTTGCTTGCAGCAACAGCTTTTGTTCTTTCTTACTTTTCCCGTAAAACCCTTCTCAAGCAATGTAGGAGAGTTGAAAACCCATTGAGAGGCCTCATCACCACAAGTAGAGGGTTCCCCAGGGTAAATTTTCCAGAGGAAAACTATCAAAGGTTTTTGAGGATATAACCAAAATGATTGATGCAAATTTTCTACACAGAGGATTTGGGTACAATATTTAAAAGACATTTGGATAAGTACATGGATAGGAAAGGTTTGGAGGGATATGGTCCAGGAGCATGTAGGCAGGACTGGTTTAGTTTGGGATTATGTTCACCATGGACTAGTTGGACTGAAGGGGCTGTTTCCGTCCTGTATATTTTGTGACTCTATGAGGGCAGAGCGTTAGATGCATTGGACTTTAGTATAGCCTTTGACAAAAGCTTTGCACAGTAGTCTAAGTAGTAAAGTTACATTACATGGGATTCAGGGAGGGCTTCCCAATTAGCTGAAAAATTGGGTGGACAACAGAAGATAGAGGATGGTGGTGGAGGGTTGCTTTTCGGACTGGAAACCTGTGACCTGCAATGTGCTGCAGGGATTGGTGCTGGATCCATTTTTGTTTGTCATTTATATAAATGATTTGGATGAGAGCTTAGGAGACGTGGTTAGTAAGTTTGCGGATGACACCAAAATTAGTGGGGTAGTAGACAGGGAAGAAGGTCATCTAAGATTACAATGGAATCTTGATCAAGTGAGGTAAAAGGGCTTTTGCCCGAAATGTCGATTTCGCTGCTCGTTGGATGCTGCCTGAACTGCTGTGCTCTTCCAGCACCACTAATCCAGTATCTTGATCAAGTGAGTCAGTGGCCTGAGGAGTGGCAAATGGAGTTTCATTTGGATACGGGTGGGGTATTGCATTTTGGTGAAATAAACAAGGGCATGACTTACACAATTAATGATAGGGCCTTGGGTAGTGTTTTGAACAGAGGGATCTCAAGGATCGGTACATAGTTGTTTAAAAGTTGCATCACAGGTAGGCAGGCTGATTAAGAATTCTGGAATAGTGGTGCTGGAAGAGCACAGCAGTTCAGGCAGCATCCAAGGAGCAGCAAAATCGACGTTTCGGGCAAAAGCCCTTCATCAAGATTAAAGGCAGAGAGCCTGAAGCGTGGAGAGATAAGCTAGAGGAGGGTGGGGGTGGGGAGAAAGTAGCATGGTGGTTCGCCAATTGCCTTCCTTGCTCAAACCTCTGAGTACAGGAGTTGGGACACCATGTTGAGATTGTACAGGATGTTGGTGAGGCCTCTTCTGGAGTACTGTGTACAGTTCCGGTCACCCTGCTATAGGAAGGATATTATTACATTGGAAAGGATTCAAAAAAGATTTACCAAGATATTACTGAGACTGGAGGGTTTGAGTTACAAGGATAGGCTGGGACATTTTTCACTGGAGTGCAGGCGGTTGACGTTTATATAATCATGAATGGCACAGATAAGGTGAACAGCAAAGATTTTTTCCCCCGGGTAGATGAGTTCAAAACTAGACAACATATTTTAAAGTGAGAGGAGAAAGATATAAAAGGGACCCAAAGGGCAACAGAGTGTGGTTCCTGTGTGGAATGAGTTGCCAGAGGAAATAGAACATTTAAAAGAAATTTGGATAGGTACATGAATAGAAAACTCTGGAGGAATATGGGCCAAACACATGCAAATGGGACTAGTTTAGTTTGGGAAACTTAGTCGGCATGGATGAGTTGGGCCGAAGGGTCTGTTTCCGTGCAGTATGACTCTGTGATCAGATCAGCAAATTCAGACACCCTAATTGATTCATGAAAGCACCCAAGACCAGCAATTTGCATGTGAAGTTACTTTGGGTACAGATGAACAGCTGGACAATTTGGCATCCATTGTGAGCTGAGCTTCAGAAGTGAAAGGGTTGCATCACCATTTATTGCATTGGCACTATTTATTTCTTATAAGTGTTTAATTACTGGCAAAAGAGCCTGTGTAAAATGGAGCAACAATTTATTGAATCCTGCCTACCAAGAACCATGACATCTGTTACATTAAAAACTTTTGGCATTGTGATTCAAACAGCTTCAAATTGTTGGTTTGTTGCAACACAATTTCTGATTAATCGCTCGATTAAAATTCCTTTCTGTTGCTGCTCAGTTCAGGATGTTCTCTGATGGTCCACGAGTGACATAGAAAATCTGTAAGTTCATTGGCTGAGGGTTGAATTTTTGGAAGGTTACCCTAGGAATCGGAAGAGAAAGCAGAACCCAAGAGGGTGCTGAGGGGGGAGCAGGAATATCTAACTCAGGGCTGAGGTTTGAGGCCTACCCTGCTGACTTGGCAGCTGGAGTGGGTCTGTGGGGAGCAACTGATTTGAAACAAAATGAGAAAAAAAAGAGTGATAACACAGAAAAACTGCAAGTTTTTAGTTGGAGAAGAAATGACTGTAAATTTTAAAAAGTGTATTTTTTAAATAAGCAGCTGCTTTTGGATTTAACTGAGAAAGTTAGGCCCCAATATAAGGTATTTTACTTATAGTTAAAAGTACGGTCTCCAGAGATTTATGACAAGAACTTTGCATTGCAGCAGGAATATTTGGAGTGAAATAAGGTCCCTCACAGAATGATTATTCTTTAAAAGGTGTAACTAACATAATCAATCTAAAAGGAGGTCATGGTGTACTTGGGATATGATCCTCCTGCACTACAGAGAAAATCACAAACATGCCAAGTGTCCTAGGTGACCATGTCAGCATGCCCATTGGCTAACCATATTTCAGAACTGGATCAGCCAGTGGATTCACTCTGGAGCATTTGACAATATTGAGTTTTGAGAAGATTTCTAGCTCAGGTTGAGGTTCTGGATGTAGGTTTGCTCGCTGAGCTGGAAGATTCATTTTCAGACGTTTCGTCAGGTAACACCTGCATTGAGCCTCAGATGAAGCACTGCTGATGATTCCTGCTTTCTATTTATATGTTTGGAAAACTCAAATGTTGGAGAAAGTGAGGATTGCAGATGCTGGAGACCAGAGTTGAAAAGCGTGGTGCTGGAAAAACACAGCAGGCCAGGCAGCATCCGAGGAGCAGGAGAATCGACGTTTCAAGCATAAGCCCTTCTTCAGGAAGAAGTGCTTATTTTCTTCAGGAAAAAGGGCTTATGCCCGAAACGTCGATTCTCCTGCTCCTCAGATGCTGCCTGGCCTGCTGTGTTTTTCCAGCATCACACTCAAAACTCAAATGTTACCTAGTATGTTGACAAAACATCTGAAAATGAACCTTCCAGCTCAGCAAGCAAACTTATACTCAGCATTCGAAAATGCTGAGACTGATGTTGCCAGTGTAGGGATTGTAACAAGGTCAGCCAGGTGGACCTCATAGAACATGAGTTCTCTGATTGAGGCTGTTAATCTGGTCCAATCAGGAAGCCCTGGCTGACAAGGCAGCCTTTGTGTAGAGCCACAGAAAATGGGGGAGATACTAAATGAATATTTTGCATCAGTATTTACTGTGGAAAAGGATATGGATGATATAGACTGTAGGGAAATAGATGGTGAAATGTCCAGATTACAGAGGAGGAAGTGCTGGATGCCTTGAAATGGTTAAAGGTGGATAAATCCCCAGGATTTGCTCAGGTGTACCCGAAAACTCTGTGGGAAGCTAGAGAAGTGATTGCTGGGCCTCTTGCTAAGATATTTGTATAATTGATAGTCACAGGTAAGGTGCCAGAAGACTGGAGGTTGGCAAACATGGTGCCACTGTTTAAGAAGGGCGTTAAAGACAAGCCAGGGAACTATAGACCAGTGAGCCTGACCTCGGTGGTGGGCAAGTTGTTGGAGGGAATCCTGAAGGACAGGATGTACATGTATTCGGAAAGGAAAGGACTGATTCAGGATAGTCAACATGGCTTTGTGCATGGGAAATCATGTCTCACAAACTTGATTAAGTTTTTTGAAGAAGTAACAAAGAAGATTAATGAGGGCAGAGCAGTAGATGTGATCTATATGGACTTCAGTAAGGCGTTCGATAAGGTTCCCCATGGGAGACTGATTAGCAAGGTTACATCTCATGGAATACAGGGAGAACTAACCATTTGGATACAGAACTGGCTCAAAGGTAGAAGATATGGGTGGTGGTGGAGGGTTGTTTTTCAGACTGAAGGCCTGTGACCAGTGCAGTGCCACAAGAATCGGTACTGGGTCCTCTACTTTTTGTCATTTACATAAATGATTTGGATGCGAGCATAAGAAGTACAGTTCGTAAGTTTGCAGATGACACCAAAATTGGAGGTGTAGTGGACAGCGAAGTGGATTACCTCAGATTACAACAGGATCTTGGTCAGATGGGCCAATGGGAAGAGAAGTGGCAGATGGAGATTAATTTAGATTTTTGCGAGGTGCTACATTTTGGGAAAGCAAATCTTAGCAGGACTTATACACTAAGGTCCTAGGGAGTGTTGCTGAACTAAGAGACCTTGGAGTGCAGGTTCATAGCTCCTTGAAAGTGGAGTCACAGGTAGATAGAATAGTGAAGAAGGCGTTTGGTATGCTTTCCCTTATTGGTCAGAGTATTGAGTACAGAAGTTGGGAGGTCATGTTGCGGCTGTACAGGACATTGGTTAGGCCACTGTTTACAAAATTATGTGGGGCATAGATAGGATAAATAGACAAAGTCTTTTCCCTGGGGTAGGGGAGTCCAGAACTAGAGGGCATAGGTTTAGGGTGAGAGGGGAAAGATATAAAAGAGACCTAAGGGGCAACTTTTTCACGCAGAGGGTGGTATGTGTATGGGATGAGCTGCCAGAGGATGTGGTGGAGGCTGGTATAATTGCAACATTTAAGAGGCATTTGGATGTGTATATGAATATGAAGGGTTTGGAGGGATAAGGGCCGGGTGCTGGCAGGTGGGACTAGATTGGTTTGGGATATCTGGTCGGCATGGACGGGTTGGACCGAAGGGTCTGTTTCCATGCTGTACATCTCTATGACTCTATGGCTCTATGACCTGGCTCAAAGGAAGCTGGATCAGTGTCAAAGGTTTTCCGTGTGTTAATAAAGAGTAATTTGGTGATGGGATACTAGTTTCTTCAACGAACATTTTTAGTAAAGTGTCAAGTAAAGACAAAACATGCAGAAAGCAGATGGGTGATCAGCAAGCAGTATAATGGGAGTCAGATAGTGCAGAAGCTTGACCCCTCACTGACAGACCAAACATTCTGGTTATTGTTGGGAATAAACCTTCCGAGGATAACAGCACAAGTCACATCCATGATACTGTGGATGGCTGGGATTAGTGTTAATAAGAAAATGGTGCTCAGGAAATTGATGGGATTAAAGGCTGACAAATCTCCAGGACCTGATAATTCATGTTCTAAAGGAAGTGATCCTGAAAATATTGGATGCATTGGTAGTTATCTTCCAAAATCCTATGGGCTCTGGAGCAGTCCCTATTTATTAAAGGCAAATGTAACCACATTATTTAAAAAGGTATGGAAGAGTAACACTGAAAATTAAGGACCAGAAAGCTTAACATCAATAGTGGATGTAAATGTAGGAGTCAGTTTTAAAACACACAATAACAGAACATTTGGAAAGCTTTAATAGGATTGGACGAAGCCAACATAAATTTAACCAAATCTGCTGGAGTTTTTTGGAAGTATAGCTAGTAGAATAAATAATGGGGCACCAGTAATAGTGGTGTACTTGCATTCTGAGAAGAATTTTGGTAAGGTCCCTCATCAGAGGTTAGTGGGCAAACTTAGAATGCATTAAGAATTGATTGACTGACAGGAAGCAGAATGGGAATAAATGGGTCTTTTTCAAAGTGGCAAGCAACACCTAGTCACAAGGATCAATACTTAGGTTCAGCTTTCATGATACAAATTAATTACCTGAATGAGGGAACCAGATGCATCATTTCCAAGTTTTATGATGACACAAAACCGGTTGGGATTGTGAATTGTAAGAAGGAGGTAAGATGATTTAAACAAGTTGAATGAGTGGATAAGCACATCACAGATGAAGTACAATATGGCTAAATACACTTTGATATGAAAACCAGAAAAAGGAGAGCATTATTTAAGCAGTTTGGAAAGGAATCTGAATGTCCTTGTACATTGGTTAAGGTAGGCAGGGGGAGCAGCAAGCAATTTGGAAGGCAAGTGGAGATGGTTCATTGCAAGAGGATGTGCGTTCAAAGTAAGGATGTCTTACTGTAGTAGCACAGTTTAGACCATACCAGGAGTATTACGTGCAGTTTTGGTTCCCTACATAAGAAAGGATACAGCGGCCATAAAGGATGTGCAGTGAAATTTCACTCGACTGCTACCAAGGATGGTAGGTCCTTCACAGAGATGTACAGCACAGAACCAGACCCGTCGGTCCAACTTCTCGATTCTGACCAGATAGCCTAAACTGATCTAGTCTCATTTGCTAGCATTTGGCATATATCCCTCTAAACCCTTCCTACTCATGTACCCATCCAGGTGTCTTTTAAAAGTTGTAATTTTACCAGCCTCCACCACTTCCTCAGGTAGCTTATTCCATACAAGAACCACCCCCTGCGTGAAAACGTTGCCCATGACGTCGCTTTTAAACCTTTCCTCTCTCAACTTAAACCTATGCCTCTAATTTTGAATTCCCCTATCCTGAAGAAAAGACCTTAGTTATCCACTCTATCCATGACCTTCATGATTTCATAAACCTCTATAGGGTCATCCTTCAGCCTCTAACACTCCAGGATAAGACGTCCCAGCCTATTCAGCCTCTCTCTTTGGTTCAAACCCTTCAATCCTCGCAACATCCTTGTAAAACTTTTCTGAACTAACACCATCTTTCCTATAGCAGGGAGACCAGAATTGAATGCAGTATTATAAAAGAGGCCTCATAATTGTTCTGTACAGCCACAACATGCTATCCTTATGAGGAGAGATTTGTTCAACAGGACCTATATTCACTAGAGTTTAGAATAATGAGAGGAAATCCAATTGAAACTTATAAAATTTGAACAGGGCTGGACAGACTAGATACAGGAGGCATGTATTCCCTAGTTGGAGAGTCTAGAAGAAGATGACATAGTCTCAGGATTGGGGTATATCGTGCAGGACTGAGGTGAGGAGAGCTTTCTTCATTCAAAGGGTAGTCTTCCATGGAATTCAGCCCCTCCACTGGGTTGTCGAGGCTCAGCCACTGAAGATATTCAAGGACAAGACATAGATAAATATCTACATTTTAAAGGCGTTAAGGGGCATGTGGAGAAAGCAGAGATAATACAGTGAGACCTCTGATCAACCATGATCCTATTGAATGGTACAGCAAGCTTGATGGACTGAATGGCCTACTCCCAGTTTCTATGCTTCATCCTAAGGATTACTACTTGGTTTTGATTTCTGTTATAGCTGGCGCTCAATTAATTGATTTCTCTTTGTAAATAATTGAGTTCTAACTAATGTTATCATCTGGATTAGGGAAGGCAACATTAACTCGGTCTCTTGATCTAAACAGCACTCCTACTGAAAGTCTTAAAAGGGATTTATACGACGTTCGATCAGAAAAAAGCATCATTTAGTCCGACACTATATTGATTCGCAGCAGAGAATTCTTAATTCCTAATATTGATCCTTGAAAGAATTTTCTCCTCAGCTCTTCTTTTAATTGTGACTATTTTTAAATTTAAAATTAACTTATTCTTGTGTCTATCTCACTGATCAATGAAAAGATTTGGACATATACATAAGGAGCAGTGTAGAATACTCAGCTCCTTGACCCTCTCTGTTCATTAAGAGGATCAAGGCTCATTGTCGCCTCAAACTCATACTCCTGCTTACTCCTGATAACTCTCACCCTCTTATTTCACCATAAGCTTTCTACCGCTACTATTTAAATATTCAAAACATCTGCTTCTGCTACTTTTTCAGGAAGACAGTTCAGAATGCTCACTCTCCTCTGAGAGAGAAAAAAACATCCTGTTTGTTTTAAATGGGCAACCCCTTATTTTTCAACCATGACCTATAGTTCTTAATTCTCTCCCAACATAAAACCTCAATTTTACAACCAAATTTCAATGTTGAAATGAATTATATGTTTCAAACAAGTTGCCTCTTACTCTTCCAAACTCCAGCTAGCCTGCCCAACCTTTACTCATAAGAAAACTGTCAATTCCAGACATTAATCTGGGTAAATCTTCTTTAAACTGCTTCCAACCCTCCTCAAAAAATGTGACCAATTCTGTGTATTGTATTCCAGTTGTGGTCTCACTAATACTCCATATAACCGATGCATAACTATTCTACTTTTGTGTTTAATTACTGGGGCAATAAGTGATAAAATTCTTTTAGCTTGTCTAATTAATTGCTGTACTTGCATTCTGACGTTTTTGCCATTCATGTACTAAGACACCCAGATCCCCCCGCCCTGCCCATATCTCAGAGCTCTGCAATGTCTCACTATTTGGATAGTATGTTTCTTTTTAATCTTCCCACTAAAATGGACAAGCTTATACATTATACTCCATTTGTTAGATCTTTTCTTCCAAATTATCTATCTATATCTTTTGGTATCTTCAGAATTTATTTTACCAATTATTTTTGTGCAAATGAGGACCTAGAAATGAACATTATCACTAAAGAGGTAGCACAGAGCAAACTAATGGAGCTAAAGGTAGACAAGTCTCCTGGTCCTGATTGAATGCTTCCCAGGGTACTAAAAGAGATGGCGGGGAAATAGCAAATGCGCTTATGGTTGTTTACCAAAATTCATTGGATCCCGGGGTAGTTCTGGCAGATTGGAAAACAGCAAATGTGATGCCACTGTTTCAAAAAGGAGATAGACAAAAAAAACGGTAACTATAGGTTCGTTAGCTTAACTTTTGTAGTGGGGAAGGTACTTGAATCTATCATCAAGGAAGAAATAGCGAGACATCTGGATAGAAATTGTTCCATCGAGCAAAGGCAGCATGGATTCATGAAAGGCAGGTCATGTCTAACTAATTTACTGAAATTCTTTGAGGACATTACAAGCTTGGTGAATAATGGGGATCCAGTAAATGTGGTGGAACTGGATTTCCAAAAGGCATTCAACAAGGTGCCACACAAAAGGCTGCTGCGTAAGATAAAGGTGCACAGCATTATGGGTAATGTATTAGCATGGATAGAAGATTGGTTAATAAACAGAAAGCTAAGAGCGAGGATAAACAAATGTTATTTCTGGTTGACGATCAGTGACTAGTGATGCGCCTCAGGGATCAGTGATGGGACTGCAATTGTTTACAATTTACATAGATGATTTAAGGCTGGGGACCAAGTGTATGTGTATTGTGCCGAAGTTCACAGATGACAATGTGATGAGTGGTAGAGCGAAGTGTGCAGAGGACACTGAAAGTCTGCAGAGGGATATAGATAGGTTCAGTGAATGGGCAAGGGTCTGGCTGATGGTGTACAATGTTGGTAAATGTGAGGTCATCCATTTTGTTCGGAATAACAGCAAAATGGGCTATTATTTAAATGGTGATAAATTGCAGCATTCTGCTGTGCAGAGGGACCTGACTGTCCTTGTGCATAAATCACAAAACATTAGCTAGTAGGTGCAACAGGTAATTGAGAAGGCAAATGGACTATTGTCCTTCATTGCAAGAGAGATGGAATTTAAAATAGGGAGGTTACGCAACTGCTGTATAGGGTACTGTGTTCAACTTTGGTCTCCTTACTTGAGAAAGGATATATTGACACTGGAGGGGATGCAGAGAAGGTTCACTCAGTTGATTCCAGAGTTCAGAGGGTTGGTTTATGAGGAGCAATTGAGTCGACTGGGACTATACTCATTGGAATTTAGAAGAATGAGGGGGCATCTTACAGAAATATATCAAATTACAGAGGGAATAGATAAGATAGAAGCAGGGAGGTTGTTTCCACTTGTGGATGAAACTAGAATGAGGGGGTATAGCCTCAAAATAAGGGGGAGCTGATCTAGGACTGAGTTGAGAAGGAACTCCTTCACCCAAAGGGTTGTGAATCTGTGGAATTCCCTGCCCAGTGAAGCAGCTAAGGCCACGTCATTCAATGTTTGTAAGGCAAAGTTAGATAGATTTTGAATAGTAAAGGAATTAAGGGTTACGGTGAGCGGGTGGATAAGTGCAGCTGAGGCTACAAAAAGATCAGTCATGATCTTATTGAATGGTGGAGGGCCAGATGGCCTACTCCTGCTCCTAATGTTCTTATGTTCTAACCATACTTTTTTGAGTAAACAATTCCAGACTCTACAAACAATCAATTCTCAAAACCAGTTTGTCGCTTTAACAAAAGACTTAGCAATCTATTAATCAGACACTAACTTTAGCAGAGCAAAATTAAACAACAAAGTAATCTAATTGATTTCTTTGTTTAAACCTATTAACCTTTGTTTTCAATAGCATTCACAAAAAAGCAGACACAGCCCCACGATAAATATGAGGAAATTATCAAGCTTGCCAGATTACTTAAATGGCTTTCATGATGCATTGTTCCATAGGCATAAGTAATTGTTTTTTAGTTGATTTTCTGAAGATGTTGATCAGGGCTAACTTTTCAACTCATTCGCAGGAAGTCACTGATACCAACAGTATAGTTTCTATTCTCTGAACTTCCAATAGCTATTAATGGGAGACTAAACAGAGAACTTTCCAATCTTCATGCTGCAGCATCAACAGCAAAACTCCTTCTTCCAGTAGTCATTGTCCCAAACCCATCTGAGCAGCACAGTGACTCATTGGTTAGCACTGCTGCCTCACAGCAGCAGGGACTAGGGTTCAATTCCAGCCTTGGGCAACTGTCTGTTTGGAGTTTGCACATTCTCCCCATATCTGCATGAATTTCCTCCAGTTTTCCTTCTACAGTCCAAAGATGTGCAGGTTAGGTAGATTAGCCATGGGAAATGCAGGGTTACAGGGATGGGGTTGGTGTGGACTCGATGGGCCAAATGGCCTGCTTTCACAATATAGAGATTCTATGACAACCCATTTCAAAACTCTGGCCTTTCCCTAGCAGACTGACCATCTCCCTTCAACATTTGCCATCTGCTGGAGCATTTGGCCTTTCCAGACTTGCTGGAACCCATTCCTAGGTAGTGACCAGCATCCCCTGTCTAGTTAAATAAACTGCTCTCCTTCGTGTCAAAGCATCTATAGAACCTTTTGATCCAGAACCAACCTGCCTGGCCTCACAAACAAACCAGCGCTTCTTTGTGCTGCTTTTGTTTTAACATAGGCTGATACCGACAATCTAAATATCATTTTAGTTCATAGTTCTCAGCTCACAGCTGCAAACCAAAATTAATAAAAGAATAAAATGAAAATAATGAAAAATCAGCGAGCGTTCCGACAGCAGTTACAGGGTGTGAGTAAACCATGAGATTTGAATGTCTTGACCTTCAGTGAGGGTCAGTGCTTCTTGAGTAAGTGGTAATTCAAAAGTAGCTATATTGGGATATTTGTGTAGAGTCCCTAAGACTGTCAGGTGATCATAGCAGCCATTTCAGATAAGCAGCATCCTTTGTAAAATCTTTTACATCCATGAAAAGCACGTGTATTAAAGTCAGATGATGAAGGCGGAATAGCGATGGTTCATTTTTCACAATTGTAACACCTTCACTATGAAGAAGGTATTTTCCTACTTTATTTGCAGTGAGCGTTCCTTACGGAGTCAGTATGGAATTGCGATCTAAAGCAAAATGAGACAACATATTTTGCGTACACTCTCTTTGTCCTAAGCTGTGTTCAAAGTCTCCTGAGCTTCCAGCATGATTTACAGGTGCGGGTGTTGGACTGGGGTGGACAATGTTAAAAATCCCACAACACCAGGTTATAGTCCGACAGGTTTATTCAGAAGCACTAGCTTTCGGAGCACCTGATGAACCACCTGATAAAGGAGCAGCGCTCCGAAAGCTAGTGCTTCCGAATAAACCTGTAGGACTATAACCTGGTGTTGTGGGATTTTTAACTAGGTTCTAGCAATCAGACTTGTTAGCTGAACTGTGCCACATTCCCAAGTCTTTTTCTTTCACTGTCTAATTCTGTAATCTATCTATTGGCTTCAAGCGTTTTTATATATTTGATCTCCAGGAGGTTACTAAGTAATGAACTGAAGTTTGCCACATGTAGGCTGTCTGAACTTGCATCCCGCGCCTCACTCTCACTTACCTTTGTGTCAAGCTGAGGGGTGACCTTATAAAGTTTTATTAAATCATGAGGGGCATGGATAGGGTAAGTAGTCAAAGGTCTTTTCCCTGGGGTGGGAGAGTCCAGAGCTAGAGGGCATAGGTTTAGGGTGAGAGGGGAAAGATATAAAAAAGACCTAAAGGGCAACCATTTCATGCAGAGGGTGATGCGTGTGTGGAATGAGCTGCCAGAGGAAGTGGTGGAGGCTGGTACAATTATAACATTTAAAAGGCCTTTGGATGGGTATATGACTAGGAAGGGTTTGGAGGGATATGGGCCAGGTGCTGGCAGGTGGGATTAGATTGGGTTGGCATATCTGGTCGGTATGGACGGGTTGGACCGAGGGGTCTGTTTCCATGCTGTACATCTCTATGTCTCTATGACTGGTTAAGGTTTGACATTTGATTCTGTTTCTTGAATATCTCATTGAGTAATTCTCTTTCTAACTCAGTCATAAGTGCTTAGTTACCTCCATAAGAGTTGTCTGGCGTGGGATAAATTCCTTTCCCTTTCACCTTTGCTTTGGTCTTTAGCTTAACCTATTTCCTTTTTCCTGGAGTGTTACTGCTAGCAGCTGGGTGTTCAACTTCTGGTGTACTCCAACGTTGCACTTCCACTAAATCAGGGTACACTTTCTCCTGACCTGTTCAAGAGCGCCACCAGTCTGTTGTAAATTTGGTATCAGTTAAGCAGATGTCTAGCTCTGGACTCTCATCCATTGTCACTTTTCCTGGCCAGTTCTGGCTTATTTTTACAAGAAGGGAGATGCTGGTGTTGGGATTTTGTTGCTGGACTAATAATCTAGAGACCCAGATAATGTTCTGGGGATCTGAGTTTGAATTCCAGTATCCCAAACGGTAGGATGGAAGTTTGAAAACAACCAAAAATTTAAATTAAAGGAGATCACGAAACCACTTAGTTCAAGAATATCTCTGGACATTCTGGAGGAAATCTGCCGATCCTCACCCATTCAGGCTAACATGTGACTTCACATCCATGACAATGCTGTTGACTCTGAAATAGCCTTGCAAGCTATTTACCTTATCAAGCCACTAAAATGTCTCAAAAACCAAATGAGACTGAATGAACAATCTGCCACTGACCCGGGCATTGGGAATGAGAACAGCAACATTAGCATTGCCAACCTTGCAGAGTCCTCCTCACCAGCATCTGGGAACTGGTGTCAACCTTAGTAGAAATGTCTCACAGACTAGTCAAGCAACATTCTCACATAGTCATACTTATGGGATCATACCTTTCACTGTTCCAAACATCACCATTATCATCCTGGATATGTCCTATTCCTATGGCAGGAGAAAGTGAGGACTGCAGATGCCGGAGACCAGAGCCGAAAATGTGTCGCTGGAAAAGCGCAGCAGGCCAGGCAGCATCCAAGGAACCTAACTCAGATGTAAGAGTATATATTGTAGATTGAAGAAGGGCTCATGCCCGGAGCGTCGATTCTCCTGTTCCTTGGATGCTGCCTGGCCTGCTGCGCTATTCCTATGGCAGGACAGATCCAGTATAGGTGGTAGCACAGTGGTATAGAGTTCAGTCAGAGCTACTCTGGGAGTCCTCCATTTTGTCTGAAGACCCATAAAGTCGCAGTCTGGACATGGATAAAGAAATCTCTGCTGATTACTGCTTACTGCAGCCAAGGAGATAAAGATTTCCTGATCAAACTTCAGGATCAAATGGACAATCTACAATATATAGCTGAAAATGTGTTGCTGGAAAAGCTCAACAGGTCAGGCAGCATCCAAGGAGCAGGTGAATCAACGTTTCGGGCATGAGCCCTTCTTCAATCTACAATATATACTCTTACATCTGAGTTAGGTGTGTTTCCTTTACTATAGTTGATATCAGGCTACCTTCTCGGCTTGAAATGTCTTAGTTTAGCTTCCCATTCTCTTTCAATCCCTCTTGCCTGGAATTCTCTCTCACTTTACATCTTCTGCATCTTTCCTGTAACTATCGTTTTATTTGTTGAAATTTCTGTTCTAATTTTTGATGTTTCAATTTTAATTTATCTGTTTCATTATCCTCAGCTTCTACCTCTGGATAGTTTTGCCACAAATGTTGCAATTTCTGTTTTTCTAGCTTTGAGGTGAAACTAAGTGCTTAGGTATCACTTTTAATTCTTCCAAGGAAAAGCCTGTTAATTTATCCTGAGTTACTTTATCCTGCCGCGTGAAAGCATTAACATCAAGCCGGGACATCTTAATGTTAGAAATGGGGAGGTGCGTTGTTTTTGCAGATATAGAAAAAGCATACAGAAAAGAGAACTATTGACTCTGCAGGTATTTAGGGAAGAGTATCTCTACTTTTCAGTGCATAATTATGGATAATTAAGTACTAACTTTAATATAGATTTATTAAAGAAAATAATTCCTTTTACCATAATGTTTAAAACAACATTTTCAGCAAAAAGCTAAGATTACTGAAACATATATGCGAAGCACAAAAAAGATACATTGTTAAGATCTATGTACAAGAATGGAATGTACCTATGGATAATGAAAGATGTTACAAAGGGGAACATCGAGATAAGAGTTTATTTAGCCTTATGACAGCACGTGCAAGGGGGAAATTGCCAACTTGGAAAGAAAGGGGCAATGAATGGACGTGGAGCATAGATTGGTAGAGGCGAAATAGTAAGAGAGATTGGGTAATTAGGAGTCTGAAGAGATTACCTCACTCAGCTCAAAGGGTATAACTGGACACTAACCTAAGTTCTAATTTGCTTATGCAATTGAAGCCCTTACTTGCAAGTTCGTAATAAATTGTCTTGTTTCCAGCTTTGGTGGTCTTGTCTAAATTTTATTGATTTTGTTTCTAACATTATCACCTTTAATATTAAAGACTCAAGAAATTTTGTCAATCCTACTCTAATTCTGTTCTTTACCTGTGGAGAAGTTATTCTGGAGAAGGTTTACTTGAAAGAACAAAAGTGGTGCTTTTTTTTACCCCAAAACAGAACAATGAACTGTGACAACAAGCACACAATACAGGCTCACACAGAAGGTGGGGGTGGGGATGGGGGTGTGAAGAAGCTGGTGGGGGTGGATGTTTGTCTTCTCCAGATCAAGGGTCATTTACTCACGGAGATCTGTGAGATTTTGTGTTGCCTTATTGCATTATTATTTCAAGATTTAAAAAAGACTTCCTTAAATTCGTAAATACACTCTTTCAGAGAAAAGGCACTTAGAACACTTCCTCAGAGAAAAGGCACTTCGAGTTATCGAGTAACAGACTTATACAGCACAAAGAGACCTTTTGGTCCAATTTGTCTGTGCCGACCATATTCCCAAACTAAACTAGTCCCATTTGCCTGTGTTTGGCCCATATCCCTCTAAGCCTATTCTATTCATGTATCCATCCAAATGTCTTTTAAATGTTGTAATTGTTACTGCATCTCCCGCTTCCTTAGGCAATTTATTCCACATATCTTCTGAGTGAAAAAGCTATCCTGCAGTTCCCTTTTAAATTGTTCTCATCACACTTTAAAAATATGATTTTCTGCTTTCTAAGAATATAAAATTAAACTGCTTATGGTCTTTCTTATAGGAAATATCATTCTAAATATGGATTGTTTTTAGTAAATGCCACCTTCATTAATTGAATTGAATTGAATTTATTGTCACTTGTACCAAGGCACAGTGAAAAGCTTTGTCTTGCGAGCAATACAGGCAGATCACAGTTAAGTAGCATAGATAGTAAATAGTAGGTAAACAGCAGCAAAAGCAAAAACACAGTTCCAGGTGAATGTTAAGAGTTTGTGAGTCCATTCAGTATTCTAACAACAGTAGATTAGAAACTGTTGTGAAACCGGCTGGTACATGTAGATTCGTCAGGACTGGTCAGAATAGGTGTTATCTAATACAATTCAATTTGACTCATTTATTTGTCCCCGTAAAAGATGTTCAGAGCATGATTAGAAGCTTATTTACATTTCTCACAGAAGATTTTAGAAGAGTGGTTAATGTGCCTTGAACAATCAATGAATGAAATCAGGCTACTTTTCATTTTCCCGATAATGACAGTTCAACTTACAGCAAAATATTCTTTATGGCCCTTACTGAAATCTATTTGTCTTGATCAAAGTTAAAAAGACTAGCTTTTATCTCACAAGTTACAAATTCAATATCTCAACTTGCAGCATCCATGATGCTTTGCACGATAACATGGGTTGTTTAAAGCTTATAAAAAAGTATTAACATTTACAGAACCTTTTCTTCTTTCTGTGGCATCAGAATTTTTTTTGGCGGATCAAAAGATAAAAGGATAGAAATCATTCTTATTTAGCTTTGTGAAATGTGTTACATAGGCTGGGCAGCTAAATATTCAAGGATTAGTGGGTTCTACTGACTTCTGTTGACTCTCCTTTATCATGGTGCTCCCCTGGTGCTCATCTTCCACCCTTTAAAGATGCCCTCCAACGCATCTCGTCTACATCTCGCACCTCCGCCCTCAGACCCCACCCCTCCAACCTTAACAAGGACAGAACGCCCCTGGTGCTCACCTTCCACCCTACTTCGCATAAACCAAATCATCCACCGACATTTCCGCCACCTCCAAACAGACCCCACTACCAGGGATATATTTCCCGCCCCACCCCTTTCCGCCTTCCGCAAAGACCGTTCCATCCGCGACTACCTGGTCAGGTCCACGCCCCCAAACAACCCACCCTCCAATCCTGGCACTTTCCCCTGCCACCGCAGGAACTGTAAAACCTGCGCCCACACCTCCTCCCTCACCTCTATCCAAGGCCCTAAAGGAGCCTTCCACATCCATCAAAGTTTTACTTGCACATCCACTAATATCATTTATTGTATCCGTTGCTCCCGATGCGGTCTCCTCTACATTGGGGAGACTGGGCGCCTCCTAGCAGAGCGCTTTAGGGAACATCTCCGGGACACCTGCACCAATCAACCACACCGCCCGTGGCCCAACATTTCAACTCCCCCTCCCACTCTGCCGAGGACATGGAGGTCCTGGGCCTCCTTCACCACCGCTCCCTCACCACCAGACGCGTGGAGGAAGAACGCCTCATCTTCCGCCTCGGAACACTTCAACCCCAGGGCATCAATGTGGACTTCAATAGTTTCCTCATTTCCCCTTCCCCCACCTCACCCTAGTTCTAAACTTCCAGCTCAGTAACTGTCCCCATGACTTGTCCGGACTTGTCCTACCTGCCTATCTTCTTTTCCACCTATCCACTCCACCCTCTCCTCCTTAACCTATCACCTTCATCCCCTCCCCCACTCATCCATTGTACTCTATGCTACTTTCTCCCCACCCCCACCCTCCTTTAGCTTATCTCTCCACGGTTCAGGCTCACTGCCTTTATTCCTGATGAAGGGCTTTTGCCCGAAACGTCGATTTCGAAGCTACTTGGATGCTGCCTGAACTTCTGTGCTCTTCCAGCACCACTAATCCAGAATCTCCTTTATCATGACCAAACAGAGAGAAAGAAAGACTTGTATTTTTATAAAAATAAAGTACTGGAAATCTGTAACAAACACACAGTGAATTCTGGAGATGTTTCAAATCTGATCTGACTTTCGATCAGAACAGTTCTGACCTGTCATACCACACTCAAAATGTTAACTGCTTTTTTCACTTAACCTTTGCCTTGATATAGTGCCTTTCATGAACATCAGCTGTCACAATGGGTTTTCCAGACAATGAAGTACTTTTGAAGTTGCAATATAGGTAACATGGTTGGCAATTTGCACACTACAAGTTACCACAAACAGCAAAGAGATAACCACCAGTTTATCTATTTTTGTATTGTTTGTTAAAGACTGGAGCAGATTCAGTGATTTCTGAATTGGGTAAATAATTGAAGGGGAACTACTTGCAGAGCTCTGGACAATGACATATTGCTCAGCTCTTTAGAGGAGTGGAATGGACACAATGGGCTAAATGGCCTCTTTCTTGACTGTTGTGTGATTTTACCTTTTGTCTGAGCCTTTGCAGATCACTATTTTCTGCTGAACAACAAAACGGAACAATTCTTGTGATTAGCATTAGAATGAGCAGGGTATTGTAAGGGATTTTAACTTAACCCAAATACAGTGAACCTGGGTTAAAATCCATGACCAATGCTGCTGTTTCAGCCTCAAATCCTCGTGCAGAGGTACACAGGATCTAGATTGATCTTCGAACGAGGAAGGGAAAGACAATGTTATGAGAACTTGTCTGATATCTTTCATGCACCACTGCTCAAGGTAAGTAGTTGATTTCACAGATGACTCCTCTGTGTTGCAAGTGACAATGTACAAGCCACTATTTGCTATAACTAAACCGAGCTTCACCTCCAGATCTATTCTTATGCTCTCAGAATTCTTTTCATTCAGGTAAATAGGGAAATGAAAGTCAATTACCCAAAGCAAACATAGACTTCAGTGCCCTGCGAGGTCAACTCGGGAAGTTGTTATCTCCATTGAACATTATGACCATTTTGACGAAATAGAATTGGCACTGAGAGAAGCCAGCAGAGTAGATTAACAATATAGTGTAGCAGCATGTTCAATGTTTACAGTGAATTGGAGCTGAGGCCTCCAAAGAGGCAGGAGAACAAATCTGGTCCTCACTTCGTCCTATCCTCGAGCATGAATCACCTTCACTATGTGGCAGTGGGAATCAGGCACATCTGAAAGGTAACATCAGTGTGGACACTTCTAATGTACAGAAACTCACCAAGGTTATATGCAAAACCAATCTGGATATTATAACAAAGACCTAAACGATCAATTTCTAACACATAATTTTGGATACTAACTGGGGTAGTTTTAATTGGAATATCTGGGGTTTAAAATGTTTTAAACTTGCTTCCCTTCACTCTACATCTTATCTTAAGCACCATCACAGTGTCCCATTTTTAATCACTCCCATTTGACCACGATTAGTGAATAATGCCCCACTGCATGGTCAGTTCTCTGAGAGGATATTTAAGTCACTAGCGCTCTCTTGTTCCTTCCTCGAAGGCTTAGCACGTTGGTGGAGTGAAATGTCCACTTCTGACAATGACAGTTCTTTGGTCTATGACCCACATGAAGAGTTGAATGTAACAGCATTGCAGACCAGTAGGGGAAGAAAACTGATTCACAGGAAAAGATTGAAGGGCACAGCCTCTCAGATATGAAAATAAGGATGTGGAATTTTCATTTTCTTTTCTCTCTGCCTTGCCCCTAACATAGGGACAAATGTAATTGTTTAGAAGAAGAATCAAGGGCATCCTGAGGGCAATGGTGGAGGGGAGGCACTGAGAACTTCTCTGCAGTGACCACTGCTTCGAGAACGGGAATTTCTCTTTCTGTAAATGGTGGCATTACTTCAATACTTGGTATGATATAAGGCTGCAGAGGTGCTATCAAGAACATCTCAGGGACTCCATGAGGATCCAGGGTGGTACAGTTATGGACAGCAAATTAACCTGCCATAGTAGGAGCAATAGCAGACTACTTGAAAGGACAACGTCCTTCTCTTTCAAATACCAATGGATACAAGCCCAGTCTGTCCAATCCTTACTCATAAAGTAACCTGCCCATTCCAGGTATTAATCTAATAATTTTTTAACAGCTTCCAAGACATTTACATCTTTCCTTAAATAAGGAGATGAGTACAATACATAATAGTCCAGATATGTTCTAATAATGTCCTGTATAACTGAAGGATAACGTTTGCATTCAACTCACCACCCCACCCCACCCCCCACTCCCACCATTGCTTTCCTAATCACTTCCTCTGCCTGCATCCCATTGACTAGTAGGATGCTAGGAAGTACTGAGGATCAGGGGGATGCAAATAAGTTTTGGAAGATTGCATTTAATTCTGGTATCCCTGCTCTAGGGAGGCTGATGTGAAACTTGAAAAGGTTCAGAAAAGACTTACGAGGATGTTGCCAGGATTGGAGGATTTGAGCTCTCGGGAGAGGTTTAGTAGACTAGGACTGTTATCCCTGAAGCGTCGGAGGCTGAGGGACAATCTTATCGAGGTTCATAAATCATGAGGGGCATGGATAGGGTAAACAGACAAAGTCTTTTCCCCAGAGTAGGGGAGTCCAAAACTAGAGGGCATAGGGTTAAGGTGACAGGTGAAAGATTTAAAAGTGTCCTAAGGGGCAACTTTTTCATGCAGAGGGTTATGCGTGTATGGAATGAGTTGCCAGAGGAAGTGGTAGAGGCTGGCACATTTGCAGCTTTAAAGATATCTGAATGGTTAAATTAATAGGAAGGGGTTTGAGGGATTTGGGCCTAATGCTGGCAAATGGGACTAGATTAATTTAGGATATCTGGTTGACATGGACGAGTTCGATCGAAGGGTCTGTTTCCATGTTGTACATCTCTATGACTCCATGACACGAGGGTAGTTGAGCATGATTTCCCTTTCACAAAACCGCGTTGACTCTGACTGATTACCTTGAACCTTTCTAAATGCCCTGTCTTAACATTATCAATAATTGCTTCTAACATTTTCTATATGGTGGCTCAATGGTTAGCACTGCTGCTTCACAGCGCCAGGGTCCCAGGTTTGATTTCTGCCTCTGGTGACTGTCTGTGTGGAGTTTGCACATTCTCCCTGTGTCTGCGTGGGTTTGCTCTGGTTTCCTCCCACAATCCAAAGATGTACAGATTAGATGAATTAGCCATGTTAAATAGTCCATAGTGTTCAGAGATGTGTTCAGGGGTAAATGTAGGGGAATGGGTCTTGGTGGGTTACTTTTTGGTGTGGACTTGTTGGGCCAAGGGGCCTGTTTCCACACTGTAGGGATTCTATGATCTTAAGCTATCCAGTCTGTAGTTTTCAGCTTTCTCTCATCCTCCCTTCTTAAGTAAAGAAGTTACATTTTACTATTTTCCAATCTCATGGTACCTTCCCCAAATCCACATTCTCTGTGTTTGCTTCAAAAATACGTCCCTTGTTCTCAGGGTATGAAAAGCACATATCAATGTGAGACTTTCTTTCTTTTCTCAATAGGAAAGGATTCAATTCCCTCAAAACTGGATGTAGAGGACTGAACAGAGATCCCTGACAATCATCATGAAGCCATTGCTTTTCCACCATGCTCAGTGCCCATTCAATTTTTCCCAGGCTATCCGGTGTTAGGCTGAGTACTAGAGGACAGCAGATACACCCTGAGAACGTAGCTCATAATTCCTTTTCAGAATGTCCAAGAGCACTTAAGAGCCCAGCTGAGCCTAGATTGAGAAGACCATCTAAATCCTCAACAAACCTTGGCCTCCAAGAAGGGACTCTGGAGGAATGCTCAGATGAAATCTCTGCTTTGATCATTGTCTGCTTTATGTTCCTTAGCTCTGCCCTGTACAGGAGCCAGACCTTTGAAAAGGCAGGGGATGAAGAGATCCATTAATCTAAAGTTGGTAAGGAGAGTGAGGATAATGCATAGATAAGCTAAGGGAGGGATGACCAAATATTCCACCTTTAGAAGTAGATACTCTTGTAAATAAATTTCAGCTATCTGACTGAAGAAGAGCCCAAATATCTGTGGTATATCTTATGTGGACTGACGTATATAATAAACTGTAAATTGCATTTGGCATCAAATGGTGATCTTGCCAACACAGTCAAAGTCTGCAGAAAAAGTTTAAAACAGAACACACCTGGGAGGAGATCCTCCTCAATGATGGTGGACTGACAACTGTGGCCAAAGTTTTAGATTTCAATGTTGCTGTCTCTTTCTCTCTCTCACACATGCAATACTCTCTCTCTCACACACACTCACATCACCCCCCCCCCCCAACACACACACACGCACACTGTCTCATGCTGTCTCTCTCACACATTCAATCTCTCTCTCTTTCTCTCTCTCACACACACTCACACTCTCTCTCTCACTCACACATACACATACACTAACAGACACACTCACTCACTCTCTTTCTCTCTCTCTCTCACACACAAACACACATACGCTCTCTCTCAAACTCACTCACTCTCTCTCTTTCTCGCTTTCTGTCTGTCTATCTTTTACGTGCATTGCAAGCCTGAAATTCCACCTGAGCTTGAAAATTTCCCATTGGTTGTCCAGCTTTGAGAGCTCATGAGCCAATCCTTATTGGACAGCTCTCTGGCCAGTAATTGGCCATTTCAGGAAGAAAACTCCTGGGCGACTGTTTCCCTCAGAGTGTGAAGCTGTGACCCCTATTTGACTTTAATACCAGGGTCCCAAATCCAAACCTAAACCATGATCAAATGTTGTATGGTGAGAGTAGCTTACTTTCACTTGAGGCAAATGTCCAGTCTGCTCACTGAGGTGAACGTAAAAGATGCCATGATACCATTTAAAGAGCAGAAACATTTTCTTGCTGTTCTGATGAACATTTATCCATTATCCATTACCACTAAAGTGGTGTTAATGATCACTCACTCCATAGCTGCCTCTGAGTCCATGCTGTGAGCTAATTGACTACTGTGCTTACTATATTACAGCACAGAGTATACTGCAAAAGTCAGTAATTAGCTGGGAAACATTTTGGGATGCTCTGAGGTCATTAGAAATGCCAATCAAAAGTGAATTCTTTCCTCCTATAGGAGTCCAACCATCGATTTGCATTCCCTGTGCACTACCAAAGCAGGGGTCTTGCTCCTGAGAGGTGCCAGACTGCTATGAATTGTAAGAATTACTTGTCTACCACTGCCAGACTCTCACTGTTAAAGCTACACTCACAACTGGTGGTTTTGTCATCTAATTGTTTTACAGCTGGTCTGAGAGTTACCTTGTGCGAAGTGTTATGGATCAAACCAAACCCCATCAAGATATATGAAGAAGGTAGACTGGACCCTATATTTTTCTTATTTTAAAAGTAAGCGCAGGATGTTGTATTTCAGGTGTAATTTGATTGGTCACTCTACTTGATGCTAAGCAAAACACACTTAATTTTTATACAACAGTTAAAATGCAGACAAGATAACGATAGAAGAAAACAATTGGCTTAACTGTAGCTATTGAACTGCTTAACAAGATCATTTATATATACAGTTGAGCCCCATATCCACGGTATCGGTTTCAGTTATCTGCAGTTTACTGTGGCCCAAAAATATTACATGGAACATTCCAGAAGCAAGGACCGGGGGGCTGCAGGGGAGGTAAATTTCCCATTTAACTGTTAGGGTTTGCTAGTATTCATGGTTTTGAGTATCCGTGGTAGGTCTTGGAGCATATCATCCGCGGATATGGAAGGGCCACTATATATATATTATAAGTTAGTACTAATTAACTGTTCCAATATAGTAACATCCCATAAACACACCTTTGGCAAAGACAAATTCAGTAAAATAGATTGTCTCACATGCAGAAAGAGAACCCCAGCGTTTAATTGTAACAGAGAGAGAAATAAGAGCTTCCACATCCAGCTTCAAGACCCCAGCAACTGCTGAAAGCTAGAACTAAAACTCCAGCTTCTGTTGGAGCTTGATCACACCCATTTGGGTTGCATCTATTGTTCCAACTTAAAAAAAACCCCAAGACCTCACAAGCTGTTTACTCTACTAGCTTTGAGCATACCACTCTGCACCTCTGCCTCAAACTTTCTTCACAATAAAACCATAACAAAATACATCTCTTCAAGTCATAGTCTCGTCACATACAAACAACTTCCCGTCCAAGCCGCTCACCACACTGACTTGGAAATATATCACCATTCCTTCACTGTTGCTGGGTCAAAATTCTGGAATTCCCTCCCTAATGGCATTGTAGATCTACTTATAGCACCTAAACTGCAGCAGTGCAAGAAGGCAGTTCACCATCACCTTCTCAAGGGCAACTAGGGGTGGGCAATAAAAGCTGGCCCAGCTAGCGATCTCAGAAGTTAATTTAAAAAAAATTCAGCTTCACACTCAGAATAGAATTCCTCTTTAAGGGTCATTACATATACACACAGGAAGCATGCCAGCTCTTACTGTTCAGAGAGGCCGGAAGTTTGGAACATTTCCAGGATCTTGTGTGTTATTTCAAAAAAGGACGTCACTCTCTGAATCCAAATACCCTTAAAGATCATTGCATCCTGCTCTCCTGACCCCCAGCCATTTGACTTCGGAGATTGCACAAATGTAATGACCACTGCCTTGAGTTGCACTTGTAGGGTCTTTGTGAGTACTGTGATATCCTGTTCACCTGGAGTGGGCAACAAGATGCCATTGTGCCTGCCAAAGACAGCATGGATGCAGGCAATGTATGTACTCAACCTACAGGCATGGCTGGATACAGTGTTGTAAGGGTCTGAATGATCCTTTCTGGTCTGCCAATGTACAGTCCAATTACATCCCCTGCATTCAGATCTACTGCTCCTTCTCTATCTCTCTCTCCAGCACATCCAATTTACTGTTTAGTGCTTTCTGTCCTTAATATCCACCTCCTATCCTTCATTGTCCATGTTGCTCTTCCCTCTGCATCCCAGCCAGCCCTTTTCATTCCCTAGGAACCCCCCAGCAATGAAGTATTTTAACAAGAACAGAAGCCGCTGCAAAATCTCAGCAGGTCTGGCAACATCTGTAAAGAGAAATCAGAATTAATGTTTCAGATCCAGTGACCCTTCCTCACCCAAAACTGGAATTGTGGCTCAGTGGTTAGCACTGCTGCCTCATAGCACCAGGGACCTGGGTTCAATTCCCACCTCAGCCAACTGTCTGTGTGCAGTTTGCAAGTTCTTCCTGTGTCTGTGTGGGTTTCCACCCACAATCCAAAGATGTGCAGGTCACATGAAGTGGTCATGCTAAATTGCCCATGGTGTTAGGTGCATTAATCAGGGGTAAATAAAGGGGAGAAGAATGGTTCTGGGTGGGTTACTCTTCAGAGGGTCGGTGTGGACTTTGAGGCCAAAATGGCCTATTTCCATACTGTTGGTAATCTAATCAGCTTCTGCTTTACAGCATCCGCGGTTCTTTTGGATTTTACTGAAGTCCTTGAAGTTCCATTCCTTATCCTTTCTTATCACTCTGCTCACTTTTTCCGCTGATCCCCCTTTACTTTAATCCGCCATCTAAACTGCATCTCTTTTTAAGTTGGTCCCCATTCCCCTGGCCTGGTCAGCTTTGAGGTGTCACTTGGGCAGGTCAATGAGCTCATAGGGTCTTCACCCTGAACACTGTCAATTGTCACAGAACACAGGACAGACTGTGTCCAGTTAAGACTTCTCTTGAGCTGATAAACAATGGAAAGTCTGCATCTCTAACACGACCATCTTTGATGTAATGAAATGGCTTTTATTTTTGGGTAGTCATATCAGTGAAGAGGTTTTTACTTGCTACAGTATGAAGAGCGTGGGTATCTTAATACCTGGGCATTAGGCCTTAAGTTATGAAGAGATTTTACATAAATTAGGCTTTCCTCTAGAATTTAGACGGTTAAGTGGTGATCTGATTGCTGTCTTCAAGTTATTAACAGGATAGGTCAGTGCAGATAAATTACTTCTACTGATTGAGGATTACAGAATAGTCTGAGAATTGTGGCCAGACCATTCAGGAGAACTGTCAGGAAGTACCTCTACACACAAAGGGTGGTAGATGCTTGGAACTCTCTTCCACAAATGGCAGTAGATGTTGTTAGATTTTAAATCTGAGATAGTTAAATGTTTTTCTAAAGCAAGGTATTAAGGGATATGAGCCAAAGGCAGGCATGTGGAGTTAGGCCACAAATCAGCCATGATCTCATGAATGGTCGAACAGACTCAAGGGGCTGAATGGCCTAATCCTGCTCCTATGTTTGTGAATAGCTATGTCGACTGTTCTAGGTACAATAGCCCGGAGTGTAAATGTGTATTCATGACATGCTAACAAATGCAAAAGCAATTTCTATCAATTTTTTCAAAGATTTATTCATAATTGGTTGGCACCATTGGCTAGGCCAGCATTTATTCACTGCCTCTAATTGCCAGTAAGCAGTTAAGTTAGTGAGCCAGATGTTTTATTGTCTGGCAATTGACAGTTGTTTCACGGTCATCATTAAACTCTGAATTGTAGATTTTTATTAAATTCGCATTCCATCATCTGTCGTCATGGTCAGGAAAGCTGATCAACTGAAACATTCCAAGATAGCAAATGTTTAACCTGTCCCTTGACATTTGGATGCTGACTGATTAATTCCCTCTGCCCTCTATTTCCAGTGAAGCCAGGAAACTTCTGCCTTAGGTCACAATGAAGCCAATGGAAATGATGGCATTCTCTGCTCAAAGCAAGGGCTCGATGTTTAGCTTGGGTTTCACTCTATTGTCCAGTCTTGGGAATTACATGATTCCTTGCTCCTAAAATTGAATAATCCTCTGGATTTTCAAAGGCATTTTTGCAACAAGAACATTGCCTGACTGCCTGAAAGTTCTGAGATTTACCATATGCCCATCATATTCAATTGTCCTATACATAGGCAGTTACATTTCTTCATTCTTAGATATTAAATCCAAGCATGTTCCTTTCACCAGAGGAATATGTGACATCAAGTTATGTAGAGACGAAGGGAGAGATATAGCACCTCTAGGACCAACTGATCCACACCTCTGTTTATATTCAATCTAAGTCTCATTTCATCCCTTTTCTAACCCTATTGATATATTCTTCTCTTCTTTTCTCACTCCTGTGTTTCTCTGGCTGTCTCTATATGTTTTTCACTCAATCTACCCCCTGGCAATGTGCCCCCAAAATCATTTTTCCCCAAACTTTCTTTCAGATCTATTAGTAAATATCTTACACTTGTGACTTCTAGTTCTATGTTCCCCTGCAAATGTCAACACCTTGTCCATAACTACCTAATCAAATACTTTCCTTGTGTTAAAGCCTCAATCAGTCACCCATCAGTCTGTTCTTTGCAACTGAAAATAGACCCAACCTTTTCTGATACAGAGATTTTCTCAGTTCTGGTTTCTTCCTTGTGAATGTATTTTGTACCTTCCTCACTTTCTCTCTCTCTCCTACAGAGAGCAAAAATGTACACAGTACTCCTAGTGTGAAAGCAAATAAATTATTATATAGTTCCACATTGCCTGATAGCCATATGTGTGATTTTCTGAATTCCCGATCTGTGCCACATTGGGCCAGACAACTGTCAAAAAGCAGAACCAAGTGAAACCATCTCTGCATTCTCATAAAAAGAAAGGTCATTTCAGAGCCAGTGAGATGAAACTTAAGCTCAATTGTATGGTTCTTTTGGCAAAGTGTGACTTCGGGTTATTTTGGAAGGCTTTTCACCACAAGGCTGGGATAGGCCTTTCACCCCAACTACCAAACTTGCCACATTAATTACCCACCGTGCCCCTATGGTGCCCGTCATTTCTGATTCCATCTTACCCTGCACCATTTCCAAAACAACTCATCACTCCTCTGCCAAAAGACCAGCATCCCTTGCATCTGCACCACTTTTAAAGGGCCAACTTGCAGCCAGATAAGGACTGGCATTCTGAAGTTGCCCGGCTCAGTGACAGAGAGAATCTGAACATGGAGGAGAAGGGGAAGATTCTTCAAGAGGGATTTGGAGGTCCTGGTGGATAGGGTCGTGCAAGGAAGGGTTATCCACTTCCTGTAGGACCGGTAGAGGAGGCCATGTCACCAGATTCTGGCAGCCTGGTCCAAGGTTGGCACCCAGTTGCTGCAATCTCCAAGTGCAGAGGCAGAGCCAACAATGTCATAGGAAGGTCAATGATGGTCTCCACCGCACCAGGGGAAATGCCACACTCTTCACTCTGCTACCTCACACTCACTCGCTCTATCTATGCACTGGCCTCCCAACCAAGACTCACACTCTGTCACTGAAGCATTTTTCCCTTGCTCTCACACCCTCAACCTCCCATTTGAGTGCCAATGGTTTGTAAATGATTGTGAACCCATGTATAAATGTATGTGATCCAACCATGCATCTGGTTGTTAGTTTCTGTGTGTAGGGCTGAAAGTTGACATGATCAGGTACAGAAACGTAGGCACAGGTAAGGCTCTGTGGATGAGGTGTGTGCTGAGACCCTGCCAGATCTTGTGGAAGCGAGTGGAACAATGTGTTTCCCTGGCACTGGGCCAGGCTGTCAATGTTGGCCCTTGTTGTGCAACATGGCTGTTATGTCACAGCCTCTGTACCCACAGGTCTCAATATCAATGAGTTGTCCAGCAGTGATTGTGGTAAGGAGTGTAAGACACATGGAGTTTAAGACACAGGGAGAGGGTGGCAATATTTAAGACATAAGCCCCTCATTCTTGATAAAGGGTTTTTGCCTGAAATGTCAATTTTTCCTGCTCCTTGGATGCTGCCTGATCTGCTGTGCTTTTCCAGCACCACTCTAATCTTGACTCTGACCTCCAGCATCTGCAGTGCCGATTTCCGCCCAATGTTTAAGGACCTCCAGGGAATCGGGACTCTGCAGGTTTGTGTCCTGTACTATGCCTGGGTCTGTCACTAAAGGTCTTTCCCTTTAAAACCTCAATCATCAGTAAGTCCCACAAAAGTACCCTCCTCACTCGTGCCGGCCATCTGAATGTAGTTGCTTCATTTTCTCCCCCAGTGAGTACATTCGACTTCCAGCATGATTGAAGAAGACGTGAGCTCCCAAATATCCCAGTCTGCTTCCTTATGGCCTTCTCATGAACCCCATAGGTTTCACACCTTCCCAAGTACCCATTTAAACCACATGAGTGCGCCTCGTTTCCCCATTGCCTCTGGTAAATGAGGTGCCCACGTCAGGGTGCTCCTGACCATGGACGATCCTCCTTCCGCATTGGGCCTTCCCAGCAAAGCTTCACTGTCTCCCATCATTGCAGATACTTCATGTTTGCAATCCTACCACACCAGTAGGCCCCTTCCCCATGGGTGAACTTTCACAGCAACCATCATCCATGCCTCCACCTTTATCCATTGCTTATTTCCGACAGACGCAACCTGCCCTGACCAGAGAACCTCTGGACTGGCAGTTACCCTGACCCCTAACTGGTGACTGTACATTTCCCCAACTGCATTAAGCACTAACCGTGACTGTCTAATATGGAGCCACGAGACTGATCGTGACTAATCCCTAAGCTGCAGAGGCATGGATCACTGACTAGAATCACCCTGACTGGATGCCTGACAGTGGTGGCCAATCCTTGGACTGGTATGGGAGGCTGCCAATTGACTTATTGTTCCCATCCCCCCTGATTGACAGATACCCCCATGGACATCAGTGAAGACAGTCCCACGAGCTTGTCCCAAGACACGGATGCTTACTTGTGTGTTCACCGCATCCTCTGCTGGCGTGTGGAACAGGACAGTAAGGTGGATGTTTCAGGGAAGGCAATGGCCGAGTGATATTATTACTAGATTATGAATCCAAAAACCCAAATAATGTTCTGGGTACTGGGGTTCGAATCTCACCACGGCAGACGCTGTGATGTGAACTCAGTAAAATTTGGAATTAAGAGTCTAATGATGACCATGAACCCATTGTCGATTGCTGGAAAAACCCATCTGGTTCACTCATGTCCTGTAAGGAGGGAAACTACCATCCTTACCCGGTCTGGCCTACACAGACTCCTGACCCACAGCAAGGCGGTTGACCCTTAACTGCCCTCTAGGTAATTAGGCATGGGCAATAATTGTTAGCCTGGACACCGCTGCCCTCATCCCATGAATGTATAAAAAAAGAAGCACACTGTTGCACTGTGAGACATCTCACCCCTTGACTGAGTCCTGTGACTGCCACTCAAGCGGCCTGGTCATGTGATTGAACTAAATGGCACGTGAGGCAATGCAAGGCAGAGAGCAGTGAGCAGCCAAGTAGAAGCCAATTGAGTGGGCACGAAGAGGTGAAGTGAGTAGCCCTGAGATGGAGTCTGAACCAATCTGTCAGCTGGGTATCTTTCTGTGCATGCAAAGTGTCTGTGTTTCAGTCCTTCAATGTTGGTTGCTGGTGCATCCTGCAACGCAAGTCTGTGCTCCCAGAGTGCACTGCCAGTGTTATTGGACAGGTGCCAGAATGGTTGAGAGGGCTGGCCAATGTCCGTGGACATGGATACATGGCTGCTGCTTGTGGATCATATCCTTAGCTGCGGTTTGGTCATAGGCAGCACGGAGATCGATCCAAGGCAAAAAGTGAGCTGAATCGACTTGGTAAGTACTCTGGTCTCCAGATTGCATTTTCTCGATGTTCAATTTGTTTTGGCAAATTTGGTGAGATAAAAAGATGAACACGGATGAGGCCATCAAGCAATTATCGTCTCTTAATTGGCAACTTACAGCTGCCCAGGGAGAAACCCACCTCACCACTTACTGAAAAGATAAAACACAGCATGAGCTGCTCCTGACACTCAGCTTGGTATACATCTCGCCATTTCCCCCAGCAGTCAGACCTTGATAAAGTTCCAGCCCGAGTTACAGTTGTATTGAAGCAGAAACGGGAGGTAGTTTCTACACAATAGGATCTCACATACAGCAATCTATTATATTGTCAAATAATCAGAGTTAGCAATGTCTGTTGTAAGGGAAACATTTATTTCAAAAGACTCCCTTTATGCTCTCCTGAGAAGGCAGATGTGGCCTTGGTGTGATCGGAGCAGCACTTTCTCAGTAATGCACTGAAGGAGACTAAATTACTACATTTAAGTCTCTGTGATTGGGTTTGGACCATTATCTCTTCAGCAGTGAGATTGCTTCCATTGAGCCAAGTCTTATTCAAATAGGGATAACAATGAGAGGCCACATAGCTTCAGTGAAATACTGCTATCTACACTATTTTGTCTTCTTTCAGTAAAATCCCATTCACCAAGTTGAAGCTATTCTGCTTTGCTGAATTGTTTTTATACAATAACGAAGAATTTATAGCTTTCTTATTACATTGATTTGTGGAATATCGATGCCACTGGTTGGGACAGCATTTTGTGCCCAGCCCGAGTTGCCTTGGTTACAGACTAGGCCAGACACCTCAAAACATTCTGGTCTCCTTCTTATCATAATGATGTTTTGAAACTTGAAAGGGTTCAGAAAAGATTTACAAGGATGTTGCCAGGGTTGGAGGATTTGAGCTATACGTAGAGGCTGAACAGGCTGGGGGCTGTATTCCCTGGAGCATCGAAGGCTGAGGGGTGACTTTATAGAGGTTTACAAAATTATGAGGGGCATGGATAGGATAAATAGGCAAAGTCTTTTCCCTGGGGTCGGGGAGTCCAGAACTAGAGGACATAGGTTTAGGGTGAGAGGGGAAAGGTATAAAAGAGACCTACGGGGCAACCTCTTCAAACAGAGGGTAGTACATGCATGGAATGAGCTGCCAGAGGATGTGGTGGAGGCTGGTACAATTGCAACATTTAAAAGGCATTTGGATGGGTATATGAATATGAAGGGTTTGGAGGGATATGGACTGGGTGCTGGCAGGTGGGACTAGATTGGGTTGGGATATCTGGTTGGCATGGATGGGTTGGACCAAAGGGTATGTTTCCATACTGTACATACTCTATGACTCTATTTTTAAGTAGATAGCCAAGACTGTAACTTTGCTATTTGTTTTAACTAAGTGGATATTCCTGCAGTATATTAGCTGGTTCTACTACCAAGTTTTAAACAAACAAAATTTATTTCCAAAATGATGGAATGAAACATCAAGAACAGAAAACAGAATACCATATAACTTATCCTATCCAAACCCGACTTAGTGATGCTGTTCTGAAAATACTTCCAACAGTCCCAACTCATACATCCCTCAGCACAAACACTAAAAATGAAACAGACTAGAGCTTACAGGCTTCAAGTTAGAGAGAAAGGTCAGCAGCCTTTTTCACACATCCTCTGCTGCTACTGAACTGACTAAAGTTCTGAATCATAAAAAAGTTCTAATCTAAACACACAGCTAGCCACACAGCTGGCTAGCCAATAGCCTTTGATTGTATTTTTTAACATGAAAGCTTTTGGCCTGAAGCATTATCTGTTAGGGGTAAGCAAAAGGCCCCAATAAAACTTTTAAACCCAGCCTGGTTGGAGCCTGGCCACTTATCTCCTCGCTGCAAAAAAACTCAAGGCCACAGTAACCTTGTAAAAAGAACCAGTATTGTGACAGCTTTGAGAAGGTAGTGGTAAGCAGCCCTCTTGGACTGTGGCAATCCAGCTTTTGTTAAAACTTTCATTTCTACTAAGATACTTACCCTTGTCAAATTCAATGGATTGGAGGCTTCGAGATATCGAGTTCTGCCCTTTTATCATAGAATCCCTATAGTGTGGAAGCAGGCCACTCAGCCCACAGTAA
Source organism: Chiloscyllium punctatum (assembly GCF_047496795.1). Lineage (NCBI taxonomy): Eukaryota > Metazoa > Chordata > Chondrichthyes > Orectolobiformes > Hemiscylliidae > Chiloscyllium > Chiloscyllium punctatum. Next base: position 20,032,252 of record NC_092747.1, on the reverse strand, counting down.
CCCTCCAAAGACCAACCCACCCCAGCATTTCCGATGGATAATCTATCTAGCCTGCACACCACAGGCACTATGGAGTGACCAATCTACCTAACCTTTCAAAGTGAGAATGTGCAAACTCCACATGGGTATTTGCCCAAGGCTGGAATTGAACCCAGGTCCCCGGTGCTATGAGGTTATAGTGTTAACTATGCCACTTTCTATCCCCAACAATACTCAAAATCTGATTGCATTAGGGATAGGGAGCACAGTCACATAATTAGCACACGTGATCACATGAAAATTAAAGAATATTTGTACACATGTACCTAATGTGACATTGGTAATTTTTCAAATGCCAGGGACTTAATTTAATTTCCCTCAGCAATATCAAATTAGGGAGTTTGCTTCTGTTCCTTGACAATTATATTGTGTGGATGGAGGCAATGGAGAGGGACAGAGGGGGAGGATGGGGCAAAGCTGTCATTGGACTGACTCCAGGAAGCTTCCAGACTGGTGAAAAATTGTGTGTCACCAAATCAATCACAATTTTATGAAAACCAAGTATACATTGTTTGTTCATGTCAATGAATGGTAAGCCTTTTTTCCAACAATGGTAAGCACTTGCTAAGATGACAAGATATCTAAATAATACCAGAAGCCAACATATCAGAAATCGGTTCACTGACATAACCAGCCAATTAAGAATTTTACTGGGTATTCAGGCTGCTTCTTATCCATTCCATACAGTCATTATTTTTTTTTCCTGAAGAAAGTCACGGCTATAAATCATAAAATCTCATTTGTTTTCCAAAGGTCAGGTCTTAAACTATGAGACAGCTCAGAATATAAATCAGATGTGAGAGACAAAAATTAACTCTCGATCTCGACGCTCATATGTGATGAATAGCATCAATTTAAATGGACAAAAATTACCAGTAATGAGATTTGTTGGTATTGAAAAGTATGGATGTTCCTCTTCAGGGTCTGCCAGGCAGTGGGCTCATCTACCCTCTGTGTCTATCTCTTCCACCCCACCACCCCCCTCCCCCCCTCCACCCCACTACCCGCCGCCCAGTTCAGCGTTGAATTTGTGATGTAAGACTTGTGGAAGATGAAGACAGATGTTCCAGTATCATGGTGGGCATGTCAACTGTGGGAATTCTAAGAAGGACAGACCTGAAGCCAGCCCAATTTTAAAGGAGGCTTAAAGCTGGCCTTTAGGCCCCCTCATTAACATACACAAATGACCTTATTTCTGTTAGAAAGCTGCCCCCCAAAAATGCCCATAACAATTCCCAGAGAAAACAGAGGCCTAAAAATCCAGCATTTCAACAGTCTGTTTGCCTGCACTTTCAGCCAATATGGCAGAATGGGACAGCTGAGTCACACCAGGCTACATCTCTCACTGGGACGACAAGAAAGGTATGAATCAACCTCTCATGGAATGGTAGGTTTCTGGCTGGACACTTTTTAGGCATTTGTGGAATGCGGGACCTTTGTTCATACTTAAAAGCGATCCACTCCTGTATTTCTAAATTGTAAGAAACAATTCTGAAAGTTTTCTTCAAGTACAGGTTATTTTGCTATAACCCAATTGACAAATTCCGGACTCTGTGTCTAAAGTGCAAACTTTTAAAATGTGCGTTGGCTGTAATGTGATTACACCACCAATGCTTTAAGTGTTGTTTCTAAAGCACGATTTTAGTACAACACGAGGTTGCACAAGAATGCAACCATCATATTATAGAAGGACTGACTGTAATTTAAATTGTGGGAGGACATAGCACAGTCCTGTTTCAGGACGTGTTTGACTTGCATGTGAGCACAAAACAAGAAAGCACACATTTCAAAGCAGAAAACCTCAAGTGAGATTAGAAGAACAAGTAGGTGGAACAGCGTTCTCTTCAGCGTAACTCCTTTTTACAGACAGAAAATTGCAGGAATAGGCAAAATGCAAGTAATAAGACAAAGTGACACAGATTTAATTTTAAGTCTGAGATAGATACATTTTATTCAGCAAAGGTAGTAAGGGATCTTGGCCAAAGGCAGGCAAATGAGTTAGGCCATAGATCAGCCATGAACAAGCTGAAGGGGCTGAATGACTAAGTCCTGTGTTTCTGTGATTCTAACAAAAAAATGGCAAAATAATGAGATGAAGGAAATATTTTGTTACCTTTGGATGGTGGCCAGCAATGAACGTAATAAGAACATAAGAACTAGGAGCAGGAGTAGGCCACCTGGCCCTTTGAGCCTGCTCCACCATTCAATAAGATCATGAGCTGATCTTTTCGTGGCCTCAGCTCCATTTACCCCCTCCCCCCCTCACCATAACCCTTAATTCTTTTATTGTTAAAAAAAAACTATCTTAGCTTTAAAAACGTTGACTGATCTAGCGTCAACTACTTCACTGGGCAGGGACCTCCACAGATTCACAACCCTCTGGTTGAAGAGGTTCCTCCTTAATTGAGTCCTAAATCTGCTCGACCTAATTTTGAGGCTATGCCCTCTTGTCCTAGTTTCACCCGCCAGTGGAAATATTCTCTCTACGACTATCTTATCTATTCCCTTCATAATTTTATCTGTTTCTATAAGAATCCCCCTCATTTTTCTAAATTCCAATGAATATAATCCCAGTCAATTCAGTCTCTCCTGATAAGCCAACCCCCTGAACTCCGGAATCAACCTGGTGAACCTCCTCTGCACCCCCTCCAGTGCCAGTACATCCTTTCTTAAGTAAGGAGACCAAAACAGCACGCAGTACTCCAGGTGTGGCCTCACCAGCACCCAATACAGCTTCAACATAACCTTCCTGCTTTTAAACTCAATCCCTTTAGCAATGAAGGACAAAATTCAAAATGCCTTCTTAATTACTTACTATCCCTGCAAACCAACCTTCTGCATAGGTCCCCCTGCATAGCAGCATGCTGCAATTTTTACCATTCAGGTAATAGTCCTTATTGCCGTTAATCCTACCAAAATGGATGACCTTGTTTTCCATCTGCCAGATATTTGCCCAGATTAAGTAGGAGAGATGTGAGAATGATGAGCATTCTGCTAAGTTGAAACAAGTCGTTTCATATTGACCTCTCTCTCGTCAAATTGATTACGTCAAATGTCAATTGATTCTTCAATGAAGATTGAGACATGAATCCCCTTTCAGTATTCATGTTTTCATATTCTCATTTTCCTCAAGCAAAGACTTTACATGTTTCCTTATTGATTTTAGTTATAAATTACATTATAAATTGACAAATAGTGCAAAAGCCAACTCCTTTTACTCACCAACTTCCCTTTTATTACCCTTTTCCTATTGCCTGCAGAAAACAACAACAGGACAATGTGGACACGCAACTTATTTTCAAACAACTGGTAGGACATGTGGCTCTTAGGTGCTTGTTCCTATTGAAGGGGTTCAATTAATCTTTGCATTCTGCTATGATAGAAGCTTAGACAGGCTCAGCAATCACATTCATAGCCCAAGACGACGCTATCCTCATTACACCTTGATTATTGATCAGAAAGAATTACATTGACTGTATTGGGTAGAATCTGCACAACCTTGAATGACATGATGTGATAATACTATGGCTTTAAGAGGTATACTTTGTCCTGGTTATTTTTTGAAGAGAGGTTTTAAGGCAGACGTGCTTAGCTGTCTATTGAAATCTCTTAAAGTAAGCTGTTTGTGAGGTCTTGGGGAGTTTTTTAGAAGTTGGAACAATAGAAGCAGCCTAGATGGGTGGGGTCAAGCTCCCATAGAACCAGAGCCTTTAGTTTTCAGGAGCAGTTGTTGCTGGGTCGTGAAGCTGGATTTGAAAGCTGGATTACATCTCCCCCTGCTCCTCTTTCTCCTGGAGTTTTCTTTTAATGTTTTTCCCCCCGGAGTGGAGAATTGCCTGTGGGACAATCTATTTGACTGAACTTGTTTTTTGCCAAGGGTGTATTTATGAGACATCAGTATATTTGAATAGTTAATTAGCAATAGTTAATAATCTATTATTCTGCTAGTTTTTCAATTTCTTCTTTCTTTTGTGTTTTAACTATAGTATAGGGATGAAGTGTTTTTTGCTTCAAATCTGGTAATTTGACCAGTCAAATTGCATCTCGAAAGCAACTACATTTACCTTTAAAATCAAAAAAATTGGGTCAAGACTATCTTCTGAATATACTTTGAGGGGTTTGGTCTGATCTGTAACACTGGGCAACGCTGGGAAAGCTGGGAAAAGCATATGAGACGCCCAGCAAGGAGATCCCTGACATCGAGAGCAAAATGCTAGGGAGCAGCATAGACCTACATGCATGAACGAGCATGCACTAATATCCTTATAATTATGCCATCTTGCCTCATTGATATAGTTTCCCTTCTCTCCCACCCTCCGGATATAAACTAGATGACAACAGGGGTAACCTGGTGACTACAGTTTACTGCTTTCCCCTCTAGCTCTCCATGACTCATCAACGTCTCAGGGTCGTGGCAGCATGTAACACCACCCGCACCCACCAGGGCCTCCAGATTCCCATCGGCAACATAGGGTGCTAAATATCCTCTGTCTGACATGTCCGGGGCAATGAAAACAAACTGTGTAGGCCAGCTGTAGGCCACCAGAGCTTGCCCGGTGCATGACTGAACTTTAAAGATGGTGCTGCTGATCAGGAATCTCTGGGTGATCCCATGAGAGCCAAAACTTCCATTCCTGGCAAGGGAAAGAACATGCAAGTGGGACGCCATAGAAGCATGGTGTCCTGGTATGAAGCAAGTTGGTACAACGACACCAGAACACGCGCTTAGCTTCATGGAGAGAAGCCCTCCATAAAGCTCATCAAAATTGGTACTTTGCTGACTTTTGGTAAAATTCAGCCCACCATTTCACTCACATTGTTTGTATAATTTATCCTTTCATGAGATGTGAATGGCGTTGGTGTTTGTTGCTCATTCTTAATTTCCATCAAACTGATCAGCTTTCTATATTGGGCCATTTGAGAGCACCAGATTATACCATCCACGTGTAAAATCTTTCATGAACTTAGAATCCTGATAGTATGGAAAGAGGCTATTTGGTCCATCGAGTCAGCACCAACCTCCGAACGGCATCCCATTTGGATGCAGCCCCCTGTAACCCCACATTTACCATGGCTACCCCACCTGGCCTACGCACTGTGGACAATTTAGCATGGCCAATGTAATTAACTTGATAAATATTAACAGCCTAGATCTCAGTTTGCGGAGGACAGTTTCAAAGTTTGTAGCTGACACAAAACTTGCAAGAAATCCCAGCTGTGAGGAGGACAGTGTGAAATTCCAAAAGAAATGACCATGAAACAAGAGATCGTAGTTTGGGGACAAGGTGTATTTAAAATACAGCTGAGGGGAAATTATTTCTCTCAGAGTCATGAATCTTTGGAATGCAGCGAACATTGAGTAAATGTAAGGACGAAGTAGACAGATTTTCTTGGGGTCCTGGGCCTCCTCCATTGCCAAACCCTAACCACCCAATACCTGGAGGAAGAACGCCTTATCTTCCTCCTCGGGACCCGCAACCACATAGGATCAATGTGGATTTCACCAGTTTCCTCATTTCCACTCGCCCCACCTTGTCGCAATCCCATGCTTCCAAGTCAGCACCGCCCCCTTGATCTGTCCATCTTCCTGTCCACTTATCCACTCCACCCTCCTCTCCAACCTATCACCTTTTCTCCCCAACTTCATCTACCTATCACATTCCCAGCTACCTTTCCCCCAGCCACACTCCCATTCTATTTATCTTGGGCTTATGTCCAAAATGTCGATTCTCCTTCTCCTTGGATGCTGCCTGACCTGCCATGCTTTTCCTGCATCACACTCTCGACCGAGACGTTAATTAAATGAAGGGATATGGAGAGCAGGCAGGAAACTGGAGTTGAGACTGAGGTGAGGTCAGCCATGATCATATAATAATGGCAGAGCAGGCTCAGGGAGCTGAATTATCTACTCCTCTTGGTAGATAATGCTTATTTTCTTATATACACAAGTTAATTGAGTTGGGGGGATATGTGGCAGATAAATTTCAATGCAGAGATGTGAGGTGATGCATTTTGGTTAGAAGAATATTGGAACTAAATGTAAAATGGAGAGTACAATTCTAATGGGAGTACAGGTGCAGAGCAGACCAGAGCGTGTGTGTGTGTTTGTGTGTGTGTGTGCCTACATCATGGCAGGAGGCAAGCGGGTAGAGTAGCAGGAAATAAAGCAGAATTATCAGTATTATAAATTGAGAATCTTCAACTTTCGTGATGGGGGCCTAGAGTATAAGAGTAATGAGGTGATGTTGAATTTCTGCAGGAGGTGGAGTATTAGATTAGATTACTTACAGCGTGGAAACAGGCCCTTCAGTCCAACAAGTCCACACCAACCCTCCGAAGAGCAACCCACCCAGACCCATTCCCCTACGTTTACCCCTTCATCTAACACTACAGGCAATTTAGTGTGGCCAATTCACCTAACCTGCACATTTTTGGACTGTGGGAGGAAACCGGAGCACCCGAAGGAAACCCACGCAGACCCACAGAGAACAGCAGATTTCACACAGACAGTCATCTGAGAGTGGAATCGAACCAGGGTCCCTGGCACCGTGAGGCAGCAGTGAGCTCCGTGCTGCCCTCAGTTATGAGAATAGATTGAAGGAATTGGGATGCTTCTCCTGGGAGAAAAGAAGGCTGAGTGGAGGATTGAGGGAGGTTTCCAAAATCATGAACAAGCTTGATAGAGTGGATAAGGAGAAACTGCTCCAGCTCGTAAAATCATCAGCAAAAAAGAGGGCATGAATTTAACGTGATCTGCACAAGGAGCAAGGGCGGAAAAACATTTTCACTCCGCAAGTAGTTAGGTAACAGGGCCTGAAAGGGTGGTGAAGGAATGTCCAATTGAGGCATTAAGAGGACATTGGATGATTATTTGGCTAAAAACAGTTAGAGGAGAAAACAGGAGAATGGCCCTGGTAATGATGCGCCTTTAACAAACTTATGCAGACATGATGGGCCAGTTTCTATAATTCTTGGTTTATTCAAGAGAGGCCTCCTAAATGGCCCTCACTGCAGTCCTATGTCAGCAATCTATCTCTCGTTGTCTTGCTATGGATAATCATAGAATCCTTATAGTACAGAAGCAGGCCATTCAGCCCACAGAGTCACACCAATCCTCTGAAGAGGATCCCACCCCACCCCTGTAACCCTGCCTCTCCCATGACTATTCCGCCTAGCCTGCACATCCCTGCCCGTGGTGCATTAGTTAGAGGGAAACGGGTCTGGGTGAGTTACTCTTCGGAGGGTCGGTGTGGACGGGTTGGGCCGAAGGGCCTGTTTTCACACTGTAGGGAATCTAATCAAACAAGATGCAGACTGAAGCTCTCAAATTCCGCCTCAGTACCGACTTCAGAAGAACACCCCCTACTGATGCGATGCAAGTTGTTCCACATTTTAATACCAGAAATCCTCTGAACCTCTCTGCACGAGATTGCCAATTAGTGCTGAATTACGGGTCATTTTGAGCCTTGGATGTTCTCGTGCTTGGAACTAGGTTGAGACTGTCAAGCTCAGGTCACACAGAATCCAAACACAATTGGAGCCAGCTCCATGTTTCTGGTGAGGGATACACTTAAAAAATCTCTTTATTTAAGTTTCAAAGCAGCTGGCTCCTACTGAAGCATCAGCTCCAGTTATTGACATTCACAAAGATCAAGCATTTATCAGGACACAAGTAATGTTGCTTTACTCGTGGAACTGAACTTTAGAAAATCTGAGTAACCTTGAATTGACAGCAGCAAACTGGGCTCGAGTCGATCCCACCTCCACCCGTGAAATAGAATGCTGTCCCCCTGCAGGCTGGCCACATTCTTCCTCATTGTGGTCTTGAAAGAATTATTACATTGCCTCAAGCATGTCAGTGAAATAATTTCATTCTTTTAGCATCATTTTGGGCAGCGTGAGGGAAATAAAATGGTTATGGCCTAGTTTGCAGGTAAGATATTCAGGTTAATGAGATTTAACAAAGAGAATTGGCGTTTTGTTTCCCCTTCATTCATAGGAGGGCATTGCTGGCTAGGCCTGCATTATCAACTATCCCAGAGGGCAGTTAAGAGTCAACTGGATTGCTGTGGGCTTAGAGTCACATGTAGTCCAGACGAGGTAAAGAAGACAGTTTCCTTCCCTAAAGAGTATCGGTGAAGCAGATGGGTTTTTTATGACAATGGTTTCATGGCAATTATTAGACTCCCAATTCCAGATTTTTAATTGAATTCCAATTCCACTATCTGCCGTGGTGGGATTATGAACCCAGGATGTTACCTTGATTTCTGGATTAATTGTCCAGCGATAATATGACTAGGCCATTGCTTCCCCTAAACTGGTTCAAGTCTGTGTATGCATGTGATGTCGGGAGCAAGGGCATAGCAGGGAGATATTACATCAACGTTTGGTAATATATATTCATCATGCATAGTGTACCTGAAAATCCACTGCCAGAAAGCTTGGTGTTTGTTTCAGATGGAGGCCCCAGAGAGTGATTAGCATTGATCAACGCTGATGTTTGTGAAGTCAAATCACCTCAATTACATGAAGCACTCAAGACCCTCTTCAGGACACATGTCTGATTCTCACTACCCCTGTCAGTGAACATTTGACTGCCTGTATTGGCTCAGCCACAACCTGATCTCTGCAATGCTCAAATTCAACACCATTCTTAGTCTCTCATCCTTTGCAGCAGATTAGTTTTACCGCTGATGAAACAGCCAAGTAAAGCTTACAGTACTCATTAAATATATGCATAGCATAATTGAACAAATCCATTTGATAAGATAGCATTCTGCTTGGACCTGAATACTGCTTGCTTTCTTGATCCCTGGAAGAGGGCACAAAAGCGTTTATCACCAATTCTACTGTTCCTCAGTGTTTAGCAGAAGGTTAGAGACTTAGAGAGCAAAGATCAAAGAAAGCCCAAAGGGAAGAACAGGCCTGATTATATTGGACAACGTTTCCTCACAAAACTCAGAATTTGAGATGTATTTGTTTAACCCATTGAATTCCATAATGAGCTTTCAGTAATGCTCAGTACTACAAGACTGCAGCCCCAATAACAATGAATGTACTGTTTGGGATATACCTTTTTGGTCCAAAGGGCCATAAATAAAATGGATCACATCACACCCATCTATCACCCATTCTTTGGTGAACTTGCTTTGAAAATTTTGTTATTGTTTCCAACCTTTTTCACGGCTTCTATCTATGGTGACCAGGTTTCCAAGATGTGGGTGGCAGAAGTAATGGTCACAAATGGGGGCAAAGAGGACACAAAGATACCAGTAAGGACTGGGGTGTGAGTATTCCAACCTTGTTTCCAAGCATTGGCTATTTTAACATTGTTAAGGCTAAGTAAGAGAGACTAACTGGGATCTTCCAGTCTGCCTCCAATATTGCTGTGCAACATTTTAACTGCCCAGAGTTGGGAAGCTGGTGGGTAGTGGGGAGGTCAGCACTCCTGGAAGGCTGTCAGGACCTCTATGGCTGTGTGAGAAATTCCAGCATGCCTCCCTCAACACCCCCACCCAAAATCCACATCCCTTCAAACAAAAGACCACATCCATGACAATCACCAGAGTGGTGGGGCTTGGCTGAATTTTGTGTTTTTCTTAAATTAACTCCTTAAAAACGTAGCGGAGGTAGTGCCTTTCTACTGAGGAGCCCTCATAGATACTTTTATCGGCAGCTGACCTCTGATCTCAGCTCTCCAGCTTTGAGGCTGCACCCTGAACTGGAGAGGGAACCTGTCCCCCCACTCGTTTTGGCCCTGATCCAAATTACAACCAGTTGCTGATTTCTCCAAGAGGTGAATCCAAGAGGTCAAAATCTCAATTCAATTCCTGGTGCTGTATCTGGTCCCCAGAGGAAACATTCAGGCCATGGATTTTATCCATCCAGTGAAGAACACTAAACTTAACTTGCGCGATCAAATAAATTATAGATTCACCGTGGTCACGTATTTTCACTTGTTTTGAGCCTATAAGTAAGAGGAACATTTAAATCCAAGATGAAGAGAATTTATTTTTTCACTCAGAGGGTTGTAAACTTCTGGAATTCTCTATCACAAAGGGCTATGGAAACTTTTTGAATGAGTTTTAAGATAGAGATTGATAGATTGCTGATTAGCAATGGTATACAGTTGTATGGGGATGAGGTAAATAAATAGGCATTGAAGTGTTCAATCAGCCATGATCATATTGAATGGGAGGGCAGGTCTCATGAGTTGAATGGTCATCTCCTGTTCCTATGTTCCTAAGTAAATGTCAAATGTTCTGTTATACATTCTCAGCTTGATGTTGTTCTGGGTTGGCATTGTCTATGACCGCCCCTGAATGGCATGGGGAAAGAATAAGGAGCCACATCGATGTGGGATTAGAGTCACATTTAAGCCTGACATGTTAGGATGACTTTCCTTCTTTAATAAGAGATTGTTTCACCAGTCAGGTTTTTGAGGACAGCTTCACTGATCTGTATCCATCATACACCAGCAAAGCTAGCTAGCTTGCTCACATTTCACGGAAAGATTGCATGTAAATCTAACATTTCTTCCACAAGCTGTTGATTCTCCTTTGTCCTTTGATTGTAATTTTTAAACAAATATTGTAACAGCAAAAAATGATGTTGTGGCATCTGTCATCCTAATGAGCACCAAAATTACGCAATGGCTTAGATTATCCAAGCAATGTTTGTCAGATTGCTGCAGTGCTTGTAAACTCTCCCAAACTCAACAGCACAACACATTCCCACTGACATCTACTGTACTGGGCCTGGCCTTAACAGAGTGGTGGCAGCATCGTGTCCATTGGGAATCTTCATCTGAGTGGAGTAGAATCTAGAGGCAAGACACAACTTCCTTTGTACTGCTTTGGTAAATTTAAAGGTCCACTTTAAATGTGGCGAATGAATGGATGGGTTAGAGCAGTACATGAGGTGGCTAAGTGGGTATGCGATGGGGTCTGTCGAACACTTGGGTGGGAGATGACCAAGTTGGGTGGGTCTATTGATGGGTAAAGGTGTGTTGGTGGATAAATGGTTAAGCCACACTTGGATGTGTGGCTAGTTGGGTCAAGGGAATAGACAGGTTGGATTAAAGGGCTAGTCAGGTTGGGAGGAATAGTGAGGTTGTCAGAGAAGCATCATAGAGTCATAGATATGTACACCACGGAAACAGGCTCTTTGGTCCAATTTGTCTATGCCAAACAGATATCCTAAATTAATCTAGTCCCATTTGCCAGCATTTGACCTATCTCCCTCTAAATGCTTCCTATTCATATACCCATCCAGATGCCTTTTAAATGCTATAACTGTACCAGTGTTCAGCATTTCTTCTGGCAGTTCATTCCATACATGCACCACCCTCTGCGTGAAAAAGGTGCCCCTTAAGTCCCTTTTAAATCTTTTCCCTCTCACCTGAACCTCATAGCCTCTAGTTTTGGACTCCACTACCCTGGGGAAAAGATCTTGTCTATTCACCCTATCTATGCTCCTCATGATTTTATAAATTTCTATAAGGTCACCCCTCAGCCTTCTATGATCTAGGGAAAACAGCCCAGCATATTCAGCCTCTCCCTATAGCTAAAACCTTCCAACTCTGGCATAATCCTTGTAGATCTTTTCTGAAGCCTTTCAAGTTTCCCAGAATCCTTCCTATAGCAGGGAGACCAGAATTGAATGCAGTATTCAAAATGTGGCTTAACCAATGTCCTGTCCATATTTGGGACGCAGTCAAAAGTCCCCCTTAGCTGAAAGGTCAATAATGAGGGACATAATTTTAAGGTGAAGAGAGCAGGAGGTTTAGTGTGGATTTAAGGAAGGATTTTTTTGCCCAGAAAGAGGTGGGAATCTGGAATGCGTCACCTGGGGGAGTAGCAGAGACAGGAAACCTCACAATGTTTAAAAAAATATGTGGATGGACAAATTGAATGTCATTAACATTCAAGGCTAAATGCTGACAGGGAGATTAGTGTGGAACATCAGCATAGATTGATGGACTGAAGGGCCTCTTTTTGCTCTATGGGGTATGTTTGTAGATGGTGACAATGGGGGAGTGGATGAGACCCCACCACCAAGGATATATTTCCCTCCAAACCCTCCATAGCTCTCTTGTCAGGTCCACACTCACCACTAACCTGCCCTCCCCTCCTGCCACTTTCTGCTGCCAACTTAAGAATTGAAAACCTGTGCCCACACCTTCCCTCTCACCTCCGTCCAAGGAAACCAAAGGACCCTTCCACATTTGTCAGAGATTTACCTGCACTTCCACACACGTCATTTACTATATCTGTTGCTCCCAATGTCGTCTCTACTCCATTGAGGAGACAAGATGCTTACTTGTGGAACGCTTCAGAGAACATCTTCAGGAAACACACATAAAATAACCCCGCCGCCCCGTGGCTGAACATGTTAACTTCCCCTCTCACTTCCCAAAGATCATGCAGGTCCTGGGCCGCCTCCACTACCAAATCCTAACTACCCGCCACCTGGAGGAAGAGAGCCTCATCTTTCACCTTAGACCCCTCCAACCACATGGGATCAATGTGGATTTCACTAGTCTCTTCATTTCCCTTTCCCCCACCTTTTTCCAGATCCAACCTTCCAACTCGGCATCGCCCTCTTGACCTGTCTTACCCATCCATTTTTCTTCCCATCTATCCTTTCCACCCTCCTCTCTGACCTATCACCTTCATTCCCACCTCCATTTACCCATCACATTCCCAGCTACCTTCAACCCCCACCCCCCCCCCCCAGCCTTACTCCCTCCCATTTATCTCTCAGCCTCTTTTGTCCCCACAAGCCTCATCGTTGATGAGGAGCTTATACTTGAATCGTCAATTCTCCTGTTCCTCAGATGCTGCTTGACCTAGATAAGGTTTTAGTCTGACTAATACTTGCTGAGTAAGCACACCCCCACTCTAGCACAGACACTGAGAAATTTACGGAATGTATCTGGGAGTAGGGATTTTCTCATTGGAAACTGAAATTTCCTGGGAGTTCCTATGTAGGTCAGCACATCAGAACATCTGTACAGTCTCAATATGCATCGTCAGTCACATGTGCTGTCTTCAAAAGTGTGCAGACTGGAGGATTTGCCCATTGGCTAAATTTAACTGCAATCATAATTCCATCAATGAGCAGGTTGGTTAAATCTAAAAGATACGTATACATTAAACAGATGTAGCCCCTGATTAAGATATTTTTGATAAGTTTATTTACATATATAGAGCTGGTCCCAGCTGGAGAAGCATTACTTCTTACCTTATACATTCTACTTACAGGAGGTTGCAATAATAAATCACCTGAAAACATATTAACAGCATTTTCTAGCTCGATCATGATGGAAAGTTAGTATGTGACCTGAATTAGATAACCTACATTGAGGCCTGACAGAGAAAGAAAACATTTATGTTTCTAAATCAGTGTCAATATACTGGCACTGTTCTCATAATAAGTCTTTGATGTCAATACAAATAACTTCAGATTTGGTGAGCTACCTTCTTCAATTACTGCAGTCATTGTGGTGTAGATACATCCAACCGCTCTTGGGAAGGATGATCGTGGTGTCTGAGCCAGACAGTCAAAGACTACCGTTCCAAGGCAGGTTGGTAAGTACCTCGGAGGGGTGTTTGGAAATGTTATTATTGCCATGTGTCAGCTGCTTTTGTCCTTCTCACAGGCTTGAAGCTGGTACTGAAGGAGCATTAGCGCATTGCTACTGTGCATTATAGATGGTATACACTGCTGCCACTGTGGAGGGAGGGAATGTTCAAAGTGGTGGATGAAATGCTAATGAAGCAGCTGTTTTGCCTTAGTTGGAGTCAATTTTTTTGCAGCTGCACTGGTATTCCTGGCCTGTAATTTGGAGGTGGTGGACAGGGCTTTGAGGAATAAGGCAATCGTTACTAATCACATGATTCCCAGTCACTAAGCTGTATTTATGGCTGGCCCAGTTTAGTTTCTGTACAATGTGTCTTTCATTTGGAGCTGGTGTACTTGGTCACTGCCTTGCTCCCCTCTGACACAGCGCCCTTGGCCAGCTCCACGGGCATCAGCAGACACACAGTCTCCTGGATCTCCCAGGAGCTGATGGCACTACCTTTGTTGTATTAGACCAAGCAGGAAGCTTCTCTGGAAACTATCAGAGATGAGCGAGTTCAGGATGCTCATGGCCTTGGAGGAGATACCAATATCAGAGTGAACCTGCTTTATCACTTCGTACAGGCAGACGCTATAACTTTTTTTCGTGGACTTCCTCCTCTTCTTGCCACTCTCCTTTAGTGACTCCTTCAGTTCTTTCTTCACGCCTTCCTTGGCAACTTACCCTTTCTTTTCCTCAACGATGAAACCAGTCAATTTCAGGCACAGCCATTTCTGACGATAGTTGTGAGGGATTCAGTGATGAGTTATGCCATTGAATGTCAAGGGGATTTAGTTTCTCTCCCTCCTGGAGATATTCATTGCTCAGCCCATGAGTATGACTTACCACTTATCGGCCCAATCCTGAATATTGTCCAGGAATACTGGAAGTGGATTCCTTGGGCATCTGATGAATTGTGATTGAATACAATCAGCAGCAAACATTCCCATTTCTGTTTTAAGGTGGAGGAAATGTCACCATTGAAATAGCTGAAGATATTTGAGTTAAAGAACTTCTGTTCTGAAGGCTGAGATTGTGAGCAGATTGATAGAATGGTAATTGGACAGATTTGAGTTGTCCTGATATTTGTGGATAGGTTATAGTTGGGCCATTTTCCACATTGCCGAGTTGAACATAAGAGCATAAGATATAGAATCAGAACTAGGTTATTCAGCCCATCAACACTGCTCCACCATTCGATCATGGCTGATAAGGTTCTCAACCCCATTCTCCTGCCTTCTATCCATATCCTTTGATCCCCTTACCAATCAAGAATTTATCTATGTCTTTAATACAATCAATGACTTGGCCTCCACACACTTCACATGAATGAATTCCACAGATTCACTACCTTCTGACTGGAGCAACTCCTCCTCATCTCAGTTCTAAAGGGTCATCCATTTACTCTGAAGCTGGGCCTTCAGGTCATAGTCTCTCCTACCACTAGAAACATCTTCTTCATGTCCACTCTATATAGGCTTGTTAATAACCTCTCACATCCCCCCTCAACCTCCTAAACCCCAAGTACAGACCCAGAGTCCTCAACCATTCCCCATATCCCAGGACAATTTGAGTAATCCTCCTCTGGATCCTCTCCAATGCCAGCACATCCTTCCTTAGATATGGAGTCTAAAACAGCCCACTATATTACAAATGCAGTCTGACCAGAGCCTTACACAGTCTCAGCAGTACATCCCTATTCTTGTATTCTAGCCCTCTCAAAGTGAATGCCAACATTGCATTTGCCTTCCTAACTGCCAACTGAACTTGCATGTTAATCTAAGAGAATCCCGAACTTGGACTCCCAAGTCCCTTTGTGCTGCAGATTTCCGAAGCCCTTTCCCACTTAGAAAACGCCTATGCCTCTATTATTCCTTCCAAAATGCATAACCTCACACATTCCCACATTGTATTACATCTGCCAACAGTGTTGTAGCTGGACAGAAACAGATCAGTTAGGTACACTGCTCATTCTGAATCACAGTGTTCTGTACCCTGACCAGTATGTTGTCAGGGCCCATTATATCAGGTTGAGTGAAGTGAATTAACAGAAGAATGGCATCTACAAGGCCGGGGACTTTCGGAGGAGACCAAGTTGAATTATCAAGTAAACCAGGCAAAACCTGCTGGGGTCTGTGATTTTCAAACATTTCTCATTACCAGCACCATCAGTTGAAAGTGCAAATTTTGCATTGAACAGTCGGTGGTAGATCTGATTTTTCTGAGAGTGTGTTGGGGTGGACTCAATACAAAAATGTTCAGTTATATCATGGATGAAAAATTGTGAGCAATGCTTTGTCCATTCACAGAATGGGTACTACACAGAACAAGATCAATGCAAGCTCTTTGCAAGCACCAAGTTGCTGTGTTAGCAAAGCAGTGAAGATGGAAATTGGAAATCAAATGATTTAATCATTTTTTCTCATCTATCACATTTTAATATTTAACTGGAGGTTGGTCCATGTGTGAAAGAGGACCCCTGGTGTAATAGGCAATGTGCCACACAGGATTGATTCCTAATGAGAAGTAAATTCATTGATGGATAGCAGGAATGTAATTAACCAGCGAGAATCAGGAGGGGTAAACTTTAGCCTCTCCTTCTAGAGCTCACTGTTCAGTAACTCTTGCTTCTTGGTACATGAACTTTTTAGAATTAGAATTAGAATTCCGACAGTGTGGAAACAGGCCCTTCAGCCCAGCAAGTCCACGCTGACCCTCTGAAGACCCATTCCCCCATTAGTTTATATTTCCCCCGACTAATGCACCTAACCTACATTGTGGGCAATTTAGCATGGCCAATTCACCTAACCTGCTCATCTCTGGACTGTGGGAGGAAATCGGAGCACCCTGAGGAAACCCACGCAGACATGGGGAGAATGTGCAAACTCCATACAGACAGAGTAAATATATTGAGGAAACTAATGAGGCTAAAGACCAATAAATCCCCTGGACCACATGGGATACATCCTAGGATATTAAAGGAAATAGCTACAATGTTAGTGGTTGAAATATTCCAAGAATTTTCAGATTCCAAAAGACTGGAAAACTGCTAATGTAACATCTTTATTTAAAGAGGGCAAAAGACAAAAGAAATCGAGTTACTATAAGACACTTAGCTTTAAAACTGTTATTGGGAAAATGTTAGAATCAATTTGAGGGAATGTAATGGAACAGCATTTCGAAATCCATGATCTGATCAAGCAGAATCAGCATAACTTCATGAGGGGGAAATTGTAACTGTCAAATTAATTAGACTTTCTTGAGGAGATAGCAAGCAGGGTAGATAAATGGGAAGCAGTGGATATAACAAGTTTGGATTTCCAGAAGGTATTTGATAAGGTACCACACATTATTCTCCTTGATAAGAGCCCATGGTGTTGGAGGTCATATATTAACATGGATTGACAATTGGCTAACTAATAGAAGACAGAGAATTGGGCTAAGGCAGGAGTATTTTATACATGGCAACCTGTTACTTGTGGAGTGCCAGAAGGATCAGTTGTAGGGCCACAGTTATTAACAATATATATTAATGACCTGGATGAGGATAGTGAAGGTACTGTAGCCAAGTTTGCAGATGACATAAAAATAGGGGTGGGAAGGCAAGTGGTGAGGATGACACAAAGAATCTACAGATGGATATAGACAGGTTAACCATGTGGACAAAAACTTGGCAGATGTAATTTCATGTGGGAAAATGTGAAGTAGTGTACTTTGGCAGGAAGAATAAAGGAGCTGAATATTACTTAAATGGAGAAGGACTGTAAAAAATGACATTATCGAGGGATTTGAGGGTCCTTGTGCATAAATCACAAAAAATTAACACCAATGTTTGGCAGTAATAGCGAAGGCAAATAAAATATTGCCCTTTACACATCTTCCCTTTGAAATGAAAACACAGAAGTCTTTGTGAAAACTATACAAGGTTTAGATGAGAAGTTTAAATCTTCTCATCTAAAAAATGATATATTGTAATTGGAGTCAGTCCAGAGAAAGTTCGCTAAACTGATACTAGGTATGGAAAGGCTGTCTTAAAGGTTAAATCGGTTGGGTCTGTCCTCATTAGAGTTCAGAAGAATGGGCGACAATCTTACTGAAACATGCAAGATTGTAAGGGGACTGACATGCAGCTGAAGAGGCTTTTCAACCCTATTAGGTCTGTACTGACCTATCCACACTAATCCCACTTCCCAGTACTTGGCCCATAGCATTGAATACTATGAGATTTCATCTTCATACTTTTTAAAGGTTGTGAGGTTTCCAGCCTCTCTCACCCTCCCAGGCAGTACATTCAGATTCCCAGCTCTCTCTACCGTTGAAATCCCCTGTAAACCCCTTGCCTTTCACCTGAAAGTTGTGCTCCCTCATTATTGACCCTGCAACTAAGGGGAATAGCTGCCTTTTATTCACCCTATCCATGCTCCTCATAATCCTATACACTTCAATCAGTTCGCTTTCCCAGCCTTCTCTACTCTACAGACAACAACCTGAGCTTATCCAGCCTCTTCTCAATGTTTCAGCCGAGGTAACATCCTCGACAGCCCTTACAATACAATCACTTCAGAGGCTAGATGTAGAAAGGTGTGTTTCCCAGTGGGAGAGATTAGGACCAGAGGGCAGCAACTGAGAAGAATGAATCGCCCAGTTAGGACAGAGTATTGGAAGAATTTCTTCTCTCAAAGGGCTGTGAATCTGTGCAAGTCTTTGCTGCAGGGAGATGTTGAGGCTGGGTCGATAGTGTACTCAAGGCTGAGATAGACAGATTTTTAATCAGTAAGGGAATCAAGGGTTACAGGGAAAAGGCAAGAAAATGGATTTAAGGATAATCAGACCAGATGATCCCTTGAATAACGGATGAGACTCAATGGGCTGAATGGCCTCCTTCTGCTCTTACATCTTATGGTTTTTTGTATGAATCAGGAGGAGAAAGTGAGGACCGCAGATGCTGGAGGTCAGAGTCGAGAGCGTGGTGTTAGAAAAGCACAGCAGGTCAGGCAGCACCCGAGGAGCAGGTGTATTGACATTTCGAATCCTAATGAAGGGCATATGTCCAAAATGTCGATTCTCCGGCTCTATGGATGCTGCCTGACCTGCTGTGCTTTTCCAGCACCACACTCTCGACCCTTATGTCTGAATCAGACTCCCAAAGAAGCACATCAAATTAAAACATCAATTCAACACTTGAATGGAAACAAAGTATGAGTTATATAATGATAAGCAGCAAAGTAACAGTCCCTTGCTGTGTGTCTGGGTGGCTGAGAAAGAGAATTGTGTCCTGCCAAGGGCAGCCAGGATTGAATAGTGGCGAAATGTGTATTCCACAGAGTGAGTCAGAAGATGCATTATATCATACAAGGAGACTTCATTTCAAATCAGCAGCATGTTTCAAAGTACTTTTGTTCTGCTCTCTCAACCTCTTAACAGTCAATATGTGCTCCTAGTACAGCAGCTTAATTCAAAACCCTTATTTTAAAATAGTGTCAGTGAATTGACACTTGCAAATTGTATGGCCTGCTGTCATAGTAACCAACTAGAGGTGTTTGATGCATTGGGAAAGGTAAAATGTTGGTATTTTCATGCTGCTGATCCAAATTAGGGTCACCACCGACTCTCTCTTCCCTTTGATGAGGACCCCTACACCTCTCTCTCTCTCTCTCTCTCTGTAAGCCTCATGTGAACATGTGGATTCAGTCAATTTCTTTGTAGTTGTGCTTTTTTCTTTTTTATGTTTTCCTTCTCTCTTTCTTTAGTTGTATCATCTTTCTCGCTCTCTCTCTCTCTCTCTCTCTCTCTCTCTCACCCTCTCCGCTTTCTTCCTTTCTCTCCATGGGGAAGCAGGATGGTGGACAGTGCAAGCTGACTGTCCAGCTGATGAAACACAACAGAATCCCAAAGCATTTTCACGCTCGCCTGCCATTTACACAGAATCGGCAATCCAGCAATCCTAAACTAACACAGGTCTGGATGAAAACAGATTGTTGACAATTTGCTTATAATTTTGTTTGCTAGAACAGGTTTTATTTAATATTTGAGAACACATTCTTTTGTATTAACCTGCATATATTTGTCTTTTCGATATAAACTTTAGTTGCTGCCTTTTAGTGGTAACTAAACATCAGTCACAGGAGAAAAGTGAGGATTACAGTTGCTGGAGATCAGAGTCGAAGAGTGTGGTGCTGGAAAAGCATAGCAGGCCAGGCAGCATCCGAGGAGCAGAAGAGTCGATATTCAGATGAAGGGCTTATGCTCGAAATGTTGATTCTCCCGCTCCTCGGATGCTACCTGACTGGCTGTGCTTTTCCAGCACCACACCTTTCGACCATAAACATCAGTAACACTCAGGGTAATTGTTCACTACATGGAGAAAGAACTAGTAGGACATGAAGATTTTAAACAAGTTACAATTTGTAATTTTTAACAACCTTTAAGTTAGCCCCTGCTTAAACAATGTGTTTGATTTTAACAGTAATGATGTTTTTGCCATGAAGATTATTCCCTTGTTGTTGGTTTTATGTTACACTTTGCACTCATGCTCGCTACAATGTATAGACAAGCACAGGGCAGGGTTGGTAAATGGTCTCAAAAATACCGGTCAATAGGTTAAATCTGTGAAATGAACAGTTAGTTCGCTTTGCAACGTTGCTCAGTATTGTATGATCCATAATTTGTTGAAAATAAGCATCATCCTCCATGGACAGTGCCTCCTTTGTTCTCTTGAAGTCAGTTCACAAGTTCCATCCCAGTACAACATGAACAACGAGGAGGTAGCACATGCCAATAGTTGTGGAAACAAGCATCATTGGAAAGCCCAATCTGAAAGGAAAGAAAGGACAGGAGAATAATTAATGGCAAGCCGTAAGAGAATTTAATGCAATATGGGACACCTCTCAATCAGGATTTGCTCTACAAGAAAGCTACGCTTGTTTGGACACCAGCTCCTGAATGCCAATCGTGTTTTGGGAATCAGGCATACAAGAAATCTGGATAAACAGCAGGAGCTAAGAAAGCTGTCTGGAGACAGCAGTAGGTACATCCACTGCAGAAATGAAACAGTTTCCCACAATAAAAATTGTTGTGTTTCTATAATGTGAGCAATGTCCATGAAGCAGATCCAAAGGATAAGTTTACATTTTGTGTTTTTGGATGTACTATTACCATTCTTAAAGGTAGTGATGAATATGCTTATAGCTACTCGTGCTGATACTGATAGCAACACTCTTCTAGCGTTAGCATGGCCTATTCTTTCATGAGAAAGCTAAGCCATGTTCCAAAAGCAATAATGAAGGATAACAACAATAACAGGAACAAAACCAGAAATTGCTGGAAATGCTCAGCAGATCTGGCAGCATCTGTGGAGAGAAATCAGAGTTAATATTTCAGTTTGAGTGACCCTTCCTCAGCCCTCAGTTCTGATTCATATATAAACCCATAAGAGCAGAAGTAGACCATACAGCCCATCGAGTCTGATCCTCCATTCAATGGGATCACAGCTAATCTGATAATCCTCAATTCTACTTTCTTGCCTTTTCCCTGTAACCCTTGATTCCCTTATTGAATAAAAACCTGTCTATCTCAGCATTGAATACACAAGTGAACATTCCTCTGCAGGAAAGAGTTCCACAGATTCACAGCCCTTTGAGGGAAGAAATTCTTCCATATTTGTGTCTTAACTGGGTGATCTGTTATTCTGAGATGCTGCCCTTTGGTCCAAGCCACTCCACAAGGGAAACACACCTTTCCGCATCTACACTGTGAAGTCACCACATGACACCAGGTTATAGTCCAACAGATTTGTTTGAAATCATAAGTGCTGCTCCTTTGTCAGGTGAAGTGGAGGGAAGCACCCAGGATAGAGATATGGAAGAATTTCTTCTCTCAAAGGGCTGGGAATCTGTGCCTCTGTACTTCCCTCCAGCGCTCTGAAAGCTTGTGATTTCAGATAAACCTGTTGGACTATAATCTGGTGTCGTGTGACTTCTGACTTTGTTCACCCCAGTCCAACACCGGCACCTCCACATCCTGGCTATAAAGTGATTGCATTGGAAAGGGGTGTAGAGGATACTCACCAGGGCATTACCTCAGTTGCATCATTGGAAAGAGGTGGGATAAACTCAGCTTGTTTTCTGTAGAGCACAGAAGGTGGAGAAAGTGACATGATTGTGGACAGATCTGAGGAAGGGTTCACTGGACCCAAAACGTTCACTCTGATTTCTCTCCACAGATGCTGCCAGATCTGCTGAGCTTTTCCAGCAATTTCCATTTTTTGTTTGTTTCCGATTTCCAGCCTCTGCAGTTCTCTCAGTTTTTATCAACAAGAAACTTGGAAGGAACAGATCCAAATAGACAATTCATAGAACATAGAACATAGAACAATACAGCACAGAACAGGCCCTTTGGCCCACGATGTTGTGCCAAACGTCTATCCTAGATTAAGCACCCATCCATGTACCTATCCAAATGCCGCTTAAAGGTCGCCAATGAATCTGACTCTACCACTCCCTCGGGCAGCGCATTCCATGCCCCCACCACTCTCTGGGTAAAGAACCCACCCCTGACATCTCCCCTATACCTTCCACCCTTCACCTTAAATTTATGTCCCCTTGTAACACTCTGTTGTACCCGGGGAAAAAGTTTCTGACTGTCTACTCTATCTATACAACAGTCCATATTAGTGACAATCACTTGGTTCTCAAAGTCTTTCGGTTCTGAGGGAAAGGAATTCTGAACAATACTCTTTGGGTTCCAAGGAGAGAATGAGTCAGCTTAAGAAGTACTCTTGATGCTCATTTGAGATATAAAGCAGAAGGTTTGGCAGAATGGATGTATCAAAATGGTTGGAACTGAACAAGCAAGGGGCAATTTAACCAGCAAAATGTGCGTGGGATTTAGATCAGATGGGATGCTAACATTTGAAAATCTCCAACTTCAATCCAGTCGGTTCCATTTTCAATACAGAGTAACACAACAAACTTCTGAAGGACGTTATCACTTGTTATAAAAGGGGCAGTCACAACATAGATACAAAATCAGCTGAGCGATAGGAAACAGACACTAATAGAGAATGCTGGAGAAACCTCAGCAGCATTTAGCTTTTGTCAGAGAGTAACTGTGAATGGATATGGTTGGAAAGTGGATGACTAAAAGGAGATCTGACAGACGTTTTCAAAATCACGAGGGGGCTGGATCGAATAAACAGAGAAACTGGTCTCACTTGCAAATTGATCAAGAACAAGAGGACAAAGATACAATGATATTTGCAAAAGAAGCAAGCATGAGGTAAGAAAATACTGCTTCATACAACAAATTTGGATACTGAATTGGTTGAAAGGTAGAAGACAGAGGGTGGTGGTGGAGGGTTGCCTCTCAGACTGAAGGCCTGTGACCATTTGAGTGCCACAAGGATCGGTGCTGGGTCCATTGCTTTTTATCATTTATATAAATAATTTGGATGTGAACATAGGAGGTATAGTTAGTAAGTTTGCAGATGACACCAAAATTGGAGGTGTAGTGGACAGCAAGAAGAGTTGCCTCAGATTACAACAGGACCTTGATCAGATGGGCCAATAGGCCGAGGAGTGGCAGATGGACTTTAATTTAGATAAATGCAAGGTGCTGCATTTTGGAAAAGCAAATCAGAGCAGGACTTATGCGCTTAATGGTATGGTCCTGGGGTGTGTTGCTGAACAAAGAGACCTTGGAGTGCAGATTCATAGCTCCTTGAAAGTGGAGTCACAGGTAGATAGGATAGTGAAGAAGGTGTTTGGTATGCTTTCCTTTATTGGTCAGAGTAGTGAGTGTAGGAGTTGGGAGGTCATGTTGCGGCTGTAGAGGTCATTGGTAGGCCACTTTTGGAACATTGTGTACAATTCTGGCCTCCTGGATGTTGTGAAACTTGAAAGGGTTCAGAAAAGATTTACAAGGATATTGCCAGGTTTGGAGGGTTTGAGCTATAGGGAGAGGCTGAATAGGCTGGGGCTGTTTTCCCTGGAGCATTGGAGGCTGAGGGGTGACCTTATAGAGGGTTATAAAATCATGAAGGGCATGGATAGCGTAAATAGACAAGGTCTTTTCTCTGGGGTGGGGGAATCCAGAACTAGAGGGCATCAGTTTAGAGTGAGAGGGGAGAAATTTAAAAGAGACTTAAGGGGCAACATTTTCATGCAGAGGATGGTGTGTATATGGAATGAGCTGCCAGAGGAAGTGGTGGAGGCTGGGACAATTTCAGCATTTAAAAGGCATCTGGATGGGTACATGAATAGGAAGGGTTTGGAGGGATATGGGCCAAGTGCTGGCAAATGGGACTAGATTAATTTAGGATATTTGGTTGGCATGGATGAGTCGGACTGAAGGGTCTGTTTCTGTACTGTACATCTCTGTGACTCTCTGACTCTATGTGGTTCAGATCTGGAATATGTTGCCAGGATATGTGGTGGAGAGAGGTTCAATTCAGGCATTCATAAGGGCATTGGATGATTATTTAAACAGAAACAATGTGTGGGGGATAAATGCAAAGGTGTGGTATTAAGTTTTGATACTGATATGAACAGCCAATTCAGACACAATGGGCTGAATACCCTTAAAACTTTGGTGATTCATTGTAATGTTTTTGAGGACTGGTGAGTAGCTAATGTTGTTCCTCTGTTTTAGAAGGGAAATAGGGATAATCCAGGAAACTGTAGACCGATGAGTCTCACATTGGTGGTTGGAAAGCTATTGGAGAGAATTCTCAGGGATAAGATTTACGTGCTTTGGAAAAGCAGGGCCTAATTAGGGACAGTCTGCATGGCTTTGTACAGAGCAGGTCATGTCTCACTAACTTGATTGAACTTTTCAAGGAGGTGACAAAGTTGATTGATGAGGGTGGAGCAGTGGATGCTGTGGATTTTAGGAAGGTTGACAGTGAGGTCCCTCATGATAGGCTCATCCAGAAGATTAAGATCCATGGCATTCCCGGTGACTTAGCTGTGTAGATTCAGAATTGGCAATGCCCATAAAACGCAGAGGGTCATAGTGGAAGGGTGCTTTTCATGGTTGGAGATCTGTGACTAGTGGTGTTCTGCAGGGATCCATACTGGGACCGCTGCTGATTGTGATATATATAAATAACTTGGTTAAAATGTAGCTAGATGAGTTAGTAAGTTTGCAGCTGATACAAAAATTGGTGGAGGTGTGGATAGTGTAGAAGGGTTTTAAAAGATATAGCAAGATATAGATCAGTTGCATGTATGGGCGGAGAAATGGCAGATGGAGTTTAATCCAGGTCAGTGTGAGGTGCTGCACTTTGGGAGATCAAATATTAAGGGCAAGTATACAGTTAATGGCAGGTCCCTGATCAGCACTGACGCACGGGGGATCTTGGTGCTCAAGTCCATAGCTTCCTGAAAGTGGCCACACAAGCAGATAGGATGGCAAAGCAGGCATTAGGCATGCTTGTGTATTGGTCGAGGAATTGAGTACAAGAGTCAGGCTGTCATGTTGCAGCTTTATAGGACTTTGGTTCGGCCACACTTAGAGTATTGTTTTCAATTCAGTTCTCCACATTTCAGGAAGGACGTGGAAGTTTTGGAGTGAGTGAAGAAGAAGTTGACCAGGTTGCTGGAGTCGAGGGTTTGAGCTATAAAAAGAGGCTTTGGGTTGTTTTTTCTGGAGTGGTGGAGGCTAAGGGGAGACTTGATAGAAGCCTATAAAATTATGAGCTATATAGATGGGGTTGGCGGTCAGACTCTTCTTTTTTCCTAGAGTTGAAGTGTCTAAAACCCAGGGGTGTGAATTTAAGGTGAGAGGGGAAAGTTCAAAGGAGATGTGAGGGGCAAGGTTTTTACAGAGAGTGGTAGGAGTCTGGAATGTGCTGCTAGGTGTGGTGGTGGAGGCAGACGTGATAGGGGCATTTAAAAGACTGAATATGAATAGCACATGAACATGTAAGGAATGGAGGGATATAGATCATGGGCAGGCAGAAGGGATTAGTTTAATTTGGTATCATGTTTGACACAACATCATGGGCTGAACTGTTCTCTGTTCTCTGTTTTATTGCCTAATGATGGGGACTGGTGAATGGGAGTTGGGATGATTAATCTGATTTTATGAATCAAGTTGGTCGTATTAATATTGCACTGCGTTGCATGCCCCATATTTAGCATGCCTTTGTGCAAGGAATCCTGGAGTTCTGGACTCCCTGAACTTTTTCTTTCCCCTTGCTCACAGGACCAACCTCAGTAAATATCAAAACTTGGATCTGTAAAATGACATCAAGTGAAACTGGAATAAGGAGAAAAATGTGTATACCTGAAAACATTGCAGGGTGTACGATCAAGCAACAAATCTTCTGTTACCCAGGTAAATCCTGTCACTGCTTTTAGCATTTATTTCACAGCCTCTTCCAATCCAGCCAAGCCTCTCTCACTCTTCTAGCTATGGCACCTTCTCTCCTCTTGCTTTGGCTTCACCATCAGTGGCACAGCCTCCAGCCACCCACCCTCACCAGCTGATATTCTCTACCTGAATCTCCCTCTCCACACGTCACATGCCTGCTTCATGATCATGCTACCTTCCACACACCTGCGTTCCATCAACCCTACACTGTGGGCGTGACTCCCTTTTCTTTTAATGGGAGGGCTCACTGTTTTAAGAGAAGCCATATATGTAAAAGGAACACTTCTGAATTGTCCTGTCAAGGCGATGTACAATAATTGTGTCATGTTTTATAAACCAAGTGTGTTCACACCAAGGCAGTTTATGTCCTTTAAACAAGCTTTCACATATTCAGTTAAACCATATTTGTGTTACAAATGAGCTAAAAATATCCTCAACATTATTCATATAGTTTTTTTTTGTGCTGAGATTGTCAATGGTAAAGAATAGAGGATTTTTCCTCCTGTTGGCACTGTTCTAAATATTTTTAATTCCACTGCAGGGTTCTATCGCCTCACCAATTGGCATCACCTAGGCAACAAGGGCGTGAGTCTCAGCCTTTTGCTTATTAAAATGTTCACAGTGAGTATGATTCTTCTGGCTTTTAAATAATCAATTGCAGGAAAAAAATGAAAAAAAGTGAAAGATAAACGTGGGCTATTCAATGCAGTGGAAAAGCACTCTCAGGTAATTTGTTTCTTACTATAGTATACAAAAAAAACAAGTTTATCTCTGCTAAAAGGACAGTGCCTTTGTGAGCTCTAAAATCTGTTATTTATTCCAGAGTGAAGGAAAACTTGTCCAAAGCAATGCAGAGTTGGTGAGATTGATGTCGAACTGTGCTAAAGATATTAATGAGTTGTCCTGAACAGTTCAGTCAATTAATCACCCAGTTGGAAGACTACAATAAATATCCCCCCACTGTCTGAATCATTCCCATTGACAGTATTAGTACAACAGATAATGAACATAAGAAAACTGAAAGGTCACCGTGCTGGAATACGATCGAGTTTTGACTTGGTATTCTTTCGTAAATGAAACACTGCCACCACTAACATAGCAGGTGAATAACTCCACTACAATCAGATCATGTAAACAGCAGGCGGGCACTTATGGTTCCTGCTGGATCCGGGGCAGTCAGATCTGGGTGGGTGCTGATGTGTCGATGTTGGGGAAATGGGGTGAGGGAAGACAGGGGGAGGGGGTGCTCAGGTTGAAGCACAGACAGAGGGGCCGCATGTTGGAAGTTGGGTCCAGTGGTATTTATGAGAGTTGGTTGGGGTTTTGCAAGACAAGGGGACAGTAGGGAGACTGAAGTCAATGTAGTGACCGTGAGGATCAGTATGAGTGATTGGGGTATCAATGTTATAGTTAACTAAGAATGGGAGAATGATTTAATCCCACTAAGTCTCCAGCTCTCACTAAGATTTGGGATTTTTTCCAGAGGGTTTAAGATGACAGGTATTTGCTCTTTGGAAGTTTCAACATCTGGGGGAATTACAACGTAGTCTGTGTATTGGGATTGCCGAGAGCTCCCAACAGGGTGTGTCTGGTCTCTGTCGAAAAGTGTGGTGCTGGAAAAGCACAGCAGGTCAAGCAGCATCTGAGGGGCAGGAGAATCGATGTTTCAGGCATAAGCCCATTCCTGATGAAGGGCTCTTGCCCGAAACATCGACTCTACAATTCCTCAGATGCTGCCTAACCTGCTGTGTTTTTCCAGCGTGACACTTTTCGACTCTCTGTCTGGGCTCTCAATATCCAGAATAGACATTTGGGTCAATATTAATTTTGCAACTAGCCAACTGTGTCTATGGTATGTTGCTGGCTCTCTGAATACTTTTGTTGATTTCTACATGATTACAACTCTGATTGCCTTCAACTAAAATAAATTGCTCCTGGATGGTTGCTAAAAATCATCTCCAGTCTGAGTGGTGATCCAGCATAGCAGTGAACAAAGTGCAGTACAGACTAAGGGATTTGGGGATGTGGATATTATAAGAAAGTTAAGAACGAGGGGCAAGAGTAGGCAATTCAGCCCTTATGTCTATTCCACTATACAATAGGATCATCAACATTAATAGACTGATCTCAGCTTGGCCCCAATTCTATTTCCCAGGCCACTCTCTATAACCCTTCAACCCATTACTCATTTAAAATCTCTCCATCTCCCCTTAAATTTACCGAATGTCCCATCATCCATTGCACTTTGGAGTAAAGAATTCAACAAATCCATGACCGTTTGATAGAAGTAATTTGTCCTCATCTCTGATTTAAATCTGCTCCCCCTTATCCTAAAACTAGAACCACATGTTTTAGATTGTCTCAAGAGGAAACTTCCTTTCTACATCTGCTCTGTCAACCCCCTTTTGCATTTTCTCCATCTCCTCTCATTCTTTTAAACTTCAGAAGGTATAGGCCTAAACTGCTCAATCCCTCTTCATAAGGCAAACCCCTCATCTCTGGAATCAATCTGGTGACCCTCCCCTGAACCGCCGCCAATGCAACTACATCCTTCCTCAAGTAAGGCGACCAAGATTGTATGCAAGATTTAAATAATAAAAGGAAAATCCCAATTAATGGCAGATGCTGCTATTGGCCCACTCTGGTCTAAATGGAGAATCCTGCAAAGTACAAAATACATTATCACATCATAGAATCAAACGGCACGGAAATTGACGCTTTGGTCCAATATGTCCATAAAAACCAGCTTTCCGAAAATAAGCTAGTCCCATTTGCCTGCACTTGGCCCAAATCCCTCCAAACCCTTCCTACTGATGTACCTGTACAAATGTTCTAAATGTAAATGTATCTATCATTTCCCTGGGCAGTTCATTGAACGTTGAAACTACCCTCTGCATGAAAAAAGTGCCCCTCAGGTCCTTTTCAAATCTTTCTCCTCTCATCTTAAAATTATCCTTTCTAGTTTTGAACTCCCCACCCTAGGGAAAAGATCTTTGCTATTCACCTTACCTATGCCCCTCATGATTCTACAAAATCTCTATCAAGTCATCCCTCAACCTCCTACTCTTCAGTGAAAAAAGTCCCAGAATATTCAGCCTGTCCTGACAATTTAAACCTTCCACTCCCTGCAACATTCTGGTAACTCTTTTCTGCACCCTTTTCAATATAATAATATTCTTTCTACCACAGGGCAATCAAGACTGTGGAAAAGGATATGGAAGATATAGACTGTAGGGAAATAGATGGTGACATCTTGCAAAATGTCCAGATTACAGAGGAGGAAGTGCTGGATGTCTTGAAATGGTTAAAGGTGGATAAATCCCCAGGACCTGATCAGGTGTACCCGAGAACTCTGTGGGAAACTAGAGAAGTGATTGCTGGGCCTCTTGCTGAGATATTTGTATCATCGATAGTCACAGGTGAAGTGCCGGAAGACTGGAGGTTGGCAAACATGGTGCCACCGTTTAAGAAGCGCGGTGAGGACAAGCCAGGGAACTGTAGACCCGTGAGCCTGACATCGGTGGTGGGCAAGTTGTTGGAGGGAATCCTGAGGGACAGGATGTACATGTATTTGGAAAGGCAAGGACTGATTAGGGAGAGTCAACATGGCTTTGTGCGTGGGAAATCATGTCTCACAAATTTGATTGAGGTTTTTGATGAAGTAACAAAGAAGATTGATGAGGGCAGTAGATGTGATCTATATGGACTTCAGTAAGGCGTTCGACAAGGTTCCCCATGGGAGACCAACTAGCAAGGTTAGATCTCATGGAATACAGGGAGAACTAGCCATTTGGATAGAGAACTGACCCAAAGATAGAAGACAGGGTGGTGGTGGTGGAGGGCTGTTTTTCAGACTGGAGGCCTGTGACCAGTGGAGTGCCACAAGAATCGGTGCTGGGCCCTCTACTTTTTGTCATTTACATAAATGATTTGGATGTGAGCATAAGAGGTACACAGTCAGTAAGTTTGCAGATGACATCAAAATTGGAGGTGTAGTGGACAGCGAAGAGGATTATCTCAGATTACAAAAGGATCTTGACCAGTTGGGCCAATGGGCTGAGAAGTGGCAGATGGAGTTTAATTCAGATAAATGCGAGGTGCTGCATTTTGGGAAAGTAAATCTTAGCAGGACTTATACACTTAATGGTAAGGTCCTAGGGAGTGTTGCTGAACAAAGACACCTTGGAGTGCAGGTTCATAGCTCCTTGAAAGTGGAGTCGCAGGTAGATAGGATAGTGAAGAAGACGTTTGGTATGCTTTCCTTTATTGGTCAGAGTAGTGAGTACAGGAGTTGGGAGGTCATGTTGCGGCTGTACAGGACATTGGTTAGGCCACTGTTGGAATATTGCGTGCAATTCTGGTCTCCTTCCTATCGGAAAGATGTTGTGAAACTTGAAAGGGTTCAGAAAAGATTTACAAGAATGTTGCCAGCGTTGGAGGATCTGAGCTACAGGGAGAGGCTGAACAGGCTGGGGCTGTTTACCTTGGAGGGTTGGAGGCTGAGGGGTGACCTTATAGAGGTTTACAAAATTATGAGGGGCATGGATAGGATAAGTAGGCAAAGTGTTTTCCCTGGGGTCGGGGAGTCCAGAACTAGAGGGCATAGGTTTAGGGTGAGAGGGGAAGATATAAAAGAGACCTAAGGGACAACGTTTTCACACAGAGGGTGGTACGTGTATGGGATGAGCTGCCAGAGGATGTGGTGGAGGCTGGTGCAATTGCAACATTTAAGAGGCATTTGGATGTGTATATGAATATGAAGGGTTTGGAGGGATATAGGGCTGGGTGTTGGCAGGTGGGACTAGATTAGATTGGGATATCTGGTTGGCATGGACGTGTTGGACCGAAGGGTCTGTTTCCATGCTGTACATCTCAATGACTCTATGACTCTATGTGCTCCAAAAGTGGCCTCACCAATGTCCTGTACAGCTGCAGCATGACTCATTGCCAACTAAATTTGAGGACATTGCCCATTAATGCCCATTTTTAGATGCAGAAAAGGGCACAAGACACATTAAAATCTGCTGCTGAGTTTCAAGAGTATTCCGTTAGAGTTCCAGTGTCTCAGGGGCATTACTCAGCATCCACACCTCTGCATTATCCAATAGCGATAGAGATTATGAGTGCAGTCATTAATTTTTGTTCTACTTTTTGTGATCCAGGAGCACTGTAATAAATTATTATTATCATTTAAAATGCTTCTAAAATGTCCCATGACCAGATGCTGCTGCCGGGATCTTCCTGTCCTCCATTATTCAGTACACAATGAACTTACCAAAAATAAAAACCAAAGAGTAGGAAGTTTGCTACCCATAGCTAAAACAGGAGAAAAGAGCAGGTAATTTTTTAGCTACAGTTCCTTCATTGGAATAAAGCTCAGACAAAGGCTTTATACCTGAAATTTCAACTTGGAAAATTGATGGTCTGTGTGAAGGGATCGGAGCGAAATGAATAGTCAGTCATATTGCTATTCAATGTCAGTGCCAGTGCCAAGCATTAACTAGAAACTGAATTGGACTAGCCATATAAATGCTGTAGCTGCAAAAGCAGGACAGAATCTAGCAATTCCTGTCTCCCCCAAAGCCTGAATGCCATTTACAAGTGACACGTTGGGAGTAATAAAAATGAAAATTGCTCAAAACAAAATGATCAACAGGTCTGGTAGCGTTTGTGGAGAGAAGGTAGAGTTAACTTTTCAGGTCCAGTAACCCTTGTTCAGAACTGAAGAAGTTGGGAGTACCTTAGAATAGTGTCCACTTCCCTGCAGCATAAAAAACACTCGAGACATTCAATACTACCCAGGACAAAGTAGCCTCATTAATTGACCCCACGTACTGTTTTGATTTATTTGATTTGATTTATTTATTGTCGCATGTATCTTTTTAAAATATTGCAATGACAGGTGTAGAGTGACGCCACCCTCTAGTGCCATCTTAAAACACAGAAAAATAAACCAAAACTCAGAGCAAAAAGGCAGAAAAATTAAGAAATAAAGAAAAAGTGTCCAACTTTACAGTATTTCCGGTTTAGTGCTCCGTCATGGATCAAGGGCCTGGTGACGAGGCATGAGTCCCATTTGCAGTGCTACTGCCACTGGAATGTAAGTCGCCCATTCTTCAGCACCCTCTTGCTTCCACCAATGCCCTCGCCACTGGACCTCGTCAATGCTGGACCTTGCAGCTAACACCTTTATCATTCACTCCCTCCACCACAGTAGCCATGGTTTATACCATCCACAAGATGCACTGCAGCAACTCACCAAGGATCCTCTCTCAGCACCTTCCAAGCCTGCAACCTCACCCAGAACGGCAAGGGCAGCAGATGTAAGAAAACACTGTCTGCAAGCCACAGGTCATTCTGACTTGGGACCATATCGTCATTCCGTCATTGCTGCTCAATCCAAACCCCAATGTAGATGCATCTCCAACCCGTGGACTACGATGTTCACGAAGACTGCTCACCATTACCTTCTCGGGGGGAATTAGGAATCAGCATCGAAAACTAGTCGATGAAATGAAGGGAGATGGAGATGGGTGGAACAGATGTTAGTTTTGACGTGCTGGGGAGGTATCCTGATTAGGCAGACCAGCAGGCATCCAGGAATACTACTGTTGGGGGTTAGAGTGGATGACAGTAAGTGAGGGGAGATGTTGCACACAATAGAGAGAGTCGTAGAGCCTTGGTTGAAGGCGAGTTCAGTAACAGTGAGAGAGTACATATGAGGTGTTCATGACAAAATGGTGACACATTCACTGGCAGAGCTGAGAACATCTTTGTCCTTTTTCCTACATTCCTCCTGGAGCTGGACTGATAACCCAGACCAAACTGGCATGATCTGGTATTGTGAACTCCTCCTGAGGTGCTAGGGGAAGAGGATGTCCAGTCTGTTCACTATCCCCTGTCCACCATGGCCTCCAAGTCCTTGTTTACAAAGTGGGGTGACTACTTTCCCTCGTCTGCCGTGACCAGGGCAATTGTCAGGAACTTCGCAGGGCACCTCTCAACTGACCGTCTTTGGCCAGGTGCTGTTTTGGATGGCTTGGTGGCTCAGTAGTTAGCACTGCTGCCTCACAGCGCCAGGGACCCGGGTTCAATTCCAGCCTCAGGCAATTGTCTGTGTGGAGTTTGCACATTCTCTCCGTGTCTGCGTGGGTTTCCTCCGGGTGCTCTGGTTCCCTCCCATACTCCAAAGATGTGCACATTAGATAAATTGGCCATGATAAATTGCCCATAGTGTTCAGGGATGTGTAGGTTAGGTTAATTAATCAGGGGTAAATGTAAAGTAAAAGAGTAAGGGGATGGGTCTGGGTGGGTTACTCTTCGGAGGGTCGGTATTGACCTGTTGGGCCGAATGGCCTGTTTCCGCATCGTAGGGATTCTATGATTCTATTCTAGATTCAAATACCAGAACTTGATTATAAAGAAACTACAAAAGATATAATTGACCTCCAATAACACCGGGTACTGAAACTGTAATAACCCATTAATTTCATTCTACAAAGATACCTTTTCAATCTTCGATAGCAAAAACAGTAAAACAATCATCCTTAAAGAAATATACTTTTTATGGCACTGTCACAAATGACAACATAGCCTCTTAAAATATTCATATCTGTTTATGGATAACATTATTTGGTTATGGCCACCTGTAATTGGTAGAACTTAAGAGGGAGGTTGTCAAAGCCTTATGAGCAGGGCCTCAATTGCAATCATTTATTTGGACATAATGACAGCAGTAAAGCGATGGCGAAGTTACCATAGCCCCAGAAAACCATGGGGCTGCTCTCTTGGTAGTCAGAGATGGCTGGTAGTGGTTTAACCTGAGGGTAGTCTCAGGTAAGGGGGAGAGACAATGAAGGCAGAACCTTCATGGTAACCTCAACCAGGAACTGAACTGGCATTGTTGGTGTCACACTGCAGCACAAACCAGCCAACCAGCCAACTGAATTAACCAATTAACTAATCTGGAGAGATTAGCGCTCTCCTCTTATAAAGTACAACTGCTGGGTTTACTTTTCATCTTTTTCTTCTTGCAAGATGTCCTGATGAGTGGCATGCAAGATGAAAAGCTTTGACAAAATGGGTAATGTTTTTCTTAGCCATATTCTGTGCCAAATTTAATTACTTCCCATTTTCCCACATTACACTCCATCCACCAGAAATTCCTCAATCGTCTAGTCTTTTGATATTGGTCTACATCCTTGTTATGTCATCTTCACAAAATACTTTCCTACCCATCGCTGTGTCCCCTGAAAATTCAGCCAAGGTTTTGATCTCCTCATCCAAATCGTTGACCCAAATTTGAAGACGTTGAGGACCCAACTTGGAGCCTCCACCTGTCGCATCATTCTAATCTGTAAAAGGTTTATGCACACTCTTCATTTTCTGTCAGCCGATCAGATTTCTATCCATGCAAGTATGTTAACTCCCACACCATGAGCTCCCACTTTGTGCAATGATGTTCGTATGTGAAAATCTGGTCAAATGCCTTGTGGAAATCCAAGCACAATTCAACAACTTTTTATCCACTGTGTATGTTACTCTTCAAAGGATTTAATTGGTTAAACAGAATTGCCTTTTCACAAAAACATTTGATTACCTTGAACTTTCCAAGTACACAACTATAATATCCATAATGACCAATTGCATCACCTTCCCAATGACTGATGCCAATCTAACTTAGCCTGTAGTCTTCCATTTTCTGCCTGCTTCATTCCTTGTTGTCTGCTAGAACTTTTCTTGAATCTAGGATGTTTTGGAAAATTAACACCAATGTATCTATTTCTGCATTAGCAACCACCTTTAGGGCATAAGGATGAAGTCAGTTGGGACCCGGAGATTGATTAACATCCCTCAGGCTTCTCAATACTGCTTAGGTAAAAACAATGACTGCAGATGCTGAAAATCAAATACTGGATTAGTGGTGCTGGAAGAGCACAGCAGTTCAGGCAGCATCCAACGAGCAGCGAAATCAACGTTTCGGGCAAAAGCCCTTCATCAGGAATAAATGATGAAGGGCTTTTGCCCGAAACGTTGATTTCGCTGCTCTTCCAGCACCACTAATCCAGTATTCTCAATACTGCTTCCCTAGTGATTATAATTTCACCAGGTGTCTCTCTTCCTTTCGTCTCCTGGGAGATTTATTGTAATTCCTATAGTGAAAACAGAGGCAAAAATATTCATTCACAACACCCATTTCTTTATTATCCACAATTTTTAGAAACTCTTCATAGAAACTCTTGCCTTCTGGTTTTGCATTTCTAGCTCCTTCTCATGCTCCAGTTTATTCGCCCTGACTAACCATTCAGTCATTCTCTGCCGTTCTTTCTATTCTGAACCAGTCATCTGATTTGCCATTCAGCATGCCACAATTAATTGTTTTTTTCTCAAGTTTGATCCATTCTCTGACTTCTTTATTTAATCACAGATGGTGGAATTTGGCTTTAGAGCAGGCATGTGCTTATTCTAAATATCCTGAAATATACCGTTAAATGTGTGACACAGCTTCCCATTGACCTATTGCCTTTCCTAATATTCCTGTTCAGCTAGCTCAGCTTTCATGTCCACATCAGAATTAAAAACAGAAGCTCAAAGTTTGGTAGAAGATTTGTAGCTCGGGTGCTCGTTGTTGTGGTTCTGTTCGCCAAGCTGGGATTTTGTCTTGCAAACGTTTCGTCCCCTGTCTAGGTGACATCCTCAGTGCTTGGGAGCCTCCTGTGAAGCGCTTCTGTGCTGTTTTCTCCAGTATTTATAGTGGCCTGTCTCTGCCACTTCTGGTTGTCAGTTCGAGCTGTCCACTGTAGTGGCCGGTATATTGGGTCCAGGTCGATCAACAAACATAGACCTGGACCCAATATACCGGCCACTACAGTGGACAGCTCGAACTGACAACCGGAAGCGGCAGAGACAGGCCACTATAAATGCTGGAGGAAACAGCACAGAAGCGCTTCACAGGAGGCTCCCAAGCACTGAGGATGTCACCTAGACAGGGGACGAAACGTTTACAAGACAAATTCCCAGCTCGGCGAACAGAACCACAATAAAAACAGAAGCTGCTGGAAAAGCTCAGCAGATCTGGCAGCATCTGTGAAGAATTAACATTTCAAGTCCATTGACCTTGCTTCAGAACTGATGGTAGTTAGGAAAATGTTGGTTTATATGCAGAATATAAGGTGGGGGGAGGGGGTAAGGAGTAAATGATAGATGGGGATAGAGGCCTAACAGAGAGAAGAATAGTTGGACAGACAAAGGAGTGGATAACAATCTGGTTGGATAGCTGTTAATGGAGACTGTTAGTGGCTAACAATAGGCAATGTCTAGATTAGAGTGGTGCTGGAAAAACACAGCAGGCCAGGCAGCATCCGAGGAGCAGGAAAATCGACGTTTCAGGCAAAACCCCTTCATCAGGAATACAGTGTGATAATAAGGCCTGTTGTGTGGGGTTGGGTGTTAGAACAGAGGAATGTTCAGGCCCTAAAATTATTGAACACGATATTGAATCCAGAGGGCTGCAGCACTGCAACAAGCCTGAGACACAGATGTTGGCCAGGGAACAGGAAGGGGTGTTAAAGTGGCAGGCAACGGGAAGCTCAGGGACATTTTTGCAGGCAGATGTTCTGTGAAAGCAGTTTCCCCAATGTAGAGGAGACCACACTGTGAGCTGCAAATGCAGTAGACTAGATTGTCAGAAGTGTAGGTAAAGTGCAGCTTCACCTGGAAGATGTGTGGATACGGAGAAGGGTGGAGGTAAATGGGCAGGTGTTACATCCTCAGTGGTTGTACAGCAAGGTACCGTGGGGCTGTAGGGAGTGAAGGAAGAGCAGACCAGGGTGTCCAAGAGGGAACGGTGCCTGCGGTAGGCTGACAAGGGAGAGGAACATGTGTCTGGTGGTAGCATCTCACGGGAGGTGGTGGAAATGGTGGCTGATGATCTTCTGGATGTGGATGCTGGTGGGATGGTAGGTAAGGACCAGGGGAACCCTATCGCTGCTGTAGGAGGGAAGAGAGGGGGTGAAGGCAGATGTGTGGGAGACCTAGTTGACAGCTCTGTTGACAATGGTGTTGGGGAATCCACAGTTGAGGAAGAAAGTGGACATTTTGGAGGTTCTCTTGTCAAAGTTGGTCTTATCGGAACATACGTGACAGAGACGGAAGAACTGGGAGACAGCAGGGTGTGAAGATGTGTAGTCCAGGTATCTGTGGGAGTCGATGGATATTAATGGCCAGTCTATCCCTAAAAATGGAAACGGAGATGTCGAGGATGGGAAGGGAGGAATCAGAGATATACCAGGTGAAATTGAGGGCGGAGTGGAAATTGGAGCAAAATTGATAAACCTTTCCAATTCTGGATGAGAGAGGGAAGCAGCACTGATGAGGTGATCGATATAGCGGAGAAAGAGTTGCAGGTGAGGGCTGGAATAGGAGTGGGAACAAGGAATGTTCCACATACCCCATGAAGAGACAGGCATAACTGGGGCCCATGTGGGCCCTGAAGAAAATGAGAGGAGTTAAAAGCGAAGCTGTTGAGGGTGAGGACAAGCTCAGCCAAACAGAGGATGGTGATGGTAGGTGGGGACGCTTTATTCCAGGAAGAAGTGGAGAGCCCTGAGATCATCCTAGTGGGGGATGGACATGTAAAGGGATTGCACATCCATGTAAAGGGGAAGCAGCAGGAACATGCAAACAGGAAATTCTGAAACTGGTGTAAAGCGTCAGAGGAATCGCAGATGTACGTGGGCAGGGACTGGACCAGGGGAGTCATGGTAGGAAGAGATGAGTTCTGTGGGGCAGGAGCAGGCTGAAACAATGCGTCAGGCCAGACAGTCCTTTATGTGGGTTTTCAATAGGAGATAGAAGTGAGCTGTGCAGGGCTGTGGGCCTATCAGCTTGGAGGCAGTGATGGGGGAGTGCACTAGATGTAATGAGGTCAGTGACTGTAATTGATACAATGGCCTGATGTTCCATGGTGGTGTGATGGTCCAGGGTGGGACGGGAGGAGGTATCTGAGAGCTGGTGCTCAGCCTCTGCAAAGTCGAGGTCAGTTCACCAGACGACAACAGCACCACCCTTATCTTAACGTGTCATATGAAAGGCAGCGGCTCTGACATTGCAGCCGCCCTCAGAACAGCATAGAGTCATAGTCATAGAGATGTACAGCATGGAAACAGACCCTTCGGTCCAACCCGTCCATGCCAACCAGATATCCCAACTCAATCTAGTCCCACTTGTCAGCACCCAGCCCACATTTCTCCAAACCCTTCCTAATCATATACCTATCCAGATGCCTTTTAAATGTTGCAATTGTACCAGCCTCCACCACTTCCTCTGGCAGCTCATTCCATACACGTACCACCCTCTGCGTGGAAAAGTTGCCCCTTAGGTCTCTTTTATATCTTTCCCCTCTCATCCTAAACCGATTCCCTCTAGTTCTGGACTCCCCCACCCCAGGGAAAAGACTTTGTCTATTTACGCTATCCATGCCCCTCATGATTTTATCAAACTCTATAAGGTCACCCCTCACCCTCCAATGCTCCAGGGAAAACAGCCCCAGCCTGTTCAGCCTCTCCCTATAGCTCAAATCCTCCAACCCTGGCAACATCCTTGTAAATCTTTTCTGAACGTTTTCAAGTTTCACAACATCTTTCCGATAGGAAATAGACCAGAATTGCAAGCAATATTCCAAAATATGCCTAACCAATGTCCTGCACATCATGACCTCCCAACTCCTGTAGTCAATAGTCAGTCCAATAAAGGAAAACATACCAAACGCCTTCTTCACTATCCTATCCACCTGCGACTCTACTTTCAAGGAGATATGAACCTGCACTCCAAGGTCTCTTTGTACAGCAACACTCCCTAGGACCTTGCCAGTAAGTGTTTAAGTCCTGTTAAGATTTGCTTTTCCAATATGCAGCACCTCACATTTATCTAGATTAAACTCCATCTGCCACTTCGCAGTCCATTGGCCCATCTGATCAAGATCCTGTTGTAATGTGAGGTAATCTTCATCACTGTCCACTACACCACCAATTTTGGTGTCATCTGCAAACTTACTAACTATACCTCTTATGTTCAAATCATTTATATAAATGACGAAAAGTAGTGGAACCAGCACCGATCCTTGTGGCACTCCACTGGTCACAGGCCTCCAGTCTGAAAAACAACCCTCCACCACCACCCTCTGTCTTCTATCTTTGAGCCAGTTTTGTATCCAAATGGCTAGTTCTCCCAGTATTCCATAAGATCTAACCTTGCTCACCTGTCTCCCTTGTTGAAATCCTTACTGATCACATATAGATCACGTCTACCACTCTGCCCTCATCAATCCTCTTTATTACTTCTGCATAAAACTCAATCAAGTTTTTGAGACATGATATCCCATGCACAAAGCCATGTTTACTATCCCTAATCAGTTCTTGCCTTTCCAAATACATGTACATCCTGTCCCTCAGGATTCCCTTCAACAACTTGCCAACCACCGACGTCAGGCTCACTGCTCTATAGTTCCCTCGCTTTTTCAATCGTGGCACCAAGTTAGCCAACCTTCAGTCTTCCAGCACCTCACCTGTAACCATCGATGATATAAATATCTCAGCACAAGGCCCAGCAATCACTTTTCTAGCTTCCCACAGAGTCCTCAGATATACCTGATCAGGTCCTGGGGATTTATCCACTTTTATGCGTTTTAAGACATCCAGCACTTCCTCCTCTGTAATATGGACATTTTCCAAGATGTCACTATTTATTTCCCTACAGTCTATAAGTTCCATGTCCTTTTCCACAGTAAACACTGATGCAAAATACTCATTTAGTATCTCCCCCATCTCTTGTGGCTCCACACAAAGGCCACTTTGCTGATCTCTGAGAGGCCCTATTCCCTCCCTTGTTACCCTTTTGTCCTTAATATATTTGTAAAAACCCTTTGGATTCTCCTTAACTCTATTTGCCAAAGCTATCTCATGTCCCCTTTTTGCCCTCCTGATTTCCCTCTTAAGTATACTCCTACTTTCTTTATACTCTTCTAAGGATTCACTTGATCTATCCTGTCTGTACCGGACATATGCTTCCTTCTTTTTCTTAACCAAACCCTCAATCTCTTTAGTCATCCAGCATTCCCTTTACCTAACTGAAGTATCGGCCTGTGATTTGTGAGATGAGGCTTGGCAAAATTAATTTCACGAGGAGAAAGTGAGGACTGCAGTTGCTGGAGATCAGAATCGAGACTGTGGTGCTGGAAAAGCACAGCAGGTCAGGCAGCATCCGAGGAGCTTATGCCTGAGACGTCGATTCTCCTGCTCCTCGGATGCTGCCTGACCTGCTGTGCTTTTCCAGCACCACACTCTCAACCAAAATTAATTTCACCCTGAATATGTAGATCGAGGAGAGAAGGGCAATCCTCAATTGATCACTCTTGGATATGTTCAGGTACTTGAGGTGAAAAGGCAGTATTTTCGATAGTTGCATTTAAAGACATTCACCACTACAAAATTAAACAGTGCCATTCAACATTACCATTCAACGCTGAGTTTATAATTTACTGGTTGAAATTACCCATTAAGAAGGAAATACAATAAAATCTACTGAGCCCACTTTAATTAAAACAGTCTCTTAAGTAATAACAATAATGTATATGAAACAATAACTTGTATTTCTACCGTACCTTTAATATAACATCCCAAAGTGATTCGCAGAAGTGTTTTAATACCAAGTACGACACAAGACCACATGAGAAATTATTGCCTTTCACGACCAAGAGCTTGGAATGTTTGAAAGGAAGGAAACAATTGGAATGGTGGAGAGATTAGGGAGAGATTAAGGAGAGATGACGGAGGGAATTTCCAAGCTGGGGACCTAGGTCACTAACACTGGAGCAATTACTATTGGGATGCTCCGAGGTCAGAATTAGAGGAGCATAGGTGTCTCAATAGAGTTGGGGTGTTAGAGGAGATCACACAAATAGAGAGGGGCAAGACCATGGAGAGACTGTAAAACAAAGATGAGAATCTGATCAATTCCAATGTCCCAACTGCTCCATTTCAGATGCTGTATGATGTCAAGAAAATTAATCTTGAGTTATCAGGCCAGGTGAAGTTACAGGATATGCTCAAAACAAGTTGTTTGCAAGTTCACATATAGTTTAAGATGTTTCACTCCATATGTACATACATTTTAATCAATTTTAAGAAACACAGTGAAAGTGAATTACAAAGTAATTCAGGGAGAGTTCTTTTCATTCAACATAATACTCCAGAATGAGAGGGTCTCAGTACATTATAAATGCCGAAGTATTTTCTTGTGTACTGTACCTACCAAATCATAAACATCAGAATTATTGTGATCATTTATTTAAACATATGCAAAATAAATATGGTGTTAGATATGGTGCACCAATTCACAGACTGACACATCAGTGCTGCAATGTCAGAGGTGCTGCCTTACATTAAAATGAGGCCCCTTCTGCCTTGTCACATGGATATAAAAGGTCTTCTGTTATTTGGAAAGCATATTACCCTCTGTCCTGGGCAAGATTGATCCCACAATCAAAACCACCAAGAGTAAACTGGTCATTATCATTTTGTTGACTATGGGAGCTTGCTGTGTACCAAGTGGCTGGCTTTCCTTTCCTTCAGTACCCCAGAAATCACCTTTCAAACGTATTTTATAGAATCCCCACAGTGCAGAAGCAGGCCATTCAGCCCAGGGAATCCACAATACCTCTCTGAGAAGCATCCCACCCACCCTGTAAAATGGTTAATCCACCTAACCTAGACATCCCTGGGTACTATGTGCAATTTAGCATGGCCAATCCACCTCACCTGCACATCTTTGGGCTGTGGGGGGAAACCCACGCGGACACAGGGAGAACGGGCAAACTCCACACAGACGGTCGGCCAAGGCTGTAATCTGCTGAGTGACCATAATGCTCTAGAAAACGCTGACAATGTCAGACTGTGGATGCAAAAAGATCCGGTCCTGGCAAATCTAAAACAACTAGTGGTGATGAGAGAAACCAAAAGGGCCATCACAACCAGATCACAGTGGGAGGCAGCATTTTATTATGGGGAGCAATTGTCCCGAGCAAAGGGGTTCCAGTGACTTTGGGTCAACTTGTGACCATTACAGGTGATATAGAAATACAAATACTTTGCTTTGTACAAAAAGAAGGAGTTTGCAATTATACAACTCCTTTTATTTCCTTAAAACATCTCAAAACCCTTCTTGCTGAAGACAATTTGTGCTCTGGAAGTATATACAAATGGTAATGTGACAAATTACTAGATAATCTCTTTTTAGTGGGACTGATGAAGGCATTGAACAGGATGCTGGAAGAACCGTGTTTGCTTTCATACATTGGTATGGAATCATTTATAGTGAAGTAGCAGATGGGGTACTGGATTAATGCCTCATTTGAAAAGCAGTAACAATAACACAACATTACAAACAGGAACAAAGGTAGATCAATTAGCTGCTTAAGTCTGTCCTGCCTTTCAATTAGATCAGGACAGGTCTTTTTTTTGAAATCCACCAAATTAACTGCATCAGTTACACATCTGGAACACGGAGTATAATTCAGGACACTGTACCTTAGAAAAAAACATATGCATGCCTACAGATGGCGACAGCACATACATTCTGTTGTATTTTATATTGAGCACACATGACAATAAATTATTTCATTCAATATATCATACATGGGATGTATATAATGCAGAATCACCAAACCTTTGCAGGAGTCTGAGGGTGTAAACAGGAGCAAAGTGTACGTACTCTAGGCCTGTACTCTTTTGAATACTAATGGTTTACTGGTAATTTGATGGAGGAATTTAAGCTTTTGAAGCGATTTGATCATATAAATCGAAGGC
Source organism: Chiloscyllium punctatum (assembly GCF_047496795.1). Taxonomy (NCBI): domain Eukaryota; kingdom Metazoa; phylum Chordata; class Chondrichthyes; order Orectolobiformes; family Hemiscylliidae; genus Chiloscyllium; species Chiloscyllium punctatum. Next base: position 19,989,355 of record NC_092747.1, on the reverse strand, counting down.
AACAGCATTTGCAGGTGAGGAAGAAGGGCTGTATCTCCAAAATGAAAGCCAGGCCATTCAGCTATCTGGATGCATCAGGGCTTGAGACAGCAACTGCTCTGCCCAGGATCCTAAGAAACTACAGAAGGTTGTGAACACAGCCCAGTCCATCATGCAAGCCAACTTTCCATCCACCAATCTTCATGTTGCCACACAAAGACAGCCAACATCATCAAAGACCCCTCCCACCCTATTTATAATCTCTTCCAACTTCTTCTCTCAGGCAGAAGGTACAAAAGAAAATACACACATACTGACAGATTCAAGAACAGCTTCTTACACACAGTTATTAGGCTTCTGAGTGGACTTCTCAAATTTCAAATCTAATGTTGATCTTGCTTTTTGTACACCATCTCTGCAGCCGTAACTTCGTATTCCTTGCTCTGTTCAATCACCTTCTGATGTTTGTGTCTTTGTATGTTATGATCTACTGCACTGCACATAAAACAAAACTTTTCACTGTACTTAGGTACATGTGACAATAATAAATCAAACCAAATCAAATCAAATCAGGAGAGAAGTCAAAATAGAATTCTTCATGCAAAGGGTGGCAGATACATGGAACTGTCTCCCACATGAAGCAATGGATGCACATTCAATTAATCATTTCAGATCACAGATCAATAGATTTCTCCTGGACAAGGAGGGGGATAGAGTTAAGAAAAAAGACTAATCCTGATTGCATTGTATGGCGGGATATACTGGAGCAAGTACCTAGCCCATTCCTATTCCTATGTTTGTCTGCAGCATCAGGATTGATAATGTAATCACATTTCTGAAATGGAACTTGAATTTTCAGCATTATAAGTCAAGGCGAAAGGACTGAGCTACACAAATCTGCACCAGGCACTGTCACTTTGGAAATGGAAACAGAAAGCAGGAACAGAATCTATTAACTGACAAGAAAAGCTCACGGAAAATTCCTCGCCGTCTTCCAAACGCAATCGAGCAGACTCCAGAAGCTGCCACAACTCATTAGCTGATGGACCCTTTGCAATCTTCCTGTACACTCATGGCTGAGACTGAAATGACATGCTGAAATCTACCCTTTGTGTTTTGTCTCTGACTGTTGCTACTTTGAGAAGATTGTTTCTTTAACAACTAGCTGCAAATGGGATCAAGACAACCTCTGGTTTGACATGAAGCCACAAAAATAAAAGCATTTGCAAAGACTCGTCAGCAGATATTGAGCAGAGAAAAGCTCACAATGCTCTCCAAGGTGGAGACTCTGTGTGGAAAAATCTTCAACTAGAAGGTGAACTGGGTTTTCACATTGTGAATATGACACATTGTGTGGACGATGTCAAACATTTAGAAGCTTTTGCTACTATTAATAGGGTTAGGGTTAGGCTTGAAGAAAATTGAACACATACTGAAAACTAATATTGCCACTGGATCTAGTACGCACTACAAAAGCTATTTTTTTCCATTCCTGCCTGATGTCAGCTCCCTGATTCCAGTATGAATTTCACCAGGTGCTTGGCAAAATCATGCAGGTGACTCTGTTTGGGAAAAATCAAGGTTAGCAGCAGTTTAGGTATTAACCCCAACAGAATGACTATTCTAAAAACACCAACCCTTACCTCTCATTTCCAAAATAAGATTCAATTTACAATCGGCCCCAAATTATCATTGTTAGTTTTATTCAACTCTCAATTTTTTTTTGCCTGAACTAAATAATTCTGAACTACAGTGCAAGCTTAACATGGAAGGTTGCAATAGAAAGAATGAAAAGACAGCTCCTAATCAGCCTGCAAACAGACAAACAAGTCAACAATTAATGGTGATGAACACAGTGCACACTGCTACCATCTCCTTGCCAGATGTCGGCTAAGTCTCTGCTTTGATGAAACATCTGTCTCCTGAACTCTACAGAGGAATCCTTTCAATGAAGGATAATTTAACAAAGTTAGGAGGCAGATGAATATGGTACAGGTCACAGAGGGGTGAGGGTCAATTACTTTATCCTTTCCCTTATGCAAGACGTCTGTGGGATAGTTGACGCCACACAATCCCTTGTTTTCCCGACAAAACACATTTTTATTTGCTGTGAATCAATTATAATAATAGCCACAGAAGAGATTAATGAGATATATTCATTTTACTAGCAGCTGGAGAAAGATGATGGATGACTTTGAATAGGAAGTGGTGATGCAGCACCCAATAATTGCTGGCATCAAACTGAAGCCAAACTTTTGAAACAGGATTTATCATATCTAACAGACTGGTTCAATCTTCCTGAATGGTTACTTGCCACATAAATAATGAGCTCCATTTCCCTGGGGATTGCAGAATAGGTCTCACTGGGTAAAAAATGCATAATGCATTTAGCAGCTTAAATGATGGGAGGTTGCCTTCCACAAAGTGTTTTATCTAATGCCTTAATATTAAAAAAAATGGGTGCGCATATTGTGATATTGAAGAATCTAACAGGCATTTATTGCACCATACTATTATACATAAATGTTATTATATTTCCAGGCACACTAGTTAATAGAATGAAAGTAAAATGGAGTGTGTGATCCTTCTACCCTCAGGTCACAGTCTAGGCTACAGGTGATGATGTCATGAATATGTCTCTTAAAGGTTTGCTGACCGTGAAACATAAAATAACCAAAAGGGGAAGACTATGTGAGATTTACATAAATTGACTCTGAGGCCTTCCTTGTGGTTTTTCTATATCTTTATTATGTTGCATTTCAGAGATTGACTCATAATCAACTGACTGTAATGCCTTGCCTTTACACACTATAACTTGTGGACAAACTACACACCTACATTTTGAAATACAAATTCTCGGGATGATTTTTAAAAATCCCAGATACTTCCATTGTATTGAAGAGGAGGCCTCTGTTTAACTTGTCCTTCGCAAAAGACACCAGGATAAAGTAATTGAAACACTTTCTAGGAACAGACATCCTGAAGATCACTAATGCTCTAATTAATAATTAAATTGCCTGCTAGCATTAGGTAAAGCAGCTAAATGATATTTTGGTAGCTCAGACATGAACTAAAGGCTTCTCCTGATCACTGGGAGCTGAATAGGAGTCATGTAGTCATGTTTATCTAGAGCTATGCTAAGTTTTCACTGTTCACTTACTGCTAGAGGTTTGAAGGTGGCCTTACAGGTCCAAAATGAATCTTTCTCTGACACTTTATGTCAATCCTTTGTCATCTCTGTATCAGCATTGATACCTGAAATTTTCTAAAGGCCTCACTCTTATAGGAGCTAGTAGGAGGAGGAGAATGCTTGCTCACAAAATCATAGGACAGGAGAACTTTCATTCTTTGGACCTGCTCCACCAGGACCGTTAGTATCACTTTTCAGAACCTGTGCACTCTCTCCCTTGGTTTCTGACAATGTCTTGACATACTCTGTTGTATGTCAATCAGCTCATTCCTCGCCTTTTGTGGTAAAGTGTGTGCAAGGAGATTGCTTAAGCTGTTCCATAATTGTCAATGTTTGAGCTAAGCAAGCAGAAGTCTCTTTCTGCTGTTCCAACCTAGTTCAAATGTTGTTAGTCATCCTATAATAGGAGCCAAAATCTGATATTTAAGCTGGTGCATCTCTTATTCCCACAGCAGATAATTAACGCCTGTGATCTGCCTAGCATCAAAGTTACCCACCATATTCTTTGCTGAAGTTAAGTGCAACCAAGTTTACAATCATAAATCAAAGACAATATGATCACTGCCAACTGGCAGAAAGGAATCTATACAACAACAAATTTGATTCAACAATTCTGAATTATTTGTTCGACCCTCTATTTATGAACTTATATTAGGTTTCAAAGAGTTGAACTCATAAATTTAACCTTCAACCTTAGCTTTCAAATCAATAGCTAATTCCCACCCGTCCCCACCAATATCTTTAGCCAAATATCATTGTACGTGCCAACATTACCTGACGTAGATTTGTTCTTCCCTTCCCACTCTTTATTCCACTGTCACTCCTCGCTCTTTTAGTAACCATTTCCTTTGCTTCTGGTCCTCACTTTCTTAATTCACTTGTCTTGCCATTTTTGTTGGGAGTGTGGTGCTGGAAAAGCACAGCAGGTCAAGCAGCATTCGAGGTGCAGGAAAATTGCGTTCCCAGCTGGAGCCCTTCATCAGGAATGCCTCTGGCCCGAAACATCGATTTTCCTGCTCCTCGGATGCTGCCTGACCTGCTGTGCTTTTCCAGCAACACACTCTCAACTCTGATCTCCAGCATCTGCAGACCTCACTGTCTCCTTGCTGGTTTTTGTCCCTGCTTCCAAATGCACGTCACCAATTTCAAACTTTTCATTGCACCCAGTTCCCTTCCTGGATAACTTTCCCTGTTCTGTAAAGAACAACTCAATGTAATTTTAACAAAGCCAAGTCATAACCTGAAAGTGGATATTTAAAATTAATGTGGGGCCGTCTCAAATCAGGCACAGAACTTAATATTGTCACAATTCATAAGATTCGAAGCACATTGTCTGTAGTGGAACAGACCAGGCCTGGTGCAACTGTATCTGTTAATGATCTTGAATGCCTGTTCTCAGTCAGACACAACTGGTCATTGAAAGGGTGATGCAGTATGCCGTTTTAATGATGATGCAAACCATTTATCGATCCTCTGGTGAAATACAGCATTCATATTGAGGAGAAGCTTAAGTGGAATGGACTGATCTGGATTGGAATTGTACAATTTGGAAGATTGAACATTACAGTGGTTGGTGTAGCGCCATCGCATGGTGTTTTTAAAGCAAGGTCACACCATATAAGTATGCCTAGCTCCAAAGCACCTGAATCTTTCACTTAAAAGGTGCCCACATAAAATACTGGAAGAATAAAATCTTAAATTTTCCAGAGCAAGTTTCTTTTCAAAGCTAGATGTGAAGTGTGAATCCAGGTCTGTCCAATTAATAGCAGAATCTCAAGAGTTCATATTATTTAGGATGCTGTTTGAATGGTATTGCCTCCAATAAATACAACTAGGACTATCAGTCCCATTAAGGTTTTCAGTCTGATTAGGGCTATCAGTCCCAATAGGGCTATCGGTCAGTGAAAATGTATTTTAGTAGCATATAGAAAGGATTATTGAGAATGTACCTGGTTGTACTGGCATTGCTGATAATATTGCAGTGGTGGGCAAGACAAATGCACAGCACACCCATCACCAGCTGATAACAGATGTGCCATGACAAGGCTTGGTGTTTAACAGGATCTACTGCCAGGTTAATCTCACTCAGATAAACCTCTTTGGGTACTTTACTCCAGGTCAGATTAAGGATATTAAACAAATGCTGACACCAAAGGATTTTGTGACACTGCCTTAGACTTGTTCATTTCCTCCTACCTTATACTTTCCCCTTTTGCAGACAAAGTATCTCCAATGAAAGATTTACCGAAAAAGGAAGTCCCTAGTGTGTGGCAAGATGACCAACAATCTGCCTTCGGTTCTCTCAAGCAGATTGTGTCAACAAAATCCTGACACCCCAGGAAAGACATGATCCAACGCAAAAAAAGACACGTGCATGTCTTTTGCAAGTTGAGAAACTGATTGCTTTGTTTTGAAAACCTTGTCATCTTTGCACACCGATTATTCCTGTATAAATTTGAGACATCAGTTCTGGTATTCAGCATCAAATAGTTTGACATAGATCTATTTCACTAGTAAAACAGATCACAAGCCTTTAGAAATAATCGGCTGCAAACCACTAGAGAGGGCACTACCATATTTGCAACAAAAACAGATATTGCTGGAAAAACTCAACAGATCTTGCAGCATCTGAGAAAAGCAAGCAGAGTTAGTGTTTCGGTATCAGTGACCTGAACTGTTCTGATTTCCAACACCTACAATTCTTTGGATTTTTTTGTTTACCATATATGCATTGTTTACTTGTCAAGGTGCAAGCATATAACTTTGAAGTTGGATATAAACCTGGTATGTTGTGGTTCTGTTCGCCAAGCTGGGAACTTGTGTTACAGACGTTTTGTCCCCTGTCTAGGTGACATCCTCAGTGCTTGGGAGCCTCCTGTGAAATGCTTCTGCGATCTTTCCTCTGGCATTTATAGTGGTTTGTCTCTGCCGCTTCCGGTTGTCAGTTCCAGCTGTCCACTGCAGTGACTGGTATATTGGGTCCAGGTCGATGTGTTTGTTGATAGAATCTGTGGATGAGTGCCATGCTTCTAGGAATTCCCTGGCTGTTCTCTGTTTGGCTTGTCCTATAATAGTAGTGTTGTCCCAGTCGACTCACGTTGCTTGTCATCTGCGTGTGTGGCTGGTCATGTCATTTTGTGACTAGTTGGTGTTCATGGATACGGATTGTTAGCCGTCTTCCTGTTTGTCATATATAGTGTTTTGTGCAGTCCTTGCATGGGATTTTGTACACTACATTGGTTTTGCTCATGCTGGGTATTGGGTCCTTTGTCCTGGTGAGTTGTTGTCTGAGATTGGCTTTTGGCTTTGTGCTGTTATGAGTCCTAGTGGTCGTAGTAGTCTGGCTGTCAGTTCACAAATATGACCCTGGTATCTGGATGAATGAGTAGCCATCCCAGGTAGTTAAAAAGACCTCCTTGGTTATGGTGCTTCATTGAGAAAAAAAACAAAAGCCTGTCCAGAATAGTGTTCAGCTCACCAATCACGTGGGAAGTGACTGAGGGAGAAGATTCCAGTGATGATAATTCTGAGGTGACATTGAGAGATAAACAAGCAGCAGTAAGATAACTAAATCATCTAACAAGTGCAACAGAGAACAATGTGTATCTCTCCAGGTTGGCACAGAGTAATTGAATCATAATGAGTTGCCAAACCTTCAAAACATGACACTGAAGTTTGAAATGTTAGTCTTGGAAACTTTGTTTAAACTTGTAAAATTATCAAATTTACAGCATGAGCCAATGTACGTATACCTGTTTGGGATAGGATGATATCTTTGGAAATTGAGGAATGCTGTGCTATGTCTCATGGTCAGTATGTCGCAACAGCTTTAACAGGTATGCTCATGAAATCATCCCTTTTAACATAGCATCTGACCTGAGGGTATAAAAGTCTCATACTCCAGCTTACCACGGATCACATGCCACAGTCTTGCTAGCCTGTGATGGCAAATCAAAACATAAGACAACTGCAAGTGTACTTTGCACATGGTAGTCATGTAGCTTTGCTGAATGCCTGATTATGCTAGATTAGTGGACCCATCAAAACCTGGGAGGGCATGCTCCAATTACTGTATGTTTGATGGACCTAACTGTTCTCTGCTGAGTCAGTTGTGAATATGTAATTTCAGGACTCAATGGATCTGATCAGAGAAATGGCGATCATCTTTAGATGCAAGGGCATTTAAAGTCACAGGAACAAGTGTTGAACATTCAGCTCCTCCTACATGCTCTACTATTCATAGCTGACCTCTCAGACATTTGCAGCACAGATGGTGGCTATTTGACCCATCGTGTCTGCAGTACAGGATAGAAATAGACCCTTCAGTCCAACTAGTCTACGCCAACCATGTTCCCAAATTAAACTAGTCCCACTTGCCTGCATTTGGCCCCTATCTCTCCAAACCTCTCCTATTCATGTACTTATTAAAATGTCTTTTAAACATTGTAAGTGCACCTGCATCCACTACACCAATCAGATATAGTAGGAGATAATATTTTCTTCAAATGTGGCACAAAACACAACAATGCCACTTAGGATCAATGAAGGATTGCAATGATCAGCAGAACAAAGCTGTCAGAGCCATGAGGAGAGTCAAATGTACTACAACTACATGTAGAAAGGCTCAGTGATGTTGACCACACAGAAAAAAGGCCATTTGGCCCATCACGTTGATGTTGGCCAACAATAAACTACCTACATTAACCCTGTTTTCCAGCTTTTGTACCACAGCCTAGAGGTTATGGCAACGTAAGTGAATATTATTGCTTAAAAATTACAAGAGCTTCTGACTCAACCGTTCTTTTAGACATTGAGTTCCAGACTCACCCCACCCTCTGAGTGAAAGGGTTCTCCCTAACTCTCCTCTTAACCTTTTATTTCTCATCTTAAATCTATGCCCTCTGGTTACTGAACCCTCTACCCATGGAAAAGTACTTTCCTATCCATTCCATCTATGCTTCTCATAACCTTATACATGTCTGTCAAGTCCCTTCCCAATCTTTGTTGCTCCAGGGTAAATAACCCCAGCATGTTCAATCATTCCTCATGGCTCAGATCCTATGTCCCAGGCAGCATCTTGGTGAATCTCCTCTGCACCCTCTCCAGCACAATTACACCCTTCCTGTAATGTGGGTAACCAGAATTGACCACTGTACTCCAGTTTTGACCTAACCAGCATTTTATACCGTTCTAGAATAATCTCCTTGCTATTATATTCTGTACCTTGGCTAATAAAAGCAAGTATCCCATAAAAGTAGAAATCGCTGGAGAAACTCAGCAGGTTTGGTAGCATCTGTTAAACAAAAGCAGAAATAATGTTTCAAATCCAGTGAACCTTCTTCAGAACTGTTTCAGATTTCCAGCTTTTGCAGTTATTTGTTTTATTCCAGTTACCGATATGCCTTCTTAACCACATTATCTACCTGCCCTGCCTATCTTTAAGGACCTGTGGATATGACACCAAGGCCTCTCTGATTTTCAGTAGTTTCCAAGGGCATTGTGTAATCACTACCCTTCTTAGCCCTCTCCAGGGGCATTAACTCAAATTTTCCTAGGTTGAATTTCACTTGCCACAGCTTTGCATCCCTGACCAGACTACTGATATCTTCCTGCAGCTTAGGGCTGTTCTCCTCACTATTTATCACCCTATCAATCTTTATGAACTTTTTGATGATAGCCCTACATTTGAGACCAAATCATTAATGTACACCACAAACAGCGAGAGCCCCAGAACCAAGCGTTGTGGAATTCCAATGCAAACAAACCTCCAATCACAGGAACATCCCTCTACCTTCACTCCATGCTTCCTGCATCCTTATCACTATTAGATTCGACTTATCACTTTGCCGTGGATCCCAGGGACTCTTAATTTCTTGACCAGTCTGCCATGAGGAAGCTTATCAAAAGCCTTACCAAAATCTATGTAGACAAAATTTAATGCACTGTCGTTCTCAACACTCATTCTCAACACTTATCTTCTCAAAATATTTAATCACTTTTGTTTTATGAGCTTCATTTGAACAACTCCATTCAGATCTATAACCTAAGTTTATACATCTATTATTGCTTCACTTCCCTTTCATTTTTTGCTTCATAAATATCTATTCAATCTCAGTTAGAAAATGAACAAGCTGGTCTAGCAACAGTTACCATTTGTGGAAGAGAGTTCTGAAATTTTAATCCACTTTGCTTGAAGATAAATTTTCTAATTTCAGTTTTGAAAGATAGGCTGAAAGCTTATTCTTCACAGTGCCCTCTCGTCTTAGACCCCTCGAGCCAGCAGGAAATATTTTCTTACTGTTGACTACTGACATGAGGCAGACTGTTTTCTGTTTAGTGCATTTGTCATGTTAATGTCCCAGCACAGATTCATGTGACTTCTATTAAAACTATTGGAATTGATTGAACAGTCAGACATTTTATGATTCATTTTAAATAAAACCTAAGAGAAGCATCTTTTGTAGAATCAATTAGAAATCACCAATGCCAAAAGAGAATGAAGCAAATGTTGTTTTACTAATCAGAATGAAGGAGGAATGCTTTTTCACAATTAATTTAAATGGGAGTTAATCATGGAAAGGAATCCAATTACAGACAAAGTTAGTTCCAAAGCTTCCTCTGGTCCTAGGTTCCAATGTGACATTTGACATGAACTCTTGAACACTTGGTCAAGTGCAGAATTTCTGTAATTCCGATAAATTGACAGGATTGCTAAACAAATTATCATATGAACCACTTGTGTCTTAATTCTACAGGATCTGATCATTAAAATGAAGACCCATTCTATTCCACCATCCATGAAGATACTCAGCTTTATCGAGCAAAACTGAACATAATTAATGTAAATTTTTTTTCCCCCGAGGTGACAATCTATTTCTAGAGCAGTGGTCCTTTTAAGAGAGTAATGATTCCACACTCGATCAAGAAACTCAAAACTGCTGCAAACCTTAGCAGCTTTGTGAGTATCCCTTTTTCCTCACCCTACCATTGGAAAACATGCCCTCAGGTGTACTTTATAGGCTGACGGATTCTTTTTCCAAACCTCTCCGATTTCCTATTTTCCTCTCCTCATACATGATGCATCTTAAAATCGGTCTCTTTAATCAAAGTTAAAAATCACACAACACCAGGTTATAGTCCAACAGGTTTAATTGGAAGCACTAGCTTTTGGAGCGGTGCTCCTTCATTAGGTGGTTCATCAGGCGCTCCGATAGCTAGCGCTTCCAATTAAACCTGTTGGACTATAACCTAGTGCTGTGTGATTTTTAACTTTGTACACCCCAGTCCAACACCAGCATCTCCAAATCATCTATTTAATCAAACTGTCACCACCAGTCCAAATATCTCATGGGGGTTGATGACAAAATTTACTTGAAATTGCCCTGTGAAGTAGCTGGGGACATTTGACCATGTTAAGAGTTGTTATATAAACACATGATGATGTTGTTTTGTGTATGAAACAGGAAAGGTTTCGTAAGACGTGTTTGGAATTCTTCAAAACACTGTTACTTCCTATTGACAAAACTGTTGAAATTAATTTCCTTTTAATTTATAAAAGCAAATTACTGCGGATGCTGGAATCTGAAACCAAAAGAGAAAATGCTGGAAAATCTCAGCCAGTCTGGCAGCATCTGTAAGGAGAGAAAAGAGTTGACATTTCGAGTCTAACTGACCCTTTGTCAGCTCTTTTCTCTCCTTACAGATGCTGCCAGACCTGCTGAGATTTTCCAGCATTTTCTCTTATGGTTCCTTTTAATTTAAGCCAATTAAATAGAAGTCATGGCTAACTGTGGTAGAGTAAGAAGTAATGTCTTTGTCTACTCTCAGTCCTCGACCCGTCCATTACTCTGTTCCTGCTGGGTACACAAACATGTTTGATCATTTCTGTCTTCCATACAAACGTCGCAGGAAGCCAAGTTTGTAGATGACAAAAGATAGATGGGGAGGCAAGTGGTGAAGGTGACGCAAATAGTCTACAGGTAGATACAGACAGGTTAAGCAAGTGAATGAAACATGGTAGATGGAATATAATATGTAAAAATATGAGGGTGTGTGTGCTTTCGCAGGAAGTATAGAGGAGCTGAATAATATTTCAATACAAAAAGCTACGTACAGAGGGATTTGGAAGTCCTCGTGCATAAATCATGAAAAGCTCGCACACACATTCAGAAGATAACAGGGAAGACAAATGGATAATTGAGCTTTATTTCAAAGGGAATGGAGTATGAAAATAGGGAAGTTTTGCCAAAGCTATACATGGTACTGATTAGACCACAGCTGGAATACTGTGAATAGTTTTGATTCCCTTATTTAAGGAAAGATATACTGACATGAAGACAGTCTGCAGAAGGGTTGGTCACATGTAGACAGGATTTTCTTCAGATTGTGTAGGTTCATAAAATTGTTATGGAGGAGGAAGAAGCCATTTGGTCCATCATTTTGGACTCCTTACTTGAAAAAGAATATACTAGCACTGGAGAGGGTGCAGAGGAGATTCACTAGATTGATTCAGGAGTTGAGAGGGTTGGCTTATGAGGACAGATTGGGTAGACTGAGACTATACTCATTGGAATCCAGAACTATGTGGAGGGTGGTTATCTTATACAAACATCCAAACTTATGAAGGGAATAGATAAGATAGAAGCAGGGAGATTGTTTCCACTGGTGGGTGAAACTAGAACTAGGGGTACATATCTCCTCAAAATAAGGGGGAGCAGATTTAGGACTGAGTTGAGGAGAAACCTCTTCACCTAGAGGGTTATGAATGTGTGGAATTCCCTGCCCAGTGAAGCATTTGAGGCTTTTCTCATTGAAGGTTTTTAAGACAAACATAGATTTTTGAACAGTAAAGGAATTAAGGGTTATGGTGAGCAGGCGGGTGAGTGGAGCTGAGTCCTCAAGAAGATCAGCCATGATCTTATTGAATGGCGGAGCAGTCTCGAGGGGCCAGGCGGCCTACTCCTGCTCCTAGTTCCTATTGCCTGCACCAGCTCTTCAACTGAGTATTATACCTAGTAAAACAATCTCCTGCCTTGAACATCACATTTCTAACCAAATAATCATCCAATTCCTTCTTGAAAGTCTCAATTGAGTCTTCTTCCATCACACTTGCAGAGTGAGTCTGTATCGTTGGAGCTGAGAAGAATGGAAATGAAACGTGGAAGATTCTTTGAGGACTTGACAGGGTAGATACGGAAGGATTATTCCTCCTTGTGGGAGAATCTAGGACTAGAGGGCGTAATCTTAGAGTAAGAGCACAGGTCAGAGATGAGAAGGAATTCCTTCTCACAGCGGGTAGTGAATCTGGAATTCTTTACTGCAGATGGCTAGTGAGGTTCGGTAATCAAGAATCTTCAAGGCTGAGATGGACAATTTTTAATCAGTAACGGAATCTAGGTTTATCAGGACAAGTCAGGAGAGCAGACCTGGGGATTATCAGAGCAGTCGTGATCTCATTGAATAGTGGACCTGGGGGGGGGCTAAACGGTCTACTGCTTCTATTACTTATAGCCTTGGGAATAGATCACCTTCTGAATGCAAAAGATTCTTCCAGTTCTCAGGATTTTTGAGGGAAATCTAATTTTTTGTTTAAATATATTTTTGGGAATGATTTTGCTTTGCTCTTAGAAGCTGCAGAAAAGCAAAGTACACACATGTTAAACACCTCATTTATGTGAAAATTTATTTGTGACAACCAGACCGGACCCACTCAAATATATTAAGGAGATAGTCAAGGCCCTAACGTTTTCTTATTTTAAAGGTAAATCTAATGTGATGCGTTCCACGTGCAATTCGATTGGTCAAACTACCAGATTTGAAGCAAAACACACTTTATTCATCCACTCTAATTAAAATGCAACAAAAGGAAGAATAAAGAAGAGAAGTGACCTAGCTTTAACTTTTTTGAAAAACTTAACAGTAACTATTCCAATATAACAATATCCCAGTAATACACCCTTGGCAAAAGGCAAATTCAGGAAACCGATTGACTCACATGCAATTCCAACAGCCCAGGAGGAAAACCATCAAGATAAAAATCTGAGAAAGTGTAGCAGGGAGAGATGTACTGCAGCAACAAACCCAGCAACAACTGCTAAGGAAAAAACTAAGAAGCTAGATATCTTGTTCTGTGGGAGCTTGACCACACCCATCCAGGCTGCTTCTATTGTTCTAACTTAAAAAATACACCCAAGGACTCACAAGCTGTTTACTTTATGAGTTTTCAAATGACATATCTGCACTTCTGTCTTGAACTCTTAAAGCCATAGTATCGTCAGACCTCTGTTACCCATTGTGTTGATCCACTAGATGGTGTCTATTGTGCTAACTTCAGAACATTAATCCATGGATCTCAACATTCCTGAAGAAGGGCTTATGCCCGAAACGTCGATTCTCCTGTTCCTTGGATGCTGCCTGACCTGCTGCGCTTTTCCAGCAACACATTTTCAGCTCTGATCTTCAGCATCTGCAGTCCTCACTTTCATCTCAACACTCTGTCAACTGGAAGGAAGGCAACCAGATCAGGTACCTGAATAGCAGTGATATATCTTTTTAAAAAGAGCACAGAATTGTGAGTTAAAATGCATTTTCACATCTTATTTTACTGGGGTTTTGGAAGTGACACCCCATCAGTAAGAATTGGCTGCAGCTTGAACATTTTCTGGATGCTTCATTAAGCCAGCCAGCCAAGAGGCACTACACCTACTAGTTCAGACACCTGCCATTGCCATGCAAATAAGGAGTTTCACCAAATTCTGCCACCCTCTGAAGTCCCTGGTGAGTGGAATTATTGATTCATGCAGGTTCATATTTTCAAGCGCCCCTTGCATAAAACATGTAGGCCACTTAAGATCAATAAAGGATTGCATGGATCAGTAGAATGGAGCTATCGGTGTCAGTGTGTTTCAAACTCCCTACCACTACAGATAGACAGAGTTTTAGACATTTAAATCACAGGAGGTGGTCAGTCAGCCCAATTGTCCACACCAGTCCATAAAGATCTGACTAAACTAACTGCATTTTCCATCTTTTGGCCCATATGCCTTGAGGCTATAGCAATACATGGGACAGCTAAACACTGCCTAAATGGTACAAGAATTTCTGATTCAAACACCCTTTCGAGTGAAAAGATTTCTCCTCAACACTCCTCTTAGCTCCTGAGCTCTGACGTTAAATCTATGCCCCTGGTTATTGACCCCTCTATTATTAGAAAGAGTGCATTCCTATCCACTGTGTCTATGCCCTTCATAATCTTAACACCACCCCCCCCCCCCCCTCCCCCATTAGGACCCACTGAACCTTCACTGCTGCAAGGAAAGCTACCAGAATCTGTCCAATCTTTCCTCATAGCTCAACCTTCCAGCCTGGGAAATCTCCTCTGCACCCTCTCTCACGCAAACACATCCTTCCTGTAAAGCTGGTGACAGCAGAAGCAATCAAGACAGTGGTGCTGGAAAAACACACCTGGTCAGGCAGCATCTGAGGGGCAGGAGAGTCGATGTTTTGGGCATTAGCCCTGCATCAGGAATGAGGCTTGTGGGCCGGTGGGGAGGGGGGGTGGTCTGAGTGGTAAATAGGAGGGTGGTGGGACTGGGGGGGTTAGGTAGCTAGGAATGCAATAGGGAGATGAAGGTGGGGGAGAAGGTGATAGATCGGAGAGGAGGATGGAACGGATAAGTGGGAAGGAAGGTGGACAGGGAGGATAGTTCAAGAGGGTAGTGCCGAGTTGTAAGGTTGGATATGGGATAAGATGGGGGGGGGACAGGAAATTAGGAAACGAGTGAAATCCACATTAATCTTGTGTGGTTGCAGGGTCCCAATGTGGGGACCTGACAGCTGCAGTAACCCATTCACGTATACATCTCAGAGGGAATAACTTTTGTACAGGACAGCCAAAATGCATATCTTCAATGTAGTGAGACAGAGGATAGGAATTCTGTGAAAGGTCACTCACATTCTCTCTCCTTATTGCCTCTCCACTACCCACAAGAGACAAGTCAGGAGTATGAGTGAATAGTAGACGTGAGTTAGGAAGCATGGATTGGGAGCAATTGTTCCATGGTAAAGGCACTATAGACATGTAGAGACTGTTTAAGGAACAGTTGTTGCAAGTGTTGAATAAATATGTCCCTCTGAGACAGGCAAGAAGTGGTAAGATAAAGGAACCTTCAAAGTTGTGAAAAGATTTCTAGCTCGGGTGCTCGTTGTTGTGGTTCCGTTCACCGAGCTGGGAATTTGTGTTGCAGACATTTCGTCCCCTGTCTAGGTGACATCCTCAATGCTTGGGAGCCTCCTGTGAAGCGCTTCTGTGATCTTTCCTCCGGCATTTGTAGTGGTTTGAATCTGCTGCTTCCGGTTGTCAGTTCCAGCTATCCGTTGCAGTGGCCGGTATATTGGGTCCAGGTTGATGTGCTTATTGATTGAATCTGTGGATGAGTGCCATGCCTGTAGGAATTCCCTGGCTCTTCTCTGTTTGGCTTGTCCTATAATAGTAGTGTTGTCCCAGTCGAATTCATGTTGCTTGTCGTCTGCGTGTGTGGCTACTAAGGATAGCTGGTCATGTCATTTCGTGGCTAGTTGGTGTTCATGGATGCGGATCGTTAGCTGTCTGCCTGTGTGTCCTATGTAGTGTTTTGTGCAGTCCTTGCATGGGATTTTGTACACTACATTGGTTTTGCTCATGCTGGGTATTGGGTCCTTCATTCTGGTGAGTTGTTGTCTGAGAGTGGCTGTTGGTTTGTGTGCTGTTATGAGTCCTAGTGGTCGCAGTAGTCTGGCTGTCAGTTCGGAAATGCTCTTGATGTATGGTAATGTGGCTAGTCCTTTGGGTTGTGGCATGTCCTCATTCCATTGTCTTTCCCTTAGGCATCTGTTGATGAAATTGCGCGGGTATCCGTTTTTGGCGAATACATTGTATAGGTGTCCTTCTTCCTCTTTTTGCAGTTCTGGTGTGCTGCAGTGTGTTGTGGCCCTTTTGAATAGTGTCTTGATGCAACTTCTTTTGTGTGTGTTGGGATGGTTGCTTTTGTAGATCAGGACTTGGTCTGTGTGACAACCACAACAACGAGCACCCGAGCTACAAATCTTCTCACAAACTTTGAATACCTACAGGCGAGAGACGCTAAGACAAGCCAGGAAATGGGAATCCTGTGCCAAACGCCTAAGCGTCACATACGAACAATTCCAGTTCCTGCATGAATGCCGAAAGAATCGAATCCTTCCACCATGTGTCAGATACAGACCACCAGTCAACAACCCACAAGCCAGGGACACAGCCAGACAGAACGGATTCAGGATGATCCAGGTAATGATTACAGACGCTCACAACAGACTTCACAAATACAGATGAGAAATTGCGTGCTAAAAATCGTTAATTTCAAAAACCACCAATCAGGAATGGACCCGGACGATAGAACAGGCTGTCACCATAGGACAGAACAGGACCACACACTGCAAAAAAATGGCACTAAAAGAAAAAATGGCCAAACTAACACACAACAGAGAGGACACCACAACACACACCTGGGTTAGAAACCTCTCCCACAGACAGCTCACAGACACGGAAAGAACAATACTGGCCAAGGGACTCAACTATAACCACAGGGACGCCAAGACAGCAGACTTCCTAGCAGCACTAGAATGCACACTCAGAAACAATGGACTGACAGAAGAGACACAACAAACAGTGAGACAAAGTATTGTACCTCTGATAACAAGAAAAAAACAAACACATTACCTCAACACCGGGGAGAGGGAAGCACTAAAATCATTCTACCAGCAGACAAAGGCAGAATGACGGTCATCCTGGACAAAGCAGACTACATCCAAAAAGCACAACTACTGGCAATACCAACACCTACCAAAAGAGGGATTTGACCCCACCCCACAGCTCACCAATAGGATAAACAACACACTGTGGAACCTACAAAAAAACGGACAGATAACCAGGTTTGACCTACAAAGAATGAAACCTGAAAGCAACAACACCCCCAGATTCTATGGACTACCTAAAGTGCACAAACCAGACATCCCACTCAGACCCATCGTATCACTACCAGGGACACCATCACACAAACTGGCCAAAGAACTACAGCAGAAACTGAAACACCTGATCAGCGGATCCAGACACTCTATACAATCAACACAGGAATTCTTGGACATCATCAGAAATATACATAGACAAGGAAGAAACTATGGTCTCATTCGATGTAACGGCACTGTTCACCTCTATTGACAAAACCCTAACCAGAGAAACAATAGTCAACCTGCTGGACATACAGAACAGACAACAAGACAGGGAACCTATCAACAAAGACGGCATACTCAAACTACTGGACCTGTGCCTCACAACACACTTCACATTCAACAACCAAATATATGAACAAATCAACGGCACACCCATGGGCTCACCTATCTCTGGACTCGTAGCAGAAGTGGTAATGCAAAGATTAGAACAAACAGTCTTACCGCAAATTCAACCCAAACTCTGGGTCAGATATGTAGATGACACCTTTGTAATCATTAAAAACACAGAAATAGAGAACACGCACCAGATCATCAACGCCACACTCACAGGAATCCGATTCACTAGAGAGGAAGAAAAGGACAACCAACTCCCATTCCTAGACGTGACGGTACAGAGAACACTGAACGGAGAATACACCACAAAGGTATACAGGAAAGCCACACACACAGACCAAGTCCTGAACTACGAAAGCAAACACCCCAACACACACAAAAGAAGTTGCATCAAGACACTGTTCAAAAGGGCCACAACACACTGCAGTACACCAGAACTGCAAAAAGAGGAAGAGGAACACCTATACAATGTATTCGCCAAAAACGGATACCCGCGCAATTTCATCAACAGATGCCTAAGGGAAAGACAACGGAATGAGGACATGCCACAACCCAAAGGACTAGCCACACTACCATCAAGAGCATTTCTGAACTGACAGCCAGACTACTGCGACCACTAGGACTCATAACAGCACACAAACCAACAGCCACTCTCAGACAACAACTCACCAGGACGAAGGACCCGATACCCAACATGAGAAAAACCAATGTAGTGTACAAAATCCCATGCAAGGACTGCACAAAACACTGCATAGGACAAACAGGAAGACAGCTAACGATCCGTATCCATGAACACCAACTAGCCACGAAATGACACGACCAGCTATCCTTAGTAGCCACACACGCAGATGACAAGTAACATGAATTTGACTGGGACAACACTACTATTATAGGACAAGCCAAACAGAGAACAGCCAGGGAATTCCTACAGGCACGGCACTCATCCACAGATTCAATCAATAAGCACATTGACCTGGACCCAATATACCGACCACTGCAGCGGACAGCTGGAACTGACAACCGGAAGCGGCAGATTCAAACCACTATAAATGCCGGAGGAAAGATCACAGAAGTGCTTCACAGGAGGCTCCTAAGCACTGAAGATGTCACCTAGACAGGGGATGAAACGTCTGCAATACAAATTCCCAGCTCAGCGAACAGATAAAGGAACCTTGGATGACGAGTGCGGTGGAGCTTCTCGTCAAAAAGAAAAAAGGTAGCTTTCATAAAGTGGAGGAAGCTAGGGTCAAGCTCAGCTTTACAGGATTACAGGCAGGCGAGGAAAGAGCTCAGAAATGGTCTGAGGAGAGCCAGGAAGAGGCACGAGAAAGGCTTGGCAGAACGGATTAGGGAGAACACAAAGGCATTTTACACTTATGTGAGGAATAAGAGAATGGTCAAAGAAAGAGTAGGGCCAATCAGGGATAGCATAGGGAATTTGTGTGTGGAGTTTGAGGAAGTAGGGGAAGCCCTAAATGAGATTTTTACTTCTGTCTTTACAAAAGAAACGAACTTTGTAGTGAATGAAACCTTTGAAGAGCAGGTGTGCATGCTGGAATGGATAGAGATAGAGGAAGCTGATGTGCTGAAAATTTTGTCAAATATTAAGATTGACAAGTGGCCAGGCGCAGACCAGATTTGTCCTCGGCTGCTTTGGGAAACGAGAAATGCAATTGCTTCGCCACTTGCGAAGATCTTTGCATCCTCGCTCTCCACTGGAGTCGTACCTGAGGACGGGAGAGAGGCAAATGTAATTCCTCTCTTCAAGAAAGAAAATCAGGAAATCCCTGGCAATTACAGACCAGTAAGTCTCGCGTCTGTCGTCTGCAAGGTGTTAGAAAGGATTCTGAGGGATAGGATTTATGACCATCATGGCTTGATTAAATGCAGTCAACACGGCTTTGTGAGGGGCAGGTCATGCCTTACAAACCTTATCAAGTTCTTTGAGGATGTGACTGGAAAAGTTGATGAGGGTCGAACTGTGGATGTGGTGTATATGGACTTCAGCAAGGCATTTGATAAGGTTCCCCATGGTAGGCTCATTCAGAAGGTCAGGAGGAATGGGATACAAGGGAACTTTGCTATTTGGATACAGAATTGGCTGGCCAACAGAAGACAGTGAGTGGTAGTAGAAGGAAAATATTCTGCCTGGAAGTCTGTGGTGAATGGTGTTCCACAGGGTTCTGTCCTTGGGCCTCTGCTGTTTGTAATTTTTATTAATGACTTGGATGAGGGGATTGAAGGATGGGTCAGCAAGTTTGCAGATGACACAAAGATTGGAGGTGCCGTTGACAATATAGAGGGCTGTTGTAGGCTGCAGCGGGACATTGACAGGATGCAGAGATTGGCTGAGAGGTGGCAGATGGAGTTCAACCTGGATAAATGCGAGTTGATGCATTTTGGAAGGTCGAATTTGAAAGCTGAGTACAGGATTAAGGATAGGATTCTTGGCAGTGTGGATGAACAGAGGGATCTTGAGGTGCAGGTACATAGATCCCTTAAAATGGCCACCCCAAGTGGACAGGGTTGTTAAGAAAGCATATGGTGTTTTGGCTTTCATTAACACGGGGATTGAGTTTAAGAGTCGTGAGATCTTGTTGCAGCTCTATAAAACTTTGGTTAGACCGCACTTGGAATACTGCATCCAGTTCTGGTCGCCCTATTATAAGAAAGATGTGGATGCTTTGAAGAGGGTTCAGAGGAGGTTTACCAGGATGCTGCCTGGAATGGATGGTTTATCTTATGAAGAGAGGTTGACTGAGCTCGGACTTTTTTCATTGGAAAAAAGGAGGAGGAGAGGGGACCTAATTGAGGTATACAAGATAATGAGAGGCATAGATAGAGTCGATAGCCAGAGACTATTTCTCAGGGCAGAAATGACTAACACGAGGGGTCATAGTTTTAAGCTGGTTGGAGGAAAGTATAGAGGGGATGTCAGAGGCGGGTTCTTTACACAGAGAGTTGTGAGAGCATGGAATGTGTTGCCAGCAGCAGTTGTGGAGGCAGGGTCATTGGGGACATTTAAGAGACTCCTCGACATACATATGGTCACAGAAAGTTGAGGGTGCATACATGAGGATCAGTGGTTAGCACAACATCGTGGGCTGAAGGGCCTGTTCTGTGTTGTACTGTTCTATGTTCTATGTTCTAATACTCCCACACTTAACTGGATGGGTGCAATGGAATAGTTCTAATTTTGCACAAGTCCCGAAGTGTTGTTAAGGAAAACTTTACAAGATCAACAGAACTCAATTTGCTATCTTTGCTTCCAATGCTGGCGAGTAGTCTGTTCGGCTTTAAACTTTGCAAAAACTTGCTACAACTGAGTGGCATGCAAGGCAATTTCAGGGGGAGGGTAAGAGTTGACCATATTGGTGTTGATCTAGAGTCACATGTAGGCCAGGCAAGATGAGGTGACAGATTTTCTTTCCCTAAAAGGGCATTACTGAACTAGATGGATTTTTGCAACAACTAACAGTGAATACATCATTATCATTAGGTCACCTTTAGATCAGCTTTTAATTCCAGATCTTTTTCCAAATTGAATTAAACTTCACTACCAACTACAGTGGGAATTCCAATTCATATTCCAACAACATTAGCCTGAGGTTCTGGAATTCTAATCTAGTGGCTAGTTACTAATTTAATGACATTGTCGATAAAGTGTGGTGCTGGAAAAAGCACAGCAGGTCAGGCATCATATGAGGGGCAAGAGAGTTGACATTTTGGGCTAGACCCTTGTCCTGATGAAGGGTCCTACCCAAAACGTCAACTCTCTTGCACCTCAGATGGTGCCTGACCTCTGTGCTTTTCCAGTGCCACACTTTATCAACTTTGACTTTTCCAGCATCTGCAGTCCTCACTATATCCTAGTTTAATGATATTACCATCATTGGATTCAGCCTGAATCAACTTTTTGGGGTAACTATTGACCAGAAATTGAAATCGACCAACTACATAACGATAGAGCTATTTGGAGGTTGGGAATTCTGCAGTGAGTAACTCACCTCTTGTTTTCCCAAACACCTGTTCACCATCCACAAGGCACAAGTTCAGACTGCACTGGAATACTGCCCACTTGTCTGGATGAGTGAAGCTCCAATAACACTCAAGAAACTTGATACCATCCCGGATAAATGAGATTGCTTGATTGGACATCCAATCTACCCCCTTCTACGTCCACTTCTTTCACCTTGGGCATACAATGGCAGCATTATGAACCATTTACATGATGCACTGCAGTAACGCAACAATGTTCTTCCCACAGCACCCTCCAAACCTTCAAACCTCTGCCTTTAGAAAGACAACAACAGCAGAGGTATGGGACCACCACCGGCACATTCCCCTCCAAGCTAACCATCCTGATTTAAAACACATTCCTGATGAAGTGCTTATGCCTGAAACATCGACTCTCCTGTTCCTCGGATGCTGCCTGAGCTGCTCTGCTTTTCCAGCGTCACACTTTTCGATCCTGATTTTGAACGACAACATCATCCTTTCACTGTCACGAGGTCAAAACCCTGGGACTCACTTTGTAACAGCACCACACGTGTATCTATGCTGTATGGACTGCAGTGATTCAAGAAGATGGTTCTCCACTAAGGGCAATTAAGAAAAGCCAATGAGTGTTCACCTACCCATGATGCCTACCTCCCATTTACAAATTTTAAAACATTTTCTGACATTCAATCATCCATTCTGGTCCCAGAAAGCTCTGGAAATTGATCAACATTCTGGGGTTGGCAGCATTGCTGCCATAGTTTATTGCCTACGTCGAATTATACTGAGAAAGTAGCTCACCATCACTTTCTCAAACCACCGTCAGCCATGTAGTACACAAATTCATTATTTCTGTGGTGGTTTGATGTGACTGAGTGGCTTCCAAACCCATTTCAGACAGTAGTTAACAGTCAACTACATTACCATTGAGTATGTATTTCTCTGAGGAAATAAATGGTTTTTTTTATGGCAATCTGGAAATTACATTATCACAATTAATTAAACAAACATTTTTATTCCAAATGTATTAATTAATTGCACTTAGATTGCCCAGTTGCTGGAGAGGCTTTTGAAATTTAATCTCCGCTGAGCCAGTAACACTGCCAGTCTGCAACCATTCCCATTGACTAATACTGTGAGAACACACAGTCTGTATTTGCAAATCATTGCAAGGACTGGAAATATTACAGGGGCCTAATTGTGAAATATCCTTAAATTCCAAATCGTTTAAGAATTGCATGGATTATGTTCACATCCTGTGGGCCACATTTGCGCTGTAACTGGAGTTGTTTTGCATCAGCACTGACAGTGTTCAGTGTAAGTCAGAGACTGACTTGCCTCCAAATGAAAGTGGAGTGAGACTCCCTTGTCAATAGAATCCACCTCCGCATATCTTCACAGCTTTACGAGGCCTTGATGCCAAATTTACGCCAACCCCTCTCCCACAGTTTAGCCTCATTGCAAAACAAAACTGTAGTCAAAAAGATCAGAGCCAGGAGTCGAATTAGGAGGCAGAATTAAACACATACACAGCCAATGCGTGGCAGAAGTATAGAATCTTCTTCTGCAGATGCAGTTGGTGCTGGGTCAGTTGCCAATTGTAGCTGCAAGATTGAGTTTTTTTGTAAGGTAAAAGTTATTAACAGATGATGGAACAAAGGTAAGTATGTAGAGTAAGGTTTCGGAGAAGTTGTGAGAGGCTGGGTTGGGGTGGGGAGTTACAGACTCGGGGATGAGGAGGTGAGTTGCCCACTCCAATTCAAATATGCCTGTATAAATGCAGTCTTATTAGTCATATTTGACGATCAAAGCTCTGAACTGAGAACAAAAAATATGTGCACATTAACACGCATGGTTCTGATTGCTTTCATTGCAAAATACAGTTTGTTACGCTGAGGTATTATTTGGTGGCTTACTCATTTATAAGCTGTTAATCTACAGCTCAGGGTATACATTCACGTTGTAAATCCTACATCACACAAAAAAATCCTTATCCGTTATGGTATCCTATGACAAATGAGCAATTATTTAGCCATCTGTTGTAAGATAGTGTGTTTCCTAAATACTCAAGAACTGAAAGCAAGGATGTTTTTGAAAATTATGCAGCTCAATCATCAGTGTAGCTTAGCAATGGATACTGCCAAAGGGGGGAAAAGAAACTGAGCAGCAAGACAAAGCTGAAACTAGGAATCCTGTCAAACAAGCTGAAAAGTAAAAACGCCATTCCTACAGTCTGTGGCTAAGAAAATCTGACACTTTTGCTTGCTGCAATCTATTTTTTTCTAATTTAGTACAACGGTTTTGTACTTTTGAAGGTCTGTAACCCTGGACGTCTTATTTCTTTATTTTTCTCAATTTTTCTCCCCTAAGAATTTTTTACTCAAGAATCTGTGCCCAGGTATATTTGTATCTAAGATAGGGCCATGTATGGGGGCTTGTAAACGTTTCACTACACTCATGTGAGTACATGTGACAATAAAGTTCATACAATTCATTTAGTAGATAGCTTTGACATTGGACAGTGGGTTATGATTAGATTAGATTCCCTACAGTGTGGAAACAGACCCTTCGGCCCAACCAGTCCACACCGACCCTCCGAAGAGTAACCCACCCAGACCCATTTCCCTCTGACTAATGCACCTAACATTACGGGCAATTTACCATGGCCAATTCACCTAACCTACACATCTTTGTGACTATGGGAGGAAACCAGAGCACCCAGAGGAAACCCTCGCAGACACAGGGAGAATGTGCAAACTCCACACAGACATTTGCCCAAGGCCGGAATCAAACCTGGGACCCTGGTGCTATAAGGCAGCAGTGCTAACCACTGAGCCACCATGCCACCCAATTTAGAGTCAGTTGCCTGATTGAAGATAAAAAAAATTTAACAATATAACCCAGGTTTATACCACTCAATTTACACCATCACACAAATAACTAACTTTCTTATTTTTATATAGACAGATTAACAGTATTGTAGACATTAGAAAATGCATTTGTCATCCAATTAGTCAGGCTGCTTGCATCCGACAGAGAAATTCATTGCCCCAAACAAGCACAGGTAGAAATAAGCTGGTAGAAATAGTAAAAGTTAGAGCATTACATTTAGGAGACCATCAGTGATATTTAGATACGGAGTGTCTAGGAGAATTGAGAACAAAATTATTAAATGGAGTGTCTGAAAAGATAACAAAATTGAAAAGAGGATGGAGAAAGAGAAAGTCTATGCTGACAATAAAATGCTCTGTAAATATCATTACATGCTATCTGAATTTAATTAATCCCTTGAATGATTTCCATTCATAAAAACAGATTTAAATGGATTTTAATTTGTAAATTATTTCTAGAAAACAGGAGACCTTTATACATTGAGGGTGAAAAGATATTCCTTTTGTTTTTCATTGGAAGATTAGTTCAGTGAATGATTCAGTGAGATTATTGCCTTACTAAATACAGATTAATTCATTTCAAATAATAGTATATGATGGCATCTTTAAAATGTGATAAAATGACCAGCCCACATTACTTTTGCATTTAAGAAGAAGCGAAATAACGTATGAGAGAGAAGGAATCAAAGGATAATGTGCATATGATAAGCAAAGAGCAATGGGAGTGGGACTAGGTGCAGTCTAATTATTGGTATACTGTGGCTCAGTGTGTAGCACTGCTGCCTCACAGTGCTAGGGACCTGGGTTCAATTCCACCCTCAGGCAACTCTCTGTTTGGAGTTTGTACATTCTCCCCATGTCTGTGTACTTCTCCTCCCCATATTTGCTTGGGTCTCCTCCAGGTGCTCCGGTTTTGTCGCACAATGCAAAGGTGTGCACTTTAGGTGGATTGGCCATGCCAAATTGCCCTTAGTGGCCAGGGATGTGCAGGCGAGGTGAATTAGCCATGGGAAATGTATGGTTGCTGGGGGGAATGGGCTGCTCTTCAGAGAGTCGGTGTGGATTCTGATGGGCTGAATGGCCTGCTTCCACACGGTAGTTATCTAAATGGACTTCAGTAAGGTCTGTTGATGCCTCATGGTAGATTGGTTAGCAAGGAATACAGGGAGAACTAGCCTCTTGGATACAGAACTGGCTGGAAGGTAGAAAACAGAGG
The DNA here is from genome assembly GCF_047496795.1 of Chiloscyllium punctatum. NCBI lineage: Eukaryota > Metazoa > Chordata > Chondrichthyes > Orectolobiformes > Hemiscylliidae > Chiloscyllium > Chiloscyllium punctatum. The sequence goes on along the minus strand of NC_092747.1, from coordinate 19,963,722 downwards.
GTGGTGGTGGTGGAGGGTTGCCGATGACTGCATTGGCGCCACCTCGTGCTCCCACGAGGAAGTTGAGCAATTCATCAACTTCACCAACACATTCCACCCTGACCTTAAATTTACCTGGACCATCTCTGACACCTCCCTCCCCTTCCTGGACCTCTCCATCTCCATTAATGACGACTGACTTGACACTGACATTTTTTACAAACCTACCGACTCCCACAGCTACCTGGATTACACCTCTTCCCACCCTACCTCTTGCAAAAATGCCATCCCGTATTCCCAATTCCTCCGCCTCCGCCGGATCTGCTCCCAGGAGGACCAGTTCCACCACAGAACACACCAGATGGCCTCCTTCTTTAGAGACCACAATTTCCCTTCCCACGTGGTTAAAGATGCCCTCCAACGCATCTCGTCCACATACCGCACCTCCACTCTCAGACTCCACCCCTCCAACCGTAACAAGGACAGAATGCCCCTGGTGCTCACCTTCCACCCTACCAACCTTCGCATAAACCAAATCATCCGCTGACATTTCCGCCACCTCCAAAAAGACCCCACCACCAGGGATATATTTCCCTGCCCACCCCTTTCCGCCTTCCGCAAAGACCATTCCCTCCGCGACTACCTGGTCAGGTCCACGCCCCCAAACAACCCACCCTCAAATCCTGGCACTTTCCCCTGCCACCGCAGGAACTGTAAAACCTGCGCCCACACCTCCTCCCTCACCTCTATCCAAGGCCCTAAAGGAGCCTTCCACATCCATCAAAGTTTTACTTGCACATCCAATAATATCATTTATTGTATCCGTTGCTCCCGATGCGGTTTCCTCTACATTGGGGAGACTGGGCGCCTCCTAGCAGAGCGCTTTAGGGAACATCTCCGGGACACCCGCACCAATCTACCACATCGCCAAGTGGCCCAACATTTCAACTCCCCCTCCCACTCTGCCGAGGACATAGAGATCCTGGGCCTCCTTCACCGCTGCTCCCTCACCACCAGACACCTGGAGAAGAAAGCCTCATCTTCCGCCTCGGAACACTTCAATCCCAGGGCATCAATGTGGACTTCAACAGTTTCCTCATTTCCCCTTCCCCCACCTCACCCTAGTTCTAAACTTCCAGCTCAGTAACTGTCCCCATCACTTGTCCTGACTTGTCCTACCTGCCTATCTTCTTTTCCACTCCACCCTCTCCTCCTCGACCTATCACCTTCATCCCCTCCCCCACTCATCCATTGTACTCTATGCTACTTTCTCCCCACCCCCACCCTCCTCTAGCTTATCTCTCCACGCTTCAGGCTCACTGCCTTTATTCCTGATGATGGGCTTTTGCCCGAAACGTCGATTTCGAAGCTACTTGGATGCTGCCTGAACTGCTGTGCTCTTCCAGCACCACTAATCCAGAATCTGGTTTCCAGCATCTGCAGTCATTGTTTTTACCCTGTCAGACTGGAGGCCTATGACCAAAGGTGTGCCACAAGAATTGGTGCTGGGTCCACAGCTTTTTGTCATTTATATAAATGAGTTGGAGGTGAACATAGGAAGTTTGGTTAGTAAGTTTGCAGATGACACCAAAATTGGAGGTGTACTGGACAGCAAAGAAGGTTACCTCAGATTACAATGGGATCTTGATCAGATAGGCCAATGGGCCAAGGAGTGGCAGGTGGAGTTTAATTTAGATAAATATGACGTGCTGTACTTTGGAAAGGCAAATCAGGGTAGGACTTATACACTTAATAGTAAGTTACTGGGCAGTGTTGCTGAACAAAGAGTCCTTGCAGTGCAGGTTCACAGCTCCTTAAAAGTGGAACCATAGGTAGACAGAAGAGTGATGAAGGCATCTGGTATGCTTGCACTTATTGGTCATTGCATCGAGTATAGGAGTTAGGAGGTCATATTGCGGCTATACAGGACATTGGTTAGGCCACATTTGAAATACTGCGTGCATTTCTTGTCTTCCTCCTATCAGAAGGACGTTGTGAAACTTGAAAGGGTTCAAAGAATATTGACAAGGATGTTGCCAGGGTTGGAGGGTTTGAGCTCTAGGGAGAGGTTGAACAGGCTGGGGCTGTTTTCCCTGGAACATTGGAGACTGAGGGGTGATCTAAAGAGGTTTATAAAATCATGAGGGGCATGGATAAAGTAAATAGAAAAGGTCTTTTCCCTGAGTAGGGGTGTCCAAACCTTGGGGCATAGATTTAGCGTGAAAGGAGAAAGATTTAAAGGGACCTAAGGGGCAACTTTTTCACACAGAGGGTGATATGTATATGGAATGAGCTGCGGGGAAGTGGTGGAGGCTGATACAATTACAGCATTACAAAGGTGTTTGGATAGGTATATGAACAGGAAGGGTTTAGAGGGATATGGGCCAAATGTTGGCAAATGGGACTAGATTTATTCAGGATATCTGGTCAGCATGGACACGTTGGACTGAAGGGTCTGTTTCCATGCTGTACAGCTCTATGACTCTATGTAGGGATTCTATCACCCCAGAGGCTAAGCTCATGACCCCACTGAGGGCTCTGACAGTATAATTGAGGAACCTGTGGCCTGGTCATTCTGATCTGAACACAGAATTTCGTCAGTGAGACAATACAAAATCTCTTGGCAATATTCTCACTCTGAACAATGGTACCGGCTTAACGAGTTTCAAGAACAAGAATGCAGGGATATTCACATCCACCCACACCATGACAGAGACTGACAGGTCTTGGATGAACCACCGTCTTTTCCAGTCAAACATCTCCATCAGCCTGACTCAAAAATGACAGGACAGCAGAGTCGCTGCCATAGCAAATTCAAAGTCGACGGATGTAGGATTCTGCTAAAAAATGATCACTGTTCAAAAGTAAGGAATTGCCCATTAAAACAGAAATGAGGTAATGTCCTTTGTCACAGAGGATAGCGAGTGTTTGTAACTCTTTTCCTGAAAACATATTGGACAAAGGGTCTTTGAATATTTTTAAGGCAGATGTGTATAAATTCTTGGTAAGCAAGGAGATGAAAGGTTGTCCGGGCTAAGGGGAAATGTGGATTGGAGGTTACAATTAGGTCAGCCATCTTTTATGAAAGGGCAGAGCAGGTACAAGGGCCTTAATGGCTTCCTCCTAAGCCTGGTCCCTGAGTTTGTTACGAACAGATTGTTGGTGGATAGAAACAAAGAAACCCAAAAATGGAAAACGGGAGCAGGAGTAGGCCTGAAAAGCCTGCTCCACCATTCAATATGATCACAGCTGATCATCCAACTCTGTACCTTATTCTCAGTTTCTCTCCAAACCCTTTCACCCCTTTAGCCCAAAGAACCAAACATAATCCCTGCTTGAAAACATTCGATGTTTTGGCCTCAGCTATGTTCTGTGGCAGACGAAGAGAGCAGGAAAGCCAGAAATTTACCAACAGCCACAATGTGTGTCGATTCTACCACGTGCATGTGCCCCAGGACCTAACCCATTAAGAGCGAAGAACAGAGAGGAACTCATCAAGGACAGACAGAGAATAGTCAGCACTTGTTGGAAGTACAATTTTTGAATCTCCTCAAACAAGACTCAATCCTTGAGACAGGGGTCCTTGAGTGTGGCCTGCCACCAGTGCAGCACAATCCCAGACCCACATTAGTTTGAAAAAAAAACTAACAACTCCCTGCCAAAATTCTGAAATATGGTGGAGAAGCACAAATGCATGACAACATCTGGAAGGAGGAGAGCATGTCCAAAATGCTACAATTATGACCATCTTCAACAAGACCGATTGCGGTAACTACAAAGAGGTCTCTCTGCTGGCCATCATAGGGAAGGTCATTGCAAAGATCCTCCTCAATCGCCTCCATCCAGTGGCTGAAGAGCTCTTCTTAGAGTCACGATGTGGATTCCATCCAGCAAGAGGCGCATGAGCAAAACTAGTCCAAGGCAAACAGAGAGAGTTGCAGCAACCTTTACGCATGACTTCCTTAACCTCACAAAAGCCTTTGACTATCAACCAGGAGCAATCATGGATCAGCCTCCTCAAATTTGGTTACCAGCTGAAATCTGCCACACCGTTCTCCCCACAAATGATAACATACAACCCACCATCCTCACAAATGGATACACCACACCCAATCCGTGCGCAAACTGGAGTCAAGCAAGGTTGTGCCATCCTCCCAATGGTCTTCATCAATTTCCTCCCTTTCTTGTGTCTTTGGGAAGGTTTTAAACAAACTTGTTGGGGGTATTGGACACAGATTGGATGTAAAGTTGGGTGCAAGGTCTAATCAGACATAGAACGAATACTAGGATGGTAGATGGAGAAGACATGGGCAGGATAAGGTACATGAGATGGTTGGAAAGCTAAGTTGTAACTATTTGAATGCAAGGAGCCTGACTGGTAAGGCAGATGAACCTTGAGCATTGATCGGCACATGGGAATACGATGTTTCTGTAATCACTGAGAAATAGATTAAGAGAAGCAGGACTGGCATCTAAAGATTCCAGGGTAGGGAAGTTTCAGGCACAAGAAGGGGAGGATTGATTATGCATTACTGATAAAGGAGACCAGGACTGCAGTAGTGACAGAAAGTGTCTTAGAAGAGTTTTCAAATGACACCATCTGGGTAAAGCTCAGAAATATAACAAGGGGCCATTACCTTGCTGGGATTAAACTACAGGCCTTTCAACTGTCAGAGGGAAACAGAGGAGCAGATACATAGGCAAATCACAGGAAGGTGTGAGAAACACAGGGATTCTCAACTTTTCTAAAGTTATCTGGGATCAACCTAGTGTGAAAGGATGAGATGGGGTTGAATTTTTAAAGTACATTCAGGAGAGCTTTTTGTGCCAGTACGAAGGTAGCCCCACGAGAGATGGAGCAATGCTGAACCTAATCCAAGGGAATGAAGCTGGTCAAGTAGGTGAGCATTTTGGCAATAGTGATCACAACTCTGTAATTTTCAAAGTCATTATAGGAAGGGAAAATGATCGTGCAGAAGTTGTGTCTAAAGTGGGGGAAGGCCAATTTCAATAACATTGGACAGGACCTGCCAAACATAAACTGCAGGCAGCTACTTGTAAGTAAGTCTACATTTGGAAAGTGAGAGTCTATTAAAAGTAGTATTCAGGGCCAGCATGATCCTCTAAGAGTAAAGGGCAAGAGCAGCAAGTCCAAGGAACGATGGATGTCAAAGGATATCGAGAGTTTGATAAAGAAAAAGAGGGAAACACATATCTGGTACAGTGTATTAAAAGGAGGGGGGAGTCTTCAAAAGTATGGAGAGGGTAAGAGGTTGCTTTAAAAAAAAAGAGGATAAATAGAGACCAGGAAACATCTTCGGCAAATAGGATCAAGAAAAACCCCAAGGCATTTTATAAGTATATTAAAAGCCAGAGGGTTACCAGGGAAAAAATGGGGTCTATTAGAGACCAAAGGGGCAATGTGTACGTGGAACTAGTGGACACTGGTGGCAAGTTAAATGAAGACTTCTCATCTGTATTCACAGAGGAGAAAGGCATTGTAGTTGAGGTCCTAGAAATTAAGGTTAACAAGGATGATGTTTTAGTAGGCATAAAGGTGCTTAAAACTGATGAGATGTATCCCAGGCTGCTACGGATGCAAGGGAGGGGATTGTTGGGGCCCTGGTGGAGATACTAAATACTTCACTGGCCACAGGTGATGCCCCAGATGACTGGAAGTTAGCTAATGTGGTTCCTTTGTTCAAAATGACCAGCAGGGAAAGGCCAGGTAATTACAGATCAATTAGCCAGATGTCAGAGGTAGAGAAATTATTGGAAAAAAATCTGAGGGACAGGGTTAATCAAAACTTAGAAGGGCAGGGATTGATCAGGGATAGTCAGCACAGATTTCTTAGATGGGGATCCAGTCTGACTAATTTAACTAAGGCTTTTGAAAAAGTGAGTAAATATATTACTAAGGGGAGTGCATTTGATGAGGTTTACATGGACTTCAGTAAGGCCTTTGACAAGGTCCCACATGGAAGGCTGGTCCAAAAGGTAAGAGCCCATGGGATCCAAGGCAAGTTGGTAAGAATAGTTCCAAAATTGGCTCACAAATAGGAGGCAATAATAGATGATGGAGAGCTGGTTTTGTTATTGGAAACTGGTGACCAGTGGTATACCAGAGGGTTCAGTACTGGAACTCTTGCTGTTTATTATTTACTTTAATGACTTGAACGTGAATGTAGAAGGCATCATTAGTAAGTTTGCAGATGACACAAAAATTGATGGTATGGTTGATAGCGAGGAGGATGGCTTCAGACTACAGTCCAGTATTGAATGGCTGATAAATTGGGCAATGGCAGATGGAATTTAATCCTGGTATGTGTGAGGAGATGCATTTTGGGAGGTCTAATAAGGGAAGGTTTTAAATACTAGGTCCCTAGGGAGGACTGAGGAACAAAGGGACCTTGGTGTACAAGTCCATAGATCCATGAAGGTATCAGCACAGCAGCCAAGGTGGCACAATAGGCATACAGGATGTTTGCCCTCATTAGCCGGGGCTTAGAAGATAAGAGCAAGAAAGCCTTGTTACAGCTTTATAAAACATTGGATAGGCCACAAATGGAATACTGTTCAACTGTTCAGACCAGAGCCAAGACCAAGCTCTGTCATTGGGTTGCAATATGCAGATGAGCTTATATAATCAGAGACTATTATTGATGGATTCACAAGGAGATGTGAGAGTATTGGCCTTATTTCAGACATCATCTAGACGAAACTCCTCAACTAGCCTGCTGCACCATACAACACTGCCCTTGATTACCAACATTGGGTAATGTAAATCAATACCTCAGGAGTGTAAATCAATACCTCAGGAGCCACCTTTCAGTGAGGACAAATGTTGGGGATAATATGCAGAATTGCTTATTGCGTGCCAGTACAGCCTTTGGCTGAGGCTCAGAGTGCTTGATGACAAAAATTTCAACCTGAACACCAAGTCTGTGGTCTCCCGACAGTAATGTTATCTACATTTCTCTAAGTGTTGGACATGTACAACATACATGTGACATCTCAACTTCATGGAGAAATACCACCGGAAATGGCTGTGAAAAATCCTGCAAATCCGCTGGTCAGAACTCAGGGCGGCATGGTGGCACAGTGGTTAGCACTGTTGTCTCACAGCGCCAGTGACCTGGGTTCAATTCCCGCCTCAGGCGACTGACTGTGTGGAGTTTTCACATTCTCCCCGTGTCTGCGTGGGTTTCCTCTGGGTGCTCCGGTTTCCTCCCACAATCCAAAAATGTGCAGGTCAGGTCAACTGACCATGCTAAATTGCCCGTAGTGTTAGGTGAAGGAGTAAATGTAGGGGAATGGGTCTAGGTGGGTTGCGCTTCGGCGGGTCAGTGTGGACTTGTTGGGCCGAGGGGCCTATTTCTATACTGTAAGTAATCTAATCTAAAAAAACTCCGAAGTCAGAGTCCTTTCTCAAGCCAAACGCACTGGCCTTAGGGCATTGGTTATAGTCAATCAGCTGTGTTGGACAGGCCACATCACTGCATGAAAGAAATGCCTCAAAGACATCCTCAGAACCTTCATGAAATATGGGGCAGCCCCATAAATTCTTGCTCTGGACTGCCCAAGTGGAGTAGAAGCATCTACAAAGATGGCAACCATCCCAGGGGCTAAGTGGAAACCAAACACAAACAATAGAAGCTTGAGCCTGCCATCTAAACCCTCCTCAGACACCAGCATCACCACCGGGGGGAGGTAGAGTGTGCAGACCCAGCTTTGAATTGTTTACTCAGCCCAGGGCCCAGGAGACTGGAGTGGCAGAAACTCATCCTTGACCCTGACAGACCACCTAAGACGAAGGAGAAGAAGTCACTCAGGGTGGTTTCCAATGGCAGCTCAGTCAAAGAGAAGACAAGAACATCTTTAATTTATCAAAAGAATTTTGGGTAACACTTCTGCAGCGATCTCCCAACATTAATTTAACATATGAACCATGGCAACAAGCAAGCAATAGTAATTTGCACTGTTGCTGTTGAAGTAACACTGCAGGTCAAAGTAACAGAAGGCAGTTCTGTTCTATTTCCTTAAACTTTACACACAGTGCAACACACACCTCTAGTGTGATGTTGGAGTATCTAATCTCATCTGAAACACACAAAACCCATTGTTATCTAATAAATATGTTACAATGAATAGAAGAATGCCTTGATTATAAGTTGCAAACTGTTTAGCTGCTACTTAGTTTCTTATTGCATTCTACTATCAGACATAATGTGAGGTTATTAAGCTGAAATGTCTTATTACGGATTAATAAAATCTCTGAAGTAAAATGTTTTCCACAGAAAATGTCTGTACTCCAATTAAATAAACAAAGGTGTAATTCAGTTACCAAGGATAATAAAATATAATTTAATGCACAGATTTTTTTGCCAGTTTGTGAATAAGGCCTTTCCTTGTATCCATCAGCTAGAAACTGTTTACCCTGGGCAGGGATGTGTGACGGCAAGAGGGCATCTGGGACTTTTAGTGAACCAACCTTAACTGATGAGCTTTAAGGATAAAGAAATTGAGGAACAACAGAGAATGTGATGAGGGCACTGGAATCAAATCAAGGAGAAAGAGAAAATAAAGAAAGGGAACAAATGACTAGGAGAGACAGGAATGAAGGATGAAAAGTAAACTGTATTTTTAAAATCTACAAGAAACATTTCCCGAAAGTAAGGATGAGTCATAGAGTCTCGAGTCAACAGCATGGAAGCAGACCTTTCAGTCCAACCAGTTTGCACCAACCATGCTCCCAAATTAAACTAGCCGCACCTCATGTGCTTGGGTCCATACCCCGCTAAATCTTTCTGTGGAGTTCATTCTACACACAAACCACTCTCTGTGTAAAAATGTTGCCACTCATATCACAGAGTCATAGAGATGTGCAACACGGATACAGACCCTTCGGTCCAACCGTCCATGCCGACCAGATATCCCAACCCAATCTAGTCTTCCTCCTCTCACCTTAAAAGTATGCCCACTAGTTTTGAACTCGTCCACCCTCGAGAAAAGACCTTTGTCATTCACCTTATCTATGCCCCTCATGATTCTATAAACTTCCATAATGTCACCCCTCAACGTCTTACTCTGCAGTGAAAAAAGTCCCAGCCTTTCCAGTCTATTTTTATATCTCAAACCCTCTATTCCTGGCAACATCCTGGTAAATATGTTTGCAACCTTCTCCAGTTTAAAAATATACAGCCTCTATCAGGGCAACCCGAATTGTACACAGTACTCCAGAGAATCAAGTGTGAAATTTATTTCAAATCATGAAAATGGTATTGGTGTTAAACACCTGCATTTTCTGTCTGATTTTAATGTGCATATGAAGCAAATTTTTTAAAATCACCAGAGAGATTGGGAACGAGCTGCTGTTCGTGCAAGGCAGAATATGAATTTGTCATTCTTGGGATATATCTTTATCTGCACAAGTTGCTGACAATCTCATATTAATAACGGTAAGCATTATTTAATTTGTTACACTGTGTCACCAAATTCTGAATTTTTATTAAGTATGGCACCACTGACTCTCCTCCCAGATGTGCGTCAGGGCTGACAGTTACAGTGTCCATTCCAACAGTGGCACCATATAAACTGTCCTCCCCATAAACTGGAACTTGCTGCAAATTTGCTAGCTTCTTCCAAATTCATGATCTCCACCACCTGGAAGAACAAAGGCAGCAGATGAATGGGAACACCATACTTGCAGATTACCTTCTAGGTTGCAAACATCTGGACTTGGAAATATATCATGACCGCTTGGTTGCTTCCAAGTCAAAATCCGGGAACTCCCTTTCAATCAATACTTGGGTGCGTCCATTTAACAAGCAATGCTAATAAACCACAAACATCTCAAGGGCGATTTGAATTGGACAACAAATGCTGCAGTGTTGAATTGAATTTATTGTCACTTGTGCTGAGGCACAGTGAAAAGCTTTGTCTTGTGAGCAATACAGACAAATCACATAGTTAAGTAGCATAGATAAGTAAATAATAGGTAAACAGCGGCAAAAACAAAAACACAGGTACAGGTGAATGTTAAGAGTTTGAAAGTCCATTCAGTATTCTAACAACAGTAGGGTAGAAACTGTTATGAAACCAGTGGGTGCATGTGTTCAAGCTTCTGTACCTTCTCCCTGATGGTAGAGGTTGTAGAAAAGCATTGCCAGGGTGAGATGGATCTTTGAGAATGCTGGTGGCCTTTTCTTGACAACGGGCCTGGTAGTTGGATTCTATAGATGTGAAGTTGATCTTTGTGATTGTCTAGGCCAAGTTCACTACCCTCTGAAATCGTCTCCAATCTTGAATGGTACAGTTGCCATACCAGGTAGTGATACATCCAGACAGAATGCTCTCCATGGCGCACCTATAAAAGTTGGCAAGGGTATTCGCCGTCATGCCATATTTCCTCAGCTGTCTGAGGAAGAAGAGACGTTGTTGAGCCTTTGTAACCAGTGCATCTACATGACGAGTCCAAAAAAGCTTGTTGTGGATGACCACTCCCAGGAGCTTGACACTCTCCACTGTAGGGGGGCATGTAACATCCGCCGAAAGTCAATAATGAGTTCCTTGGTTTTGCCGGCATTGAGAGCTAGGTTGTTCTCAGTACACCATTTTTCCAGGTCTTCCAACTCCTGTCTGTAGTCTGTTTCGTCGCCATCTGAGAGTTGACTGACTATGGTGGTATCATCAGCAAACTTGTAAATGGCATTAGTCTGGTATTTGGCGACGCAGTCATGGACATACAGTGAGTACAATAGGGGGGCTGAGTATACACCTCTGAGGGGGGGACTCCAGTGTTGAGTTCCCAGCCCACAAATAAAATAAAAATCAGCTGCATTTTCTATTGCCCTGAAATATTAGCTTGGAAAGATCGTTTGACTTCTTAATTTATTGCATTAGTTTATGATTCTCTCTAAAATCATAATTAGAACAATCTTCCCATTAACACATTTATTGGTTATAATTTTTACAAAGTCTTTGCAAACTTTGGAAACAGGAAGCTACATTATCAATGGGCACGATGACACTTGGGGCAATGTGCCTTCTTTTCTTCTTTGCTGGTGTACAGTAACAGCTCAATGAACTGATTCTTGGGATGACAAAGCTGTCTTACGCAGAGCAATTGAGAAGAATGGTCCGACATGCTCTGGAGTTTTGATGAATGAGAGGTCATCTTATCTAAAGACATGAAATTCTTTGACGGATCAGCCTTAATATATTCACTCATGTGATGCAGCTGCTGCTGGCTGGGTCAGCATTTATTGCCTGTTCCTTGTTGCCCTTGTGGGGAGCTGCCTTCTTAAACATTTTCGATCCATGTGCTGAAGCTATTGTGGGTCTACCATGTCCACAGTAGAGCCGCAGTACTGTTAAGGGGGGAATTCTAGGATTTTGACCTGGTAAAGAATGGTAATATATTTCCAAGTCAGGATGGTGAGTGGCTGGAGGCAAACTAGCAGATGGTGGATTATCCAATGTGTCTGCTGCCCTTGTTCATCTAGATGGGAGTGACAGTGGCTTTGGAAGGTGCTGTATGAGGAGCCTTGGTGAATTCAACAGTGGAGATGCTGTGAGGCTATTTCCCCATGCTAGGAAATGAGGACCATAAGATATAGCAGCAGAATTAAACTATTCGACCTATTGAGTCTGCTGCAGAATTCAATCCTGGATGATATGTTTCTCAATCGCATTTCCCTGCCTGCTGCCCATAACCCTTGGTCTCCCGACCAATCAAGAACCTATCTATCTTTGTCTTCAATACACCCAATGACTTGGTCTCCACAGCCTACTGCACCAAGAGTCACCATCCGCTGACTGATGAAATTCCTCTTCATCTCGGTTCTAATGAGTTGTCCCTTCACCCTGAGGCTGTGTTTTTGGATCCTAGTCTCTACAACTAATGGAACCATCTTCTCCATGTCCATTCTACCCAGACATCTCTGCATAAGGTAAGTTTCTTTGAGATCAGCACCACCCCACCCCATTCTTCTAAACTCTTTTGAGTACAGACCCAGCATCCGCAACTGCTTCTCCTTTGGTGTACCCTTGGTGTCTTCCACCGTGAAGACTGATACAGATTATCTGTTCAGTTCCTCCACCATTCCTGAGGCTTGAGTCTCAGGATCAGAGGTTGAACATTTATTCGGACAGAAATGAGGAATTCCTTTACTCAGAAGTGTAGTGATTGTAATGAGGTCAGCCATGTGGACCTCATAGAACATGAGTTCCCTGATTGGGGCTGTTGATCTGGTCCAATCAGGGAGCCCTGGCTGACAGATATAAACAGGAGTGTCAGAGGTTCTGTTCAGAGATCTGGCTTTGAGGGAGCTGGATCAGTGTCAAGGACTCTCCACCTGTAAATAAAGGGTGGCTTGGTGATGGGATACCGGCCTCTGTGGAGTTATTTCAAGAAGGCTGTGACTCTTTGGAATTCTCTGTTTCCAAAGTCTGAAGAAGTTCAGTCAGTGGGTCCATCCAAGGCAAAAATCAGGAGATTTTGAGGCACTTAAGTTATGGGGATTGCACAGAAAAGTCAAATTGACATAAAAGATCAACTATGATCTTAGTGTAACAGCCACATTGCCCATTCCTATTTCCAACACTTATCACTCGATGTTCTTCAGTGAGCAGGAAAAGATGCAGTTAAAATACAATGTAGGAATCGTGATATTGACCACTTGGCATTTGAAAGTGAAAAAGTCTGGATGATTTCTGAATGAAGGAACTGTGGAGGCGCAAAGCAGACGAATTATTAAAGGTTGCCAGACAGCTAATAAAATGCATCAAAAAGGCTAGTGAAATGTTTGTCCTTTACTCAAAAGAGGGTTTGGGACACAAAGGGAGAGGAAGTGATGTCAGAATTGTGCACGTCCTAGCGAGAGTCAATTGGTGTAGTCTATTTATTTTTGACGATCTCACTTCAGAATATATTCAGAATATATTCACCAAAATGATGCTGAGGCTTAAAGGGTTCAATCAGAAGGTTATGTCGCATAAACGGAGCTTATATTCCCTTCAGCTGAGAAGCTTGAGGAGTGATCTAATTGAGTTAAATTAAAATAATAAAGTGTGTTCAAGACTCAGAAAGAAACAGCTTACTCTGGTGCAGGTCCCCAAAATGAGAGAACGCCATCTCAAAATCCAGCAGTGAAATCACGAAAGCATATTTATATAAAGGCGTGTGGAAATCGGAATCTTTAAAATTAGATTAAGCTCTCAATTTTCCAGACAGTCACTGATAGATCTTTGTTTGGTGTGAGCATACAGTGCAGAATGGGAAAGTGTAGTTGAGGAAAAGACCAGCCAGAATCCAAATGAATGTTAGAATAGGCTCGAGGGGATGAATACTCCTGTTTCAAGAGGACATAACATTTTGTTATGCTTTACTTTTAATTAGCCTGCCTATCTAACAGTGACTACATTGACAATGAAGTGTCCTGGGATACCTTGAGGAGCTGAAGGTGATATATAAATGGAACCTCATTCTTAGTTCATCCACTGGGTACTGTTCTATTTCAGCCTTGCCCTCCATGATTTATTACATCAGTCTTTGTTGATGGTTTGGTGAATTTAAAATATTCATTCATTCTTCCCCAATTTCTCTAAACGTTAACTAAAAATTTTGAAATCTGTGACATTGCAGACCACTGAGGAGCTGAAAAGCCGACAGTAGATCTATTTTAATTGGTACATACAAAGCAAGTACTCGTACAGCAGACCTGGTTGGCAGCACCTCCCTTGATGGGGTCAACTAGTTAAGGCAGTCAGTGAGCCAAGTCTCACATACCCAGAGAGTCTGAAGTTTGATTAGTGGTCTATGAAGAGTTACTGAAACTCTGACAAGGAGTCAATAGCCATGCTCAAATTAGCTTTTCTGTCAAGATAAATCAGACAAAGTTTCCAGTAAGAAAGACACAAGTGTGGGCATCAGTCGAGAATAGGATTAGATTGACTATGATGCCCACTACCCACAACTTCAGCACAAATCGGGAATGCCAAGGATATGTGGTGAGAAGAGAAAACCCAAGAGTTCAAACAATATGTTAACCATCATGACATGCACAGATTTCTCAAAGTTACCAGGTCCATTTGTAGCCTGAGGTCAAGAGGAGAAGGTGGATTAATGGTATTCTTCATGCACTATTAATTTAGAGAGCTATTGGTTCAAATAACACCACAGCAGATAATGGGACTTGAATTCAATGACTAAACCTGAAATAAAAGGCTAAACTAATTGTGATCATGAAAACAGCAATGATTTTTACGAAAGGTAAGTCTGTCATCCTCATCTGTCTGACCTACGTGCGACTCCAGATCCCAAGCAATATGTTTGACTCTTAAAGGCCCTTTGAAATGGCTGAACAAGCTACTTATTTGTATCAGAAAGCCTGATAAAAGAAACAAGGCTGAATGAATCCAGAAATGACAACAGATAACGCAGCCCTTACTAAGACAAGGGACCTTGTGCCAAAATTAGAAGAGCTGTTATACTCACTGAATCATACTTTACAATTATCCCAATTACTACCATCGCCATTCCTGTCCGACCTACAGGACACTTTCTAACCAAGTTTGTTCCACTGAAAAGTCTCTTTAAAGAGTGTCCACTTTGAAGAAGTGCTCTGCCTCCCTCAGCAGGTCTGGCAGTATCTGTGCAGAGATTTCACCATTTCCGCTACCTCCAGTGGGATGCCACTACCCGACATTTAACCCCCTCCCCTCCTTTGTCAGCTTTCCATAGGGACCATTCGTCTGGGACACTTTGTCCACTCCCAACACCTCCCCAGACCCCCAAGGCACCTTCCCATGCAACCGTAGAAGGTGAAGCACCTGACTATTTACCTCTTCCATCCTCAGTATCTAAGGCCCCCGACACATCTTCCAAGTGAAGCACCACACTTCACTCAATCTAATCTACCGTGTTCGCTGCTCACAATGTGGTCTCTTCTACACTGAGGACATGAAATGCAGACTGGGTGACCACTTTGCAGAACATCAACATGTCGTTTGCAAAAATGATCCTGACCTGCCAGTCTCCTGCCACTTCAACACACCACCGTGTTCTCTGGGCAAGATCCTGTGAGTCCGCTGGGAAGAAAGACACACCAACACCAACATCCTCGACCAGGCCAACATCCCCAGCATTGAGGCATTGACCTCTCCAACTTGATCGACTGAAATGGGCTGGGCACATCATCCACATGACCAACACGAGACTCTCCAACCAGATACTCTACTCCCAGCTTAGAAACGGAGGGCTAGCCTCAGGTGGAGAGAGGAAGTGCTTCAGGGATACCCTTAAGGGCTCACTGGGGAAGTGCAGCATTCCCACAGACACCTGGGAATCACAGGCCCAAGACAGTCCAAAGTGGAGCAGCAGCATCCGGGAAGGTAGAGAGCATCTCATGACTTGCCATTGGGAAAATGGGGAAGCCGGGCAGAAACAGCGAAAGGAGTGCACTGCCACAACAACACCTCACCCACCCCCTTCCTGTGACCACCATCTGCCCCAAGTGTAACACGGTCTGTAGGAGCCTTGTCAGACTGTACAGCTACCTGCAGATTCACCCTGAAAGTGGAGGAGTGTCATTCTCATCTGTGAGGGACTACCAGTAACAATGACGATGATGATAATAGACTAAATATCAACTCCTGCCCATTCACCAAATACACACTATATACAAAAACAACTCATCCTATAATAACAATGATGGTCAAACAGGCTTCTAACGTATCAGAAACAAAAGCTATAAGTGCTTGGCATCTCTTCATCATGTGCAAACTAACATTGAGTCATTGACAGCAATAAATTTCAATAAAGTCACAGAGATGTCAGTTAACAGTTCTCTGTACCTCTGTAAACAAGTGTTAACCCCTTCAGGAGAATCTGTATTCTGAGTCAAACATTCATAATGAGTCAGAAAATCCTGCTTACTATAGGGTTCACTGGTTCTGTTCATAGTGCATACTGGGTGAATTGGCACAGAAAGGTCATATGTTGGCGTGGAAGGTATGAGGAATACTTAGGTGTGGGAGCTGGCACTGAACAGCATGGGTGCTTCAATGTACCATGGGTTTAAGTGGGGATGGGAGAATGATTGAGTCAGGGCTGTGTTGGAATGGATGAGGTGCATGGGTGCAAAGGGCAAGGCATTTTCAACTTACCTTTCATGCAATTCTCGAATCTAATCTGTGATTCACAACACTTCTGAGGGGCCATGAACTACAAGTCATCCAAAAGCTGATCCTACTCAATGAAAATTGCATGGCAGGAAGGTCACTAGGAAGCACCTACCTCCACGGAGGAACTGGCCAGGCCTAGGGGGTGGAGGTTCAGGAGACGCACCCATATTCCACATCAGCAAAAACTGGGAGCATTTTAAACGGGCACAGGAATCCCAGAACCAGATTATTTTTCAAAAGATGCTTCTGACTCTGCAAATCCAGCTGCAAATTTGATTTCCTATTTTCTAATAAATAACAATGCTTGCTTCTCATGGGAACTAGCTTTTTAAGTCATGTCGTGCATCTGCCTCCAACTCCATGCACCTTGAGATTGACCAGTAGTTCCTTTGCACCTGGAGCGTGTACACTTTATTTTCCGTATAAACTTGTAGTTCTAGCTGGAACTATAACAACTCCAGAGGCTTTGCTCTAATTCTGTCAAAATCAGCACAACGTGAAGCCATGGTCTGATGGAGAATCATAATCACAGCGTATTTTTAGATTTTCCCTTGAACGCATTGTTTCCTGAAGTTGACAAAACGATGGGATATTTTTGAGGTAAATCTTAACCAAGGTGTGAAATAGGAACAGCAAACATGTTTGAAGAAAATAATTTGAAGCCACGAGGATGTCAAGGGAGAAACGTTTCACTTAAGTTGCAAGGCTCAAGTCTGAATAGGATGGAATTAGCAAGGAAGTGGGCGAGGGGGCCACATGGAAACTATGCTCCACAATAAACGGTAGAAGAAGTGAAAAACCGCTGAGTCAGACACAAAACTCTTTGAGCAACAGGCACGCTCAAAGGCTTTCCGTGTTAATTTGCTCTAGTTGGCTTTGGACTTTGGATAATGAAAACAGTTCATTGAGCATGATTAAATTCTGTAGACAATGCTGAAGAAAGCAGAAAAAATGGTCTCCCCCAGGAAATGCTGATAAACACTTGTTTTGGTTTCTTAGAAATGATTGGAAGTATTGATCCATTTTTTGAAATTGTAAAATAGGTCCCACTTCAGCCTGACCTCAAATTTCAACGCTTCTGCGGGTTTGAAGAAAATGTCTCTCGGCAAATATGGACCTATATTTCAGTACATACTGAAGGTTTACTTTCTCCTGTAATCAATAGAACTTCCTTCCCATGACCCCTCCATGGAAAAATATTGTATTGAAAAGAAGAAATTTAATAACAACTCAAGTAGTTGCCTGGCTTTATGTCAAGCCATTACTTTTACAGTATTAAATTGTGGATTCAAATGCGTATGAGTTTAAGTGACATATTTGGATGAAGCTTGGAGTTGACCTAGGCACCGTCAAAAGGGCGGTGCTGGAAAAACACAGCAAGTCAGGCAGCATCTGAGGAGCAGGAGAGTCGACATTTCCCTTCATCAAGAATGGGCACAGCAGTACACCCCATCAATTGGAAAGTCAGGACTGGCAGTAGTACCTCAGGAGCTTGCACCTTCCTTATGTTTTCTTTGTGGGAGTTTGCTGTGTGTAAAATTGTTACATTAGGACATAAGAACTAGGAGCAAGAGTAGGCCGTCTGGCCCCTCGAGTCTGCTCCGCCATTCAATAAGATCATGGCTGATCTATTCATGGCCTCAGCTCCACTTACCCTGCCGTTCACCATAACCCTTGATTCCTTTGCTGTTCAAAAATCTAACTTTGCCTGAAAAGCATTCAACCAGGTAGCTTCAACTGCTTCACCGAGCAGGGAATTTCACAGATCCACAACCCTTTAGTTGAAGAAGTTCCTCCTCAACTCTGTCTTAAATCTGCTCCCACTTATTTTGAGGCTATGCCCCTAGTTCTAGTTTCACCTGCCAATGGAAACAACTTCCCTGCTCCAATCTTATCTATTCCCTTCATAATGTTGATGTGGAGGAGTTGGTGTTGGACTGGGGTACACAAAGTTAAAAATCACACAACACCAGGTTATAGTCCAACAAGTTTATTTGGAAGCACTAGCTTTCGGAGCGTTGCTCCTTCATCAGGTGGTTATCCTGATGACCCTGATCTGGTTTGACCATACTTTCTTTGGAGGTTCTCCCAAAATATTTACTACTAGCTGTCTAAGATAGGCCATGACTTGTTCAACTTCTTAGTCCATAGAATCCCTACAGTGCAGAAACAGGCCATTTGGCCCAAGAAGTCCACATTGATCCTCTGAAGAGTAACCCACCGAGAACCATTCCCCTACTGTATTACTTGACGTTTACCCTTAACTAATGCACCTAACCTACATATTCCTGAACACAATGGGCAATTCAGCAATGGCCATTTCACATAACCTTCCCATCTTTGGATTGTGGGAGGAAACTGGAGGGAGCCCACACAGACACGGGGAGAATGTACAAACCCCACACAAACTGTCGCCTGAGGCTGGAATTGAACCCTGATCCCTGGCACTGTGAGGCAGCAGTGCTAACCACTGAGCCACCGTGCCACCATATTACGAGACTATTAATTTAGAGAGGTAAATGGGGACCTGGGACCTATAATATGTACAAAATGTACATATCTACCTATAATATGCCTACCAGAACCGAAATTGCTGGACAATCTCAGCTGGCAGGCAGCATCGGTGGAGAGAAGTCAGGGTTAATGTTTCGGCTCCAGTGAGCCTTCCTCAGAACTGATGATAGCAGAAAACAGGGTGGAAGGAGGGGGTAAGGAGTAAATAATAGGTATAGGTAGAGCCCAAAGACAGAGAAGAACAATTGAGCGGACAAGATTCTGCCAGACCTGCGGAGTTTTCCAGCAATTGGTTGTTTTACTTTCTGATTTCCAGCACCCACAGTTGCTTTGGACTTTATTTATGTGTACACACCTGTGTTTTTTCCTTATAACTCAGTCTTCTAATGTCAGGAGTGACCCTGTGGGCTGTTCTTTGCACCAGAACATCAATGATTCACTGACCAGAAATGGACCAGATTTGGTCTTACCAGATCAGTTTATCTACACATTTCTCTGAGCCATAGTCTTCCAATTTGATTGCCCAACATTGTTTGCTCTGCTGAGTGGCGCTCCACAGAGTGGAAATTGACTCTCTGGTGAGTCCTCCTGTTACAGACCAGGTCAGACACCTTCAAAACATTTCAAGAAGGTAGCCCAGACCCTACCTTTCCTCACTGTTTTAAGCAGGTGTAGAGTGGACATTCCAGGAGAGATGCAGCTAGTCAAACCACTTAGTTTTAAACAAAAGAGAATTTATTTACAGACTACCAAATGAAACACATGCAAAGTAACCCAGAATTTTGAATAACAATGATTTGAAGACCCAACAACAGTGATCTAACTTCACAAAGAGCTGTTCCGATTTCCTGCAATATCCCACAAACACACCCCTTGGCGAAAAGGTAAATTCAAACCCAGGTTCTTATAGGAGAGAGAGATTGCAGAGAGGATCAATAAGAGATCATTGGCTGAAACATGGAACCCTCTTCCATTTTCGCTGGGTCCCCAGCTAAAACAAAACCAAACTAGAAACGTCCCTGAATTGGGAGAACTGTCCACTCCCCTTTCATTGTACAACTATTTGTTTTAAAAACCCTAAAGGCCTCCTCTGATTGCTGAATTAGGCAGTCAGTCATTATTAAAGTAGCCAATTCAGACATATTAGCACCTCTGCCTTTACAACCCTTCAAGAAAATTCAAGGGCAAAATAACCTTGGTAAAGGGGCAGCAGCATCACACTCCAAATCTCCCATTCTTGTGTCTTCCCCTTTAATTTCTTAAGTGCTTTTCACCTTCAATTTAAATGAGTACTGCGACAAGGGAAAAGAATACATGGGGTTGGTTTCCCACTGTAGTCCTCATGTGTGCTTTAAGGGAGCACGAGTCCTCTTTCAGCAGAATCCTTGACCCGCAAGAAGCTGCAGCAACATCCTTGCTCATCTGCCATCACCAGCAGAAATGTTTTGGTGTTGCTGATGTCCTGGGTTAGTAACCCTAAGTATGGCACCACTACCTTGGCATGGAACAACCTGTAATAGGTCAAGAATGGCCACAGCCCAGGGCCTCAAATAACCCTGCTGGACTAGGTCTACATCAAGCGGTGAGAGAATCAAGAGGGAAAATCTTACCTCAGCTCGACCTCACCAATTTACCAGCTGCAGGCACATCCTGTTCTTGACAGTATCAGCAGGAGTGGCTATCACACAGTATTGTGAAGCTGAGTCAAGATTAGAGTGGTGCTGGAAAAGCACAGCAGGTCAGGCAGCATCCGAGGAGCAGGAAAATCAACATTTTGGGACTGGGAGCCTCATTCCTGATGAAGGGCTTTGGCCCAAAATGTTGATTTTCCAATTCCTCAGATACTGTCTGACCCGCTATGCTTTTTCAGCACCACTCTAATCTTTCAGCACCACTCTAATCTTGACTCTGATCTCCAGCATCAGCAGTACTCACTTTCGCCATTGTGAAGCTAATGTCCTATCTTCACATTGAAAACATTCACAAAAGTGTTGTGTGGCATAATCACTGTGTAAAATGAGATAGATTTTGAATAGATCTCGCGACTCAAGCCTAGATATCCATGACGTGCTGTGGGTCATCACAGAAGTACATTAAATAACAACATTTTACATTAGGAACTGACATATCCCCCACTCTACTATTACCACCAAGCCAGGAGGTCTGCCACAGTTCAATGAAGAGTGGAGGAGGGCATGCCAGGAGCAGTACCAAGAATATCTAACCATGAGGTGTCAATTTGGGCAAAGCTACAACAGGTGACTCCTTGTATGTCAAACCAAAGAAGCAGCATGAGACAGGTAGAGTCAGATCATTCCAGAAGCAACTGGGCAAATCTAAGCTTTTCAGTCCTTCCACACCTCGTTATGAATGGTGGTGGGAAATTAAACAGCCAAGGAGGAGGCGACGCCACAGATTTTCCGAACCGGAATGATGGGAAAGCCCAGCATATTCTTGCAAAAGATAAGATTGCAACATTTGCGAACAGCCTGGAGTGTCAAGTGAATGATCCATCTTGGCCTTCTCCTGCGGTCCCAGCACAGCAGATGCCAGTGTTTGGCCAACTGGATCAATGCACATGATGTCCAAAAACAGTTGGATACACTGGATACTGCAAAAAGCTAAATATAGGCCTTGAAACATTCTGGCAATAGACGTATGCTCCAGAACCAGCTGGCATATATCTGGCAATGTGTAAAATTTACCCTATATATCTGTCCATATAAAGCAGGACAAATCCAATGGATACCAATTACTATTCCACCGATCGGCCCTCAATCGTCAAAGTAATGAAAGGGATCATCGACAATGCCATCATGCTGCACTTGCTCAGTAATACTCTGCTCATTGATGCTCAGTTGGGGTTACATCAGGGCCACTCAGCTCTTTATCTATATGAGTCCAAATATCAACGAAAGAGTGGACATCAGCCTGGAGGACTCAATATTGAGTTCTCCAATTTCAAATAACCTCCCTTCCCAATCCCCTTACTCCCTCCCCCTCCCTTCCATTCCTCTGATCGAATCTTCCTTTCTAACCAGGTCATAGCCTCTACCTGTGTTCACCTATTCCCGCCTCACTACTCTGCCACCCCCTACACACACACAGCACCCCTTACACCCACTCCCAGTCCTGAAGAAGGGTTACACCTCAACTTCACCTCCTGATGCTGCCTGGCTTGCTGTGTTCTTCCAGCCTCCTGCTTGCCTGCCTTGACATCATGGCAGCAATTAACTGATTATGGCTTAAGTAGTGTTAGCAAATCTGTAGTCGATGAGAAACGGAAAAATTCTCTGCTGGGTGGAGTCATATCTAGAACAAAGAAGATGGTAGTGGTTGTTGAAGATCAGTCATCTCACTGCAGGAGTGCCTCAGGAAGGATGCTTGGCACAACCTTTTCTAGTGCTTCATCAATAACCTCTCCTCTATCTTCAGGTCAGAAGTGGAGATGTTCATTGATGACTGCACAACGTTCAGCAGCATTTGTGACTCATTAGGTATGAAAATAGTCCACATCCAAATACAGCAAGACCTGGACTATATCCAGGTTTGGGCTTAAAAGTGGCATGTAATGTTTGTGCTACACAAGTGCCAGGCAACGATCTTCTCCAACAAGGGTAGGTTTAATCACTTCTCTTCGCATGCTAAGGCATTACCATCAGTGAATTCCCCATTATCAACATCTTGGGGGTTATCATTGACCGGAAACTAAACTGAACCACCATGTAAATAGTTGTGACTGCAAGAGGTGGTCAGAGACTAGGAATCCTGTCATGCATCACTCACCTCCTGCCTCCCTAGTCTACCATCTACAAGGATGAAGTCGAGAGTGTAATGGAATACCTACTAGGTACCTGGATAAGTGCAGTTCCCACAGCACTCAAGAAGCTTGACATCATTCAGGATAAAGCAGCAAATTAATTGGCACCCAGTTTACCACCTTCAATAGTCATTCTCTTCATCACAATACATAGTGTCAGCAATGTGCACCTTCTTCCAGATGCAGTCACTCACCAAGCTTCCTTCAACAACCCCTTCCAAAGTCACAACCTTCCCTCACCCCTGGACACAACACCCACTCTCCCCTTGCCAGAGCAATTTCTCCCAGCCATTCCAAAACTCTCTAAATAAAGCAAATTTCTGCAGATGTTAAAAATCTGAAACAAACTCAGAAAATGCTGGAAATACTCAGCAAATTTGGCAGCATCTGCAGAGACAGAGTTAACAGTTCGAGTACTGTGTGACTCTTATTCTAAACAGGATAAGAATCTGAAGTAAGAGTCATAACACATTGGAAATGTTAGTTCTGTTTCTTTTTCCACGGATGCTATGAGACCTGCTGAGTTTCTCCAGCATTTCCTGTTTTTGCTACCCTAATAACTGTGACTCTTACCTGGCTCCTTGTATCCTTATACTTTCTCCACTTGGCACTCTTGCCCATTGCATCTGGTGCCCTACTGACCCAGCATGCGAACCTCACACTTACTGTTATTTAATTCCCACTTGCTGTCCAAATGGCTGACTGATTCTGGAATTTTAAGTTTAGAATATGGCAGCTGACTACTGAGAAAAGGGGATATGATTTGTCTTGGTGTATACCTCGAAAGGACACTCAGACTGCACGTTTCTGAAGGAGCTGTGATTGCAATCTCTTGTCAGAAATGGAGTGCTCTCGTCTTTCGTTAAAATAAAAGAGGCAGAGTTAAATATGGTTGAGTAATGGTAATGGTTCGAAACTAACAACTCAGAGAATTTCTTACTGTAGAAAAACAATGAACATAATTGCTAGGTCTGTGCTAAAAACAGATTTGTTAACAGAATACCCTTCAAGGAGAAGAAAGTTTCGCACATTTGTCTGATTTCCCCTTCATTTATTCCTTTTAGGGCGTCAGTTGCAAATCTTTGACATGGACAGAACCTCAGCAGTTCAGCGCCTGAGGGAAATCTCTCCAACTGCATAACATTTACAAATAAGTCTTTAAAAAGCTTTCCCAACCAAGGTACTAAAAGGACAGAAGTATAAAATGTTAAAAGTGGCAAAAGCCCCTTTTAAAATACTTTTCATATATACATTCAATTTCAAGAGTCCAATGTAAAGTTCACTGATGGTAACTTGCACCAATAAATATTCCAATTTAATCCTCATTGAAATGAATACAAAACAGCACATTGGAACAGACCATCTAGAATATCGTAGACAGCCTTATTCCTGTCATTATCTGATGAAAGGGAATCCCATTTGATTTTCAGGCCCTTGCAAATCATTCCACACTAACATTTTATGTGGTCTCTGAAAATAGAGTCACAGAGTCAGAGAGATGGACAGCACGGAAACAGACCCTTTGGTCTAACCCGTCCATGCTGACCAAATAGCCTAACCAAATCTAGTCCCATTTGCCAGCATTTGGCCCATATCCCTCTAAACCCTTCCTATTCATATACCCATCCAGATGCCTTTTAAATGCTGTAATTGTACCAGCCTCCACCACTTCCTCTGGCAGCTTATTCCACACATGCACCACCCTCTGCATGAAAAAGTTGCCCCTTAGGTCTCTTTTATATCTTTCCCCTCTCATCCTAAACCTATGCCCTCTAGTTCTGGACTCCCCCACCCCAGGGAAAAGACTTTGTCTATTTATCCTATCCATGTCCCTTATGATTTTACAAACTTCTATAAGGTCACCCCTCAGCCTCCGACACTCCAGGAAAACAGCCCCAGCCTATTCAACCTCTCCCTATAGCTCAAACCCTCCAACCCTGGCAACATCTTTGTTAGTCTTTTCTGAACCCTTTCAAGTTTCACAACATCCTTCCAATAGGAAGAAGATCAGAATTGTATGCAATATTCCAACAGTGGCCGAACCAATGTCCTGTATAGCCGCAACATGACCTCCCAATTCCTATACTCAATGCTCTGACCAATAAAGGAAAACATACTAAATACCTTCCTCAATATTCTATCTACCTGCGACTCCACTTCCAAGGAGCTATGAACCTGCACTCCAAGGTCTCTTTGTTCAGCAACGCTCCCAAGGACCATAACATTAAGTGTATAAGTCCTGCTCTGATTTGCATTTCCAAAATGCAGCACCTGACATTAATCTAAATTAAACTCCATCTGCCATTTCTCAGTCCAATGTCCCACCTGATCAAGATCCTGTCATACTCTGAGGTAATCTTCTTTGTTGACCACTACACCTCCAATTTTGGTGTCATCTGCAAACTTATTAACTATATTTCCTATGTTCACATCCAAATCATTCATATAAAAGATGAAAAGTAGTGGATCCAGTACCAATCCTTGTGGCACACCACTGGTCACAGGCCTCCAGTCTGAAAAGCAATCCTCTACCACCATCCTCTGCCTTCTACCTTCAAGACAGTTCTTTATCCAAATGGCTAGTTTTCCCTGTATTCCATGAGATCTAACCTTGCTAACCAGTCTCTCATGAGGAACCTTATCAAACATCTTACTGAAGTCTACATACATCACATCTAACGGTGTGCCCTCATCAATCCTCTATGTTAGTTCTTCAAAAAACACAATCAAGTTTGTGAGACATGGTTTCCCATGCGCATAGCCATGTTGACTATCTCTAGCCAGTCCTTGCCTTTCCAAATACATGTACTTCCTGTCCCTCAAGATTCCCCCCAACAACTTGCCTACCATCAATGTCAGGCTCACTGGTCTATAGTTCCCTTTTCCTTGCCACCTTTCTTAAATAGTGGTACCATGTTAGCCAACCTCCAATCTTCTGGCACCTCACCTGTGACTATCAATGATACAAATATCTCAGCAAGGGGCCCAGCAATCACTTCCCCTGCTTCCCACAAGAGACCTAGGGTACATCTGATCACGTCCTGGGAATTTATCCACTTTTGTACATTTCAAGACATCCAGGAACTCCTCCTCTCTGAAAGCTATCTG